>NC_071992.2:141146439-141449469 GCF_028885655.2 Pongo abelii | reverse complement strand
TTCACTTCAGCTACTGACATAATCTCCTCTTTGGCCACCTGAAGTGTCTCCTTCCTCAGTACTGCCGTGGGCAGTTATCTTTCTAAAACTGCATCTTACCATATTTTTTCCTCTACTTTAAACCTTCCAATGATAAGGTTCAAACTCCTTGGCAAAGCATCACATTATAGGCAATCAGTGTTCACTTAATGATTGAATAACAAGTATATGTCTTATTTTCTACCTAGACTGTAAACAACTCAAAGGAAGAAACCTTTATTTATCTTTGTAGTTTTGGCAACATATCTGATGAATTAGTGACTTAGCTGGACTCAGTCTTAAACAGACTTCCAAACTCATCCATCTTTCTTACCCTCTTCAGATCACAGGTCCTTCTTCTAAGTTCTGACCCTCAAATTTTACTAACTGCTGGTTGTCATATATGATAGCTATTGAATTAACATTGTGGCTAAGAGCACTTAGCATATATTATCTCACTTAGTCCCAACAATCTTATGAAGCGGGCATTATAATCGTATTTCACAGATAAGAAATTAGAAGCTGAAAGAAGTTAGGTACCTTACTCAAAGTTACAGAACTTATGACAGAGTTAGGACTGGACCCAATAGCAAGCGTGCACTTAAGTGCTGATACTGGCTGCCTTCTACAAGTCTTTCATCTACTGTTACAGGCTGAGCTACCCTCCAATTACCTTAAACAACCGGTGTTTTCCTACTCTCTGGGTCCTTGGACAGCACCTCCGTCTGGTATCACATTAACACTGCTCCCCTAACAAGTTCTTGCTGAATTACCCCAGTGGGAGTGATTGCCCATGGCTTTCTCTCTGCAGAGGACTTCTCATGTCATCTACCTCCTATTCATAAGCAATCAAACTCAGTTTGTTCTCAGTGTGGTCTTCTGAGCCATTTCAGGGGGTCTATGGGTCAAAACTATTTTCATCATAATTTCTTCTGGGCCCTTTCAGGGGATCCCCGGGTCGAAACTATTTTCATCATAACTTTTTTTTTTTTTTTTTGAGACAGGCTCTGGCCCTGTTGCCCAGGCTGGAGTACAGTCGTGTCATCTCAGCTCATTGCAACCTCTGCCACCTGGGCTTAAGCTGTCCTCCCATCTCAGCCTTCTGAGTAGCTGGGACTACAGGTGTGCACCACCATGCCTGGCTAATTTTTGTATGTTTTGTAGAGACAGGGTTTGCCATGTTGCTCCAGGCTAGTACCAAACTCCTGAGCTCAAGCAATCTGCCTGGGTTGGCCTCCCAAAGTGCTGGGATTATGGGTGTCAGCCACCAGGCCTAGACTATTTACATCATAATTTTAAGATGCTACCTGTCTGGGTTTGTTTGTTTTTCTTTTTCTTTTTTAACTATGTTGAACATTTGTACTAATGGTGCAAAAGCAATTGTGGAAAAAACTGCTGGTGCCTTAGCAAAAATCAGAGCAGTGGCACCAAACTGTTGCACTCTAATAGATCATTGTATTCCTCTCTACCAAGAACTCATAGTAAAAAAAATGCTAGTTTAAGAATGTCCTTGATAGGCCAGGCGCGGTGGCTCATGCCTGTAATCCCAGCACTTTGGGAGGCTGAGGAGGGTGGATCACGAGGTCAGGAGTTCAAGACCAGCCTGGACAACATGGTGAAACCCCATCTCCACTAAAGATACAAAAATTAGCCGGGCATGGTGGTGTGTGCCTGTAATCCCAGCTACTCAGGAGGCTGAGGCAGGAGAATAGCTTGAACCCAAGAGGCGGAGGTTGCAGTGAGCCAAGATCGTGCCACTGCACTACAGCCTGGGACAGAGCAAGACTCCATCTCAAAAAAAAAAAAAAAAAAAGAATGTCCTTGATAAAACAGTACAATATAGAACAATTCACAGACAAACTGTGGTTACTCAGGTTTGGGTATCTGGTGGTTACTCAGGTTTGGGTATCTGAAAGACATTTTCTCAAAAATGAAGAAAGTGAGCCTGTGCAACTGTAATTTCAAAGACAACAACTAACAGCATTTGTTGCTAATGGTAAGATGAAAGTTTCTTTTTTTTTTTTGAGACAGAATTTTGCTCTTTCATTCAGGCTAGAGTGCAGTGGCACGATGTCAGCTCACTGCAACCTCCACCCCTGGGGTTCAAGTGATTCTCCTGCCTCAGCCTCCTGAGTAGCCGGGATTATAGGCGCCCGCCACCACGCTCAGGTAATTTTTGTATTTTTAGTAGAGACAGGTATTTGTCATGTTGGCCAGGCTGGTCTCCAACTCCTGAACTCAGGTGATCCACCCGCCTCGGCTTCCTAAAGTGCTAGGATTACAAGTGTGAGCCACAGCACCTGGCCAAAATGAAAGTTTTTTTTTTTTGAGATGGAGTCTTGCTCTGTCGCCCAGGCTGGAGTGCAGTGGCGTGATCTCTGCTCACTGCAACCTCCACCTCCCAGGTTCAAGCTATTCTCCCGCCTCAGCCTCCTGAGTAGCTGGGATTAGAGGTGTGCACCACCACACCCAGCTAATTTTTGTATTTTTAGTAGAGATGGGGTTTCACCATGTTGGTCAGGCTGGTCTCAAACTCCTGACCTCGTGATCCGCCTGCCTCGGCCTCCCAAAGTGCTGGGGTTACAGACATGAGCCACCACACCCAGCCCAAAATGAAAGTTTTAAAGAAAAAATTAGAACTTTGAAAAATTTGTGTTCACCATTATAAATTTCAGAGCGTACGACTTTCCTGATAAGATCAGTGGTGATATTAGTTATTTGCAGCTTTATAACATCTTTTCTGTTTTCTCATTGTTCTAGTATTTTAATATGTGTTCGTCTTCCCACTAAGATGGTAAACTCTATGAAGGGAAGAACTACTTAATACTTGTTTATGACCTCTTTAAAACCTAGAGCTGAATTACATGCAGAATAGTCACTAGGTAAGTTTATGTTGACTACTTTGTTATTCTGACTCCTGGTATTAGTTAAAATGTGTGTGTGTGTGTATGCACACACACATGCATGTATTCATATACATATTGAGTTCATAAGAAGTCCAGGCTCCTGGTGACTGTATCTGTCTAAGTTGTTTAGTTCACTTTTTTTCCCATATAACTTGCTCAAAATTTTTCTTAAATTAACTTTTTTTGGTAAATGCAAAATCAAGTATTTGCTGTAAAATTAATCCAAATATTAAAAAATAAATACATCTTTCTTTTAAAAATTACTTAATGACAACCTGCGGCACTAAAGCAGGGGTTGACAAACTAAGGCCTGTGAGCCAAATCCGGCCCACTGCCCATTTTTGTAAATAAAGTTTTATAAGACCACAGCCATGCCCATTCATTTACATACCATCTATGGTGGGTTTTGTACTACAACAGCGGGTTGTGACAGAAACCACATGGCCCACAGAGTTGAAAATATTTGTTATCTGGCCCTTTATAGAAAAACTTTGCCAACTTCTGCTTTAGAGCATGAACCTTTCAAAAAATGATGTTTATAATTCTTTTTAAATTGCACAAAGTATGTTGTATTTTACAACAAAATATACTTCTTATTTAAAACAAAACAAAACCAAGAGAAAAAAAAAGAACTCTGTAGCTAAAACTCTTAGGAATCTTCAAAGAGAATCCTGAAAAAAACTGATACAATCTCCCAGGGGGTTATGTTTCAGTCTTCTTTCTTATGGTTTAAGATTTTATTATGACTTTTATCCAGGCCTATCTATCAAAGCTAAATTATGATCACCAAAAACATACTCAAAAACAGACTAGGCAGGGTTAAAACATTTGGAGCCCAACCCACTGAAAAGATTATGAGTGACACCTGCTGTTAGCTGTAAATGAGTAACTGTATGGAGCTGGTCCGCCTGCCATGAATGACTGAAAAACTAAACAAAATATATGAAACAATAGCTGTGGGACAGTAGGACAAAGGCAGGACAGGACTGTAATTACCGCAATAAGGGAAAACTGGGAAAAGTCTTGCAATGGCCTCCTCCCTGCACAAGGGAGAAGGAATCCAAGGGAGTTTTTGAGACGGAGTCTCACTCTGTTCCCCAGGCTGGAGTACAGTGGCACAATCTCGGCTCACTGCAACCCCCTTCTCCCAGGTTCAGGCAATTCTCCTGCCTCAGCCTCCCCAGTAGCTGGGACTACTGGCATCCTCCACCATGCCTGGCTAATTTTTGTTTTTTAGTAGAGACAGGGTTTCGTCATGTTGGCCTGGAACTCCTGACCTCAGGTGATCCTCCTGCTTCGGCCTCCCAAAGTGCTGGGATTACAGGTAGGAGCCACCACGCTCGGCCTAGCACAGCAGTCTTGAAGGATTGAGGAGACAGAGACTGCAGTTCAGGGAGGCTGAGGCAGCCAGCAGGGTTTGCAAGACAGGGAGGGAGCTATGCAGATAAAGAGCTCTAGGAATCTGCACTGGGGTCCCCTTGAGTCTGATGCTGAGTTCTAAGATGTTGAGGAACAAATGCTGACAGCTATAAAGTGAACAACTCCCAGGTTCAGTCACGTAGGACCTAGGACCGGGAGACACTCAAATTCCATCCAGCCAGAGTAGTGCTATTGCACTGAACCCTCGGGGCAATCAAGAGGGACTCCAGAAGGGCCATGATTTGTAACAAGGCTAAATTAGCCCTAACATAAAGGCTATACTAGACTTGCCCTAACAAAGCTTAATGACAAGCCTGGAAAGGATCAGCCTAATCCACAATCACTTAGCTGCCCACCAAACAAACTCCAACACTATTTAAAAGAGGACAACAAGCCGGGCACGGTGGCTCATGCCTGTAATTCCAGGACTTTGGGAGGCCAAGGCAGGCGGATTACCTGAGGTTGGGAGTTTGAGACCAGCCTGACCAACATGAAGAAACCCCGTCTCTACTAAAATTACAAAATTAGCTGGGCGTGGTGGCGCATGCCTGTAACCCCAGCTACTCCTGTAACCCCAGCTGAGGCAGGAGAATCGCTTGAACCCGGGAGGTGGAGGTTGCAGTGAGCCGAGATTGCACCATTGCACTCCAGCCTGGGCAACAAGAGCGAAATTCTATCTGCAAAAAAAAAAAAAAAAAAAAGACAACAAAATCCAAACACTCAACAACATAATACACATAAAGATGACAGAATTAACATTCAAGGATATGAAAATAGCTATTATAAACATGCTCCATAGAGTCAAGAATGTAGAGGAAAATATGGACACAAGAAGAAAGAAATGGAAGACTAAAAAAAAAGATTCTACTTAATTCTTTGTTATGTCTTCAACAATTAAAAATACAATAACTGAAATTTTCAAATTCACTAAATGGAATTATCAGACTAGACACTGCAGTAGACAAGATGAATGAACTTAGCAATAGAAATTATTCAAATTGAAGCTAAAAAGACTGGAAAAAAATCTATCAAGTCCCACTGATTTATGGGACAATATCAACCCATCTAACAACATACATGAAATGTGAGTCACACAGAAGGAGAGGAGAGCGGCGGAATAAAAAAAATATATTTGAAGAAATAGTACCAGAAATTTTTCCAAATTTGATTCAAAAAACTATAAGCTGACAGATCCATAAATCTCAAACAATATCAGTCAGGACAAGAAAAATCACACCAAGGCACATCACAAATTGCTCAAAACCTATGCCATTAAAAACAAAACAAAAGGATCATGCTGCTCCTTTGGCTCCATGTGTAGAATAAAATAAAAACGATTCTACTCCAAAGAAAGCAAATAACATCTTTTTTCTTTTTTTTTGAGACGGAGTCTTGCTCTGTTGTCCAGGCTGGAGTGCAGTGGCTCGGTCTCGACTCACTGCAAACTCCACCTCCTGGGTTCAAGAGATTCTCCTATCTCAGCCTCCCGAGTAGCTGGGATTACAGGCACCTGCCACACACCCAGCTAATTTTTGGCAGTTTTAGTAGAGACGGGGTTTCACCATGTTGGTTTTGTATTTTTAGTAGAGACAGGGTTTCATCATATTGGCCAGGCTGGTCTCAAACTCCTGACTTCGTGATCTGCCTGCCTCGGCCTCCCAAAGTGCTAGGATTACAGGGGTGAGCCACTGTACCCGGCCTGCAAATCATATCTTTCTAGATCTTCTTGATTGAACAAATGTAGGTAAAATTCATTAAAACTGAACTTTTCTCATTTTTGTTGAGGCCTTCCTTTGCTGGTATCCCTAGCATAAGCTTAGTCTATCTACTAGGTAATCAAGTATGACCAAAGTATAAACTACTGGAAAATAACAATATCATAATAAATTTATATACCTTACAGTTCACAAATGTCAAATACTTTAGATTGTATGCTCCTCGGGGTCAGGATCTTCAAATCTTTGCCCATACATTTCTAGTGCAGTTTCTCATGGAACTTAACTGTCTGAACACACATGAATGAGTCAATCTTATTTAACCCTCAGTACCCTGCTGCGGTGTGTAGAACAAGATAAGAAAACAGATGCCTAGAGGGGTTAAATCATTCCCCCAAGGATACTCAAAAGGCACCTCCAGATAAATACCACCACACAGTGTTATCTCAAAGTAGACACAAAAGAGGTTTTAATTTTACTTACTCCGACTTTCCACAAGATCCAAAGCAACACTAGAAGCTGTGTCCATACCAGAGTTGATACAGGCTTGGAAGTTTTTCAAGGAGGAGAGAGCAGACTCTACACCACTGAAGGAGATGAAACCAGTTGAACCTGAATTTGAACTGGAACGTCCTGGCATCTTGAAATTAGTACCTAAGTTTTCAAACACAATGAAACAAGATTCGTAAGTCAGAATAATAACTGCACAGGAAAATATTAATAAAACTGCTGTAAACATTCATACAAATGTATCCAATATCTCATAAATGCCACATTATTCTGTATATCCTATGGAGAAGACACCAAATCACTGTGCCACTCACCTGGGCCACCAAACACAGCTGGACTCAATATACGGGGAAGGTAAGTGTCCTCAGTTTTTGGAGGGAGATTACCCTCTTCCAAAAGAGTGCTTGATTCTGTGAAGAAGTCAACAATAGCAGTTCTTAAAAGCCTACAAGATAAATGGGTTAGAAAAAGTAGACCACTCATATGATGCAATTTTGCAAAGAGAAAAAAATACTAATAAAATAGTTTATTAGTAAACTATTTTGAAAACCTGTAATCGTTAAACTATCCAACATATATGCATACTGAATTCTGGAAACTGTAAAAAAAAAAAAAGGAGAAAATCTATATTCCTGCCAGTTCCTCTGGCTTCTAACAGATTAATAGACTTGGTGAGATCCCAGAGTCAGTGAAAGCAGAATTTCTGTATAAACTTGTCTTCTGGCAGCACATCCACTATAATAGTTTCAGTTATTACCTTCATATTTAACACTTCCTAATCTATATCTTCAACCACAATTTGTTTCAGCTTAGTAAAGCAATGTAAAGCTGCCTACAAAAGGACATCTCTGCTTAATTCAGAAGCCATTTGAAATTCAATCCACTGAAACCAACTAGAAAAGTGGGGAGAATTCACAGTTTTAAAGGGATGGGAGAGCTACTAACAAGGCTGTATGGCAGCAGAAAAAGGGGTATTTTCATGGAATCAGATAGACATAACATGAAGACTGCTAAACATCTCTGAATCTCAGCTTTACCATCTTTAAAATGGAAAGGAATAATCATGGTATGATATAGCATACAGTACACAATTCATTAGCATTAGAGCCTTCCCTTCTGTCCTTCCTAAGCGGGGAGCTGTGTAGCATCTCTGGCATTTCCATCCTCATCATTGCTACCACCTTCATCTCACAGCTGAACTATTATTGTAGTTTCTCCATTATTAGTCCTTTTTAATTAGGTTCATTCATTCATTTCACTCATAAGTATTGAGTACCTACCATGTCAATCATGAGACCCATTCAAAAATCCACAGGATATAAAAAGAGAAGGGCATAGAGACATGTAAGATGCACAGAGATGCATAAGATTTCTAATTTGAAGTGTTTGTTTACCTCAAACATCCACAGTACAACTCATTGTCAATTCAAATATTTAGTATCTCTTTAAGTGCCAGGCACTTCCTTTAGCATGAGAATACCACAGTTTTCAAGATGAGCACTCTTAAGACACTCTCCTTTTAAAGCATTATTTTGTTATTCTAATTTGATGAAAACCTATCATGAGCCAGGCACTATCCTAGGCACTAGAAATATTCAGCCTTTGGCCAGGCGCAATGGCTCACACCTGTAACCCCAGCACTTTGGGAGGCTGAAGCAGGAGGGTCACCTGAGATCAGGAGTTCAAGACCAGCATGGCCAACATGGCAAAACCCTGTCTCTACTAAAAATACAAAAATTAGCAGGGCATGGTAGCGGGCACCTGTAATCCCAGCTACTCGGGAAGCTAGGCAGGAGAATTGTTTGAACCTGGGAGGCGGAGGTTGCAGTGAGCCGACATCGTGCCACTGCACTCCAGCCTGGGCGACAGAGCAAGACGCGGTCTCAAAAAAATAAAAATAAAAAAAATTCAGCCTCTACTCCCAGGGGCTCACCACTGAGTAGGAGAGACAAGAGATAAAACATAAACTTGATAATTAAAGCAACATGGGAGTTACTGCAAAACTGAGGCACAGATAAGAAAATGCTCAACTTTGCCTGACCGGATCAAAGAAGGGAACATAGAACTGAGTTTAAAGGATAAAAGACGAAGTTTAACAGATGGAAGGGTAACAGAGAAGTGCATTCAGGCAAAGGAAAAGGCAGGTAGGAATGAAGAGCACAAATCATTGCAGAGTACATAACTCAAGACAATACTTGACTTTTCCTGATTCTGTTATGCTCTTTTATGACTCCTCTCACTACAAACTTCCAACACTTCCTCCTCTATCTTCACTCTCACTGAAAGATCTCGTTTCCTAATTTCCTGAGGAAACAGAAGCAGTCAGAATAGAGATTCTGCAAGCTCCCATCGCTTACCTCTCCACCTATCAGCATCAGTTCTCATACACTCTGCTTTCCCTCCTGTTAAAATGAATAAACTGTTGCTCCTAGATAAGGCCACCTCCACTCCAATTATCCACTAGATCCTATCCCTCCCTCCCTACTCTAAGACACTCTCCCAGCAATTCTCCCTGCTTTCCTGCATCATTAAATTTTTCCTCTCTACTGAATCATTCCCTTCAGCAAACAAATACACCGTTACTTCTCCCATCTCAAAAACATCCTCTGACTTTCCTCCCACTTACCCCTCTGGTTAACAGCCCCATTTCTCTACTCAGCCTTAGAGCAAAACTCGTCTGTAGATTTGTATACATTTGTCTCCAAATCCTCTCCTTCCATTCCCTTTGGAACCCACCCCCACTAGGTTTCCATCTCTATCACGCCACTGCAACTGCCTTGTCAAGGTCACTTGAAAAGACTTAATGTTAAATTCGTTATCAATGCTCAGCCCTATCTCCTTTGATCTATCAGCCAGCAGTATGCAACAGAGTTAATCACTCCCTTCCTGATGCAGTTTCTGCACCTGCCTACCTTGTTCTTGTTCTCATTCTCCTTTCTGTTTCCTCTCCATCTCCTTGAGCTCCATATGTTGTAGGGTCCCAGGTACAGAATCCAAGCTTCTTTTTCTTCTCCTTCTATACCCAAATCAAATACAGCCCTGCCTCAGGGCTATGCCTTCTTGGTTCCCTCTGCCACGATACTTGTCCCCTAGATATCTACTAGGTCAATTCCCTTACTTCCTAAGGTCTCGCTTTGAGTATCACCTCATCAGTAAGGCCTAAGCCCTCCCAATCTCCATCCCCAGGCATTCCCACCCTTCTGCTTCTGCTTTATCTTTCCTCAAGGCCGGTACTGCCAAACAACATTCTTGTATTTATTAGGTTTATAGTGTCTAGTCCCCAATTACACTGTAAGTTCCTTAAACTTACAGACTTTTTGACTTTTTCTGTCTTGTTCACTGCTGTATTCCAAGCACCTAAAACAATGCATGGCACATAGTGGCCATTCAACAAAGGCCTGCTGAAAGAAGGAATGAATGTAATACTGCCTATATATCTCCAGTGCCTAAAACAGGACATGTCTCCAAAACTGTAGTATAGGTGGTATGTCCAGGGCTCAGTGCTCTGATCTCTCTTTTCCATCCTCTCTCATCCACCTAGTGTTCCCAACTAGACCCATTCCATCTAAATACCATTGGCAAGATCACTCCAGAACTTAAAATGTCCAACATGGAAGGCCCACGTTCCTTCTCTCCCGCCCTACCCCTCTCCCAAACCTACTCCTTTTACAACCTGCCCCATCTTACTAAATAGCAACTCCATCCTTCCATTTGTTGAACCAAAACTGTTGGTTCATACTTGATCCTTCTCTTCCTCCCCTCATATCCTATATCAAACTCAACATCAATTTTGCCAGCTCTGTAGTCAAAGTATCTCCAGAATCCAACCACTCTCACCAATTCTACTGATAACACCGTGATTCAAACCATCATCTCTTGCCTGAATTACTCCAACAGTCTCCTACCTGGTCTCCCTGCTCTCAGTCTTGCCTCTTCCACCCTATTCTCAACACAGCAGCCAGAGTAAACCTTTGAAAATGTATGTAAGATCATGTGACTCCTCTGCTCAAAAACTCCTAAGGACTTCCTGACTCACCGGGAGTAATGGCCAAAGAGCTTCATAATAACTGACAATAGTGATTCTCCAAATGGTTCCTGACCAAGTGTCACCAGCATCACCTATGAACTTGTTAGAAATGCAAATTCTCAGGCCCCAACAATCTATGTTTTAACAAGTCCTCTATGTAACTCTAACTCTGATATATCTAAGAGACATGCAGTGTCAGTGTATTGAATCATCTGATGGGCCCATTAAAACACTGATTGCTGTACCTCACCCTCAGAATTTCTAATTCAGTATGTCTGGGAAGGGACCTAAGAATCTGCATTTCTAACAAATTTCCAGGTAATGTAGATTTTGCCGATCCAAGAATCACACTTTGAAGACCACTGTTCTACATTATCCGGCCATTGCTAGTCCTTTAATAACCCAGGCATGCTTCACCTTAAGGTCTTTGAGCTTGTTAATAAGACAGAGATGCCAGTAATAAAGACAGAAAAAAGCAGGAAGGGTTGGTCTTAACTCCCTCCTGCCTATATAATAAAATTCAACATAATTAGCACAGTATCCAAAGCTTTCTACAATATAATGCAAACATGCTTTTCAAATCAGATTCTACTTTTCACCAAGACTTAAATCATACATTTCATATAACCTTAACTATTTGATATTCCAGAATAAACATAACTCCTTTCTGCCACAACCCCTCAAAACAGATTTGGCAGAGAACAAGTTCCATATTAAAAGAATGAACCAAGTACTATGAAATCGAAAAAAGAAAGTGATTACACAAACCCACTATGCTACAAGGTTCAAGAAAGGAAAGGATTATAGGCACAACAGGGGAGACATAGGCTTCATGGAAATGAAGGCACTTAAGCTGGACCATAAAAGGTATTCAGGATTTGGAAAGGTCTAAGTTATCAGGGAGAGCTGTTCAGATGAAGGAAGCAGTGAGACGAAAAAAGATCATAAGGTAGTAAACTATGAGATAAGTTCCCTTTGCCTGGCACACAGGTACAAAGGAATGGGAAGATAACTGGATTTCATTCTTTGGGAATATAGTGTACTTAAGTTTGGATAAAGAATAAAGAATAAAGAATAAAGAATCACTCCAGTCGGGTCTAGGGGTCATCATGGAAATTTGAGCTCTATGTATTTTCAAAACTTTACCTTAAAAATCCAGACCTGAAATATATATGGCAAAATGTTAAAGATGTTAAAATCTGGGTGATGAAACAAGGGTTCTTGTGGTGTTCTTTTCTGGGATTTTACAGTTTCACACCAAAAAAGAAAAAATACAAATAGGAATAAAAGCCAATGATGATCTTCAAACACTTGCATTGAAAGAGACTGCTTATTTACAGTCTCACTGTATTATACCAAACAAGTTGAGACATTTTACACAATATAAATACAAACATACACAAAAAGATGGAAAAATATAAATTCAGAAAAACCAGGATCAAAAAACAGAAATTTAAGGGCAAACCAAGCATATGAGAAAGTTATAATGGAGTCATGCACACTTTAGGATTCAACACAGGGGGCCAGGCGTGGTGGCTCCCGCCTGTAATCCCAGCACTTTGGGAGGCCGAGGCAGTCGATCACTCGAGGTCAGGAGTTCAAGACCAGCCCAGCCAACATGGTGAAGCCCCATCCCTACTGAAAATACAAAAATTAGCTGGGCATGGTGGTGGACACCTGCAGTCCCAGCTACTTGGGAGGCTGAGGCAGGAGAATCGCTTGAATCCTGGAGGCAGCAGTTGCAGTGAGCTCAGATCACAAAGGGAGACTCCGTATGAAAAAAAAAAAAAAAAAAAGGATTCCACACAGTACTAGTAATACACATTTGGTAGTGAGCTTCCTGACAATCAAAACAAAAAGTGACAGTTATTTTCTCCATAAAAAAAAAAAAAACAAAGAACCCTAGAAACTCAAGAAAAAATAAAGCTTTCCATGGCAATCAAGGCAAGTATGGATCATCATATATGAGATAATGAGTTACACTGAAAAAAATAATCCTCGAAAATGTCCTTATAGTAAATGCAATAGCAAACTTCTAGGACTGTTTCTTGAGACTATTTCTCAGGGAAGGTAAGGACAAAACACTTGTGACAGATACTGGATAGGTGCCCACCAAAACCATTTCCTCTTCAATCCAGTTACATGCCTATATATGCTCCACATTTTCCAGCCTTCCTTGAAGTTAGCTGTGGCCTATGACTGCACCCAAGGCAATGAAATGTGAGCCATTTCCAGGCCTGATCTGCAAAAAGCCACACTTTCCCATTTTATAGCTTGATGCAGGCAAGCACAGTGACCTTAGTAAAGCTACACACTGATAATAGAGAATTACTGCATGGAAGGAGCTCAAGGCCCTACATCACTGCTTGGAGGAAAACTACTCACCTATCAGGCTCCATGCATGAAAGAAACTTCAACTGGGCAAAGCCATTTAGACTTGTGGGGTTTACCTGTTACAGTACTAACTATTAATCAAAAAACACAAACCTGCAAAGACCAAATGATATAATTCAAGTATTCAATTTTCTTTCTTTCTTTCTTTTTTTTTTTTTTTTGAGATGGAGTTTTGCTCTTGTTCCTCAGGCTGGAGTGCAATGGTACTACCTTGGCTCACTGCAACCTATGCCTCCCAGGTTCAAGCAATTCTCTTGCCTCAGCCTCCCCAGTAGCTGGGAGCTACATGCCAGGCTAATTTTTGTATTTTTAGTAGAGACGGGGTTTCACTATGTTTGCCAGGCTGGTCTCAAACTCCTGACCTCAAGTGATCCACCCGCCTTGGCCTCCCAAAGTGCTAGGATTACAGGCGTGAGCCACTGTGCCTGGCCTCGGTTTTCTTTTTGTTTTTGAGACAGGGTCTTGCTCTGTCACCCAGGCTGGAGTGCAGTGACATGATCATGCTCGCTACAGCCTCAACCTCCCAGGCTCATGTGATTCTCCCACATTAGCCTCCTAAGTAGCTGGGACCATAGGCATGCGCCACCACACTTGGCCAATTTTTCTTTTTTTAATTTTTAGTAGAGACGACCATCTCCCTGTATTGCCCAAGCTGGTCTCAAACTCCTGAGCTCAAGTGATCCTCCCACCTCGGCCTCCCAAGTGCTGGGATTATAGGCATGAAACACCATGATCAGCAGGAGTATTCTGTTTTCTAGTCAGTCTTGATTCTAGTGTAAGTCTAAATTGTCTAGAGCCGCATTGTCCAATAGAACCTTCTGTGATGAATACTTTCTATAATCTGCACTGTCCAATATGATAGGCACTAGGCACATGTGTACTGATTATCTAAAATCTGGCTGGAAAGGTGGTTCATGCCTATAATCCCAGCACTTTGGGAGGCCAATGTGGGAGGTTGGCTTGAGCCCAGGAGTTCGAGACCAGCCTGGGCAACAAAGTGAGACTGTCTTTACTGAAAATAAAAAATTGGCTGGATGTGGTGGTGCGGGCCTGTAGCCCCAGCTCCTCAGGAGGAGATGTGGTAGGTAGGATTGCTTGAGCTGGGAGGTTGAGGCTGCAGTAAGCCATGATCATGCCACTGCACTCCAGCCTGGGCAACAGAGCAAGACCCTGTCTCAAAAAAAAAAAAGAAAAGAAAAGAAAAGGAAGAGACACCAGGGTCTGCTCTCTCTCTCTCCCTACCATGTGAAGACACATAAAGAGGGCAGCCATCTACAAGCCAAGAAGAAAGTCCTCACCAGAATCCAACCATGCTGGCAACCTCACCTTGAACTTCTGGACTCCAGAACTGTAAGAAATAAATTTCTGTTGTTTAAGCCACCCAGTCTATGGTATTTTGTTATGGTAGCTTGAACAAAGACACAATATCTATGAAGATTAATGCAATCCAGTATAAATGGAAAGTATCTACCAAACAGCAGCTGTCACTATTTGTTTGAATGCAAAACTCACATTACTTTAGTGAAACTTCACTTTTGCAGAGGACCAAGGAAAACACGATCATGCTCTTCTGTAATTCTGGAGTAGGGAAAAGATTAAGACTGAGATTGAATTGAAAAGCAAAGGCAATGGATGGTGCAGAAAGATGGAACAGACATACTTTTCTCAATTTCTCCCAATAAATACAGCTAAGTACAAGTCAAAGACAACTCCTTTCTCTGACTCTAACAGCACCTTCTTTGATATAATTATAGTCACTCCACTTTGTTAGTGACTATCTTGCAAGATGTTAGCAGTGCTTCACAAACAGCAAGTGCTCTGAAAATAGTCAATAAATGAATAAACTGTCTGCTTCAGTCAGATGCATAGCTCTCCTGTTTCCTTCTCCCCTTCATACCCAATATTCTTAATCTCAGCTCCAGACTTTGTTCAGGCTGGGTGTGGTGGCTCATGCCTATAATCCCAGCACTTTGAAAGGGCAAGGCAGGAAGATTGCTTGAGGCCAGGAGTTTAACACCAGCCTCGGCAACACAGCAAGACCCCATCTCTACAAAAAAAAAAAAATTAAAACTTACACAGACATAGTGGCTTGCACCTATTGTCCTAGCCCCTCGGAAGGCTGAGGTAGGAGGACTCCTTGGGTCCAGGAGTCCAAGGCTGCAGTGAGCTATGATCATGCTACTGCATTCTAGCCTAGGCGATAAGACTGAGACACTGTCACCAAAAAGGAAAAAGAGGACTTTTGTTCATCCTGCTCCCACCATGAGAAAACCTTCTCTTCAGTTTTCTTTCTTTTTATTTATTTATTTTTTTGAGACAGAGTTTTTCGCTCTGTCGCCCAAACTGGAGTGCAGTGGCATGATCTTGGCTCACCTCAACCTCTGCTTCCTGGGTTCAAGGGATTCTCCTGCCTCAGCCTCCCGAGTAGCTGGCATTTCACGTGTGTGCCAGGACACACCAGTTATGTTATTTATTTATTTATTTATTTATCTATTTATTGTATTTTTAGTAGAGACGGGATTTCGCTATGTTGACCAGGCTGGTCTCAAACACCTGACCTCAAGTGATCCGCCTGCCTTGGCCTCCCAAAGTGCTGGGATTACAGACGTAAGCCACTGCACCAGGCCCTCTCTTCAGTTTTCTATCTGCCCACATCTTACCCATATGCTAAAGTCTGAATGTTTGTGTCACCCAAAATGTATATGTTGAAATCCTAACTTCCAAGGTGATGGTATTAGGAGGTGGGGCCTCTTGGGAGGTGATGAGGCCCACTTTCATGAATAAGATTAGTGCCCTTTTAAAAGATGCTCCAGATAGCTGCTTTGCCATTCCACCATGCAAGGACACAGCAAGAAACCACCTATGAACCAGGAAACAGACCCCAGAACTGTGAGAAATAAATTTCTGTTGTTCATAAGCTACCTAGTTTATGGCATTTCCGTTATAGAAGCCCACATTGACTAAGACACCATCTTTTATGGCTTGGTTTAAGTGGTTCTCAACCAAGAAAGATTTTACCCCTCTCCCAAGGGACATTTAGCAGTATCTGTAGATGTTGTGGTTGGCATCTAGTGGGCAGAGGCCAGGGATGCTCTTAAGCATCCTACAAAACACAGGACAGCCCTCACCCTGACCCCACAGCAAAAAATTATCTGGTCTAAAATGTCAATAGTGCATCAGTTGAGAATAACTGGTTGAAATCAATCTCTCTTCCATCCCTCCCCAGGTAATAACACTGATCTTTTCTTCCCGGCACCTATGATCTCCAAGAAAGTTTAGAACAAGTTGTGCATTTCCTGAGTTTTTTCTCTGCATGTTATTTATAGACAATGTGTTGACTTCCTTTAAATCCATGGGAGCCTTGTACCAGTCAGCCAGAGCTGCCTCTCCTTTTTCGACATGCAAGGATAATCCCTTCTCTCTGAATCCTTCTCATACAATTGCTTTTCCCTCCCTCATGCTACCATTATCCCTATCACATGCACATGTACACAACACACTCCTATTATGAAACTCATCACAACTATTTGCTCACATGTCTGCAGCTTCTTTAAACTGACAGCTCCTTAAACTAGAACCCTGACATATTCTATTGCATATAAAGCAATTCCTCACACAAAATAGGGGACCAATAAAGATTTGGCCAGTTACAAAAATAACAACAGACATCATCATTTCTCAGTCACCTACAGAATGCCATAAACTGGTGTCCTGGCACTTCATTCTCCTTATCGCTAATTCTCACTGCAATCTACATAAGTGAAGAGGAAACTGAGGTCCAGAGAGTTTATTCAAACGACCTTCCCGTGGCCTTACTTTTAAAGTCAGTTCAAACAAAATCTATGTGGATCAAAAATTCGTGATGTTGCCCCTACACACTTGAGGCTAAAGGATGGAGAGATGGCGTCTCGGACAAGAGGGTAAACTGTCCCAGACTCACTACTGTGGCGTGAAAAGTTCCACAACCATAATCCGGGTCGACGGACTCCTGGCTCGGGATTCCCGTGGAGTGTCCCTGAGGGTGGCGAAACTCCCGCCACCCTCCCCATTGCAGTCCCCCGCTTCTTCCCTACCTGGTTGTCCGAGCTGTCTCCGTCTGGTGGCACCCCTACTTCCCCTACCTGAACCCACCTCCTTCCCTCAGCCCCCTTCGCCTGCAACTGAAAAGTGAGCGCGGGCTTTTGCGTCATCAGCCGTCGCCGGCGAGTGGTCACATGATGCCCCTCCCTGCTCCACGCCGCTTCGGTCATGTGACCGCCTGGGGAGTCAGGGGCGGAAGTCGGGGTCTGACCCGCTCCAGGTCCGGGACTGCGGATAGAAGAGGACTGCCGCCGTGAGGGAGGAGTGGAAACTGAGTGCCGGCTCCGCGCGCGACCTCCGGCCCTGCGCGTGCGCCGCTGGCGCGGCCCGGCTGACAGGTGAGTGGGGATGGGGTGAGCGCGCCCCATTTTTGCATGGCCCCCTTCCCCTCCCCGCTGGGCCGCGCTGGCCATGGGGAGGTCTGCAGCGTCGCGTGCAGCCTGGATGGGGGACTCGGGATGGAGGGCTTAGGGGCTTTCTGGGGCGGGGGCTGTAATCCAGCTCTTCGTCTCCGCTTAGGGGGAAATCATTTTGCACACCCTTTCCTCGCTTTAGGAAGCACCGTTCAGCTGCTTGGTCCGAATCTCATCCTTCCAAGTTTCCGGGAACACTGCTGTATGGATGTCGTCGTTATTTCTCTCTTTGCTTTTGAGAAAACTGAAAGGCTAGTAGTGAGGACTTTTACAGGCTGACAGACCTGGATTTGCATTCTAGTTATGCCGTGGGCTGTGAGTTTGGGCAAGTCATTGCTGCTCGCTGCGCCTTAATGCCTTCACCTGTGACATACTGATGTCAAAATCCTTTGCATTTTGGGAAAAAAAAAAAAGTTCCCAGGGCCCTGATTCCTGGGATCGGAATCAGGATTATGATCGGACAGGAAAAAGAAAAAAAGTCACAGAGCCATAAAACTGGGTCTCCTGATTGCAAGTGCATGGAGCTCCCTCAAACATAGGTGAGGGGTAGTGAGGGAGCAGTTTTACTGTCTTTGTGCACAACAAGGGACACCTTCTCTAATTGTCCTTCACCTGCCTTTCCCAAGATTTCAGGTTCAGCCTCATTTCAGAACTTTTCTGGAAAATATATGCAGCTTGCATTTATCTTGATCAGCAACCATTATATTTTGTTTGTGATAATGGATTTGTGGAGACCAGTGCTTCCTTTATGGAACTGAGGTTTTGCGAAAGGCTAAAAATAGACCTGCCTTCTTTTGTCCTCTGAAGAGGGTAAACTGTTTGTCCGACAATTCGATTTCCTTAAGAAATATTATTCTGTACCCTGGGTAATTGGTGTAATGATGCCATGCCTCATTCTTGAAAGCATGTCTTTTGATTAGGATTACTTCCCAAACTGAAAATCACAGTTCCACGCCAAATTGTTAAAAAATGAAGTTACCGGCACTTGTAAAAGAAAATAAGAAAATATAGTGTGATCTCTGGATTTCATGCCAATAATAATATAGCCTGTATTGAGAAAACTGATCTTCAGGTGTTCTTAATCCCTAGCACCAAGAGAACCTCTGAAAGGATAATTTAACATAGCTTCTTCTACAGTGTTTATTTGGACCTAATTCTAAAGTGGTTTTTTAAGACTTAACTGAGTCTTAACACTTTGTAAAGCCATCCACCTACCTCTTAGCTGCAACTTGATTAGGCATTTTTAATGATGGTTCTTAGATTCTGTTCTTCAGGACCAGTCCTTCAGCCAACGAGGGGGCTATTTACCAAATACTCTAGCCAAATTATATTTGTACAAATTATGGAAATTCCATTTGTTACATGGAAAATATAACTAGTCCAGGTTAGGAGGTCTAGTACATAAAATGTAACTAAGTGATTTCCTTCTTTCAGTTAATTTTGTTGTAACTTCTTCCATCTTCAAAAACTTAGCAGGAGATGCTTGCATTATTAGAAATAGAAAACACAAGTGCCCTTCATGGGGCAAAACAGATTACAAACAGTGAGTTCATTTCAGTAAAAGTATATTAAATATAACTCATATGCTTTTGCATTAAAAATTTAATATGAAGTTTATATATAGAATTTTAGAAAGGCGATTTACCTAAGTAATAAAGACCCGTAATATTTGTTTTACTATTGCTGAACATATTTGGTTATTATTATCCTTCTCATGTTCTTTTAAAGTTGTCTACAGCGTAATTCTTGAGTAAGGGAGTAAGGATTAAAACAAGAGATTGACACACGAAAGTCTTGATCTCTGTCGTTATCCCAGACTGAAGCTTCCCCGAATGTGTGCATGCAGGTGCTGAGTGCATGCAGGTGCTGAGTCCCCGAATGTGTGCATGCAGGTGCATGCAGGTGTCTGTCCTTCTGTATGTTGGGAGAGAGTAGAGTAAAGGGCAAGTAACGTTACTTTGCTTTAAGATGTTTTTCCCAGGGCCACATTGTTGCCCTGTCATGGTATCCAAAATCGGGTAGCCATTGGACCTGTTAATCATAGCTTGTCCTCCTCTTCATGAGTCTAGAGCAAGCTTGTCTAGCCTGAGGCCTGCAGGCCACATGCGGCCCAGAATGGCTTTGAATGTGCCCCAATACAAATTTGTAAACTTGCTTAAAACATGAGATTTTTTTGCGATTTTTTTTTTGAGGTCATCAGCTATTTTTGGTGTTAGTGTATTTTATGTGTGGCTCAAGACAATTCTTCTTCCAATATTGCCCAGGGAAGCCAAAAGATTGGACACTCCTGGTGTAAAGTTTCATCCTACTTAGACCTTCTAGGTTAGTTTGGTGGTCTTCAGAGGACTTTAGTATGTGACTGTTTTGCCCACTGTCCATTATTTCCCCTTTCCCTCTCTGCTTTCCCAAGCCAGACCATATCCATGCAGAAAATGAAATGAAATTATCTGAAATTCAGCCTGTTAGAGATCAGTGTGGTTTAACAAGCAAGTATCACAGAGGAAACTAAAAGAACTTGTTAATAATGTATGCCTTAATGCGTATTAGAGGATACCTTCATGAGAGTTCTAGACAGCTGTAGTGGCTTCTTGGCTGTCAGATCCAATCCAGTCTACTTCTTCTGTTTCTGCCCCTAGCTGACTCTGCTCCAGCCACTTTAGCCACCTTGCTAGCTATCTAGCACATTCCTGCCCTGGGGCCTTTGCACTTACTTGTAACCTCTGCTTGGGATGCCATTATTAGGATCATTATCTATTGCTGCATGATAAACTATGCCAGAACCCAGTGGCTTAAGACAATAAGCTTTATAGTCAGTAGGGTAGGGCATAGCTGGCTGCCTTTGGCTCTGGGGCTTTTAGAACATTGCAGTCAGGCTGGGAACAAGGGGCTATGGTCTTATCTGAAGGCTGGACTGGGATTATAAGGGATCTACTTTCAAGTTCACTCAGGTGGTTTTTGGCAAGCCTCAGTTCCTTGTCATATGGGCTTCTCCCCAGGGCTCTCTCGCACCATGATATGTTGCTTCCCCTGGACTAGCAAGCTAGAGAGGGTGACCAAGCCAGAAGTTAGTCTTTTCGAAATCTAATCTCAGAAGTGGTATCTTTCATTTCTATCCTGTTTCCTTTCCTCCCTCTTTTTTTTTTTTTTTTTTTTTTGAGATGAAGTCTCACTCTGTCACCCAGGCTGGAGTGCAGTGGTGTGATCTCAGTTCACTGCAACTCCGCCTCCTGGGTTTAAGCAATTCTCCTGCCTCAGCCTCCCAAGTAGCTGGGATTACAGGTGTTTGCCACCATGCCTGACCAATTTTTGTATTTTCAGTAGAGCCAGGGTTTCACCATGTTGGCCAGGCTGGTCTTGAACTCCTAACCTCAGGTGATCTGCCCGCCTCAGCCTCTCAAAGTGCTAGAATTACAGGAGTGAACCACCACACCTGGCCCTATTCTCCTCTTGAGGAGGGAGTCAGTAAGTCAGCTTATACTCAAGGGAAGGAACCTACATAGAACATGAATACCAGGAGGCAGAGATCATTAGGGACCACTTTAGAAGCTGCTGACCATACCTGGATATCCATACTGCTTGCTCTCTCATTTCCTTCTGACTTCTGCCCGAGGTGCTCTATGGAAACTAGCATATGCTCCATCCTTTATTATGCTTTTTCTTCACGGCACTTATCACAGCCTGATATATAAAGCTTGCTTTCACAAATTTCAAGATACATTTGTAATAAACTTTTTCTTCTCCTTTTTATGAAATGTTTTTCCGTATTTTGTAGTCACTCTAGCATTTTTCAGGTATGAACTATTCTTAATAGCAAGAATCTCCTATGCTTGACATATGAGAAAATCTTTTTTTTTTTTTTTTTTTTTTTTGAGAGAGGGTCTCATTGTCACCCAGGCAAGAGTGCAGTGGCGCGATCATGGCTCACTGCAGCCTCAACCTCCAGGGCTCAAGCAATCCTCCCACCTCAGCCTCCCTTGTCACTAGGACTACAGGCTCACACCACCATACCTGACTGATATTCTTTTGATTTTTAGTAGAGACAAGGTCTCGCTATTGTTGCCCAGACTGATCTTGAACTCTTGAGCTCAAGCATTCCTCCTACCTTGGCCTTCTAAAGTACTAGGCTTACAAGTGTGAGCCACCGTTACCAGGCCTAAAAACATTTCTAAAGATTGTTCGCTCACCTACTTCTTGTTCCCTCACCGACTTCTAGTGGTTTTTAGGACATAGCTCTTTTTCCAAAGATAAGACAAATGGCACAATTCCTGTAAGGAAATTGTAATAATCAGCGGAAGCAGAGAGCTGAAAAGATGCAGATTGGAGGAAAATGCAGTAGTACAATACGGAAATAGCTACATGGACATTATTATACAAAAGCAATGACTATATTGCACAGCATTATAGAAAATGAAATATCACAATAACAGCATCAGCATGCTGTTTAAATTGACAACTTGTACTGTTAGTCCTCAAAACTGAATCTCAGCTCTATGGCAAACTACCCCAAGACTTATTTGCCCAAAACAATACAGTGTTTTAAAAATTTATCGTGATCCTGTGGGTTAGGAATTGGGAAAAGGCACAGAGGGCTTGGCTGGCTGCAGAAGCCGAATAGCCTCATCCCTTATATGTCTAGCACTTCAGCTAGGAAGACGTAAAGAGCTGGGGGCTGAGTGGACCAGGTCAACCCAAGTCACATGTCGGCGCTTCAGTTTCTGCTGTCTGCTGGCTTTCTTCATTGTCTTCTGTGTCAGGACTTTTCCCTCTCAGCGTGGTCTTTCCTCTTTGTAACTCCTGTGATCTCTCTAGCAAGATACCCAGACATCTTACATGGCAGCTTCGGACACCCAAAGAGAGCAAAAGGAGATACTGCCAGGCGTTCTCAAGGCTTAGGCCTGGAATTGGTAGAGAGTTACTTGTACAGTATCCTTTGGGTTGAAGGGAGGAAGACACAAGCTGTTATGAGCTGAGTTGGGTCCCCCCAAAATTTATATGTTGAATTCCTAACACTCAGTACCTCAGAATGTGACTATATTTGGAGACAGGATTTTTAAGGAGGTGATTAAGTTAAAATGAAGCCACTAGGATGGGCCCTAATCCAATATGACTGGTATCTTTGTACGAAGAGGAAATTTGGACACAGAAATTTACAAAGGAGGGCCAGGCTTGGTAGCTCATGCCTGTAATCCCAGCACTTTGGGAGGCTGAGATGGGAGGATTGCTTGAGCCCAGGAGTTTGAGACTCCCCTGGGCTACATAGTGAGACCCCCATCTCTATAAAAAGAAATGAGCAATGGGGTGGCCATGTGAAGACACAGGAAGAAAATAGCCGGCTACAAGCCAATGAGAGAAGCCTGAGAAGAAAACAGTCCTACCAACACCTTGATCTTGAACTTCTCGCCTCCAGAATTGTGACAAAATAAATTTGGTTGTTTAAGTCACCCTCTCTGTGGTGCTCTGTTACAGCAGCCCAGCAAACTAATAAAATGCAATCCAGACTCATTGAGAGGGAAAATAAGGTTCAGCCCTTCACTTAAGGTGCTGTATGGGCTGACTTCATGGCAAGGAATTGTTGGGAGCCATCTTTGGAAACCAGTTACCACATTATTATAATCAGATTGCTTTCCTAGCCCCTAGAGCTAAGAAAAATGATTGTTGCAGGGGAAGGCATACAGGCCTAAACAAGAAGGGGTACTCAAGTCTGTGGGCAGAGGGGGAATGTAAGAAGGAGTAGCCTAATAAGACAAATTACCTACTTCAAGAACTTTCTGAAACCTCATCAAGTCCGAGGAGTTATTTCATTTGTGTAAGTCTTTCTTGCTTCCTTCTCCAGTTGCCCTTCGCCTTCTACCATCTGCTCACCCCTGCTATCTGCACTGGCTGTTGGAGGAAGCTAGTGGAAAGGAAAGGGATGGGTCAGGAAGCAGTTTTATTGAGTCTCTGTGTTACAGAAGATGCTTAGAAGGCACAACCTGGGTAGTGACATGTTCAAAGACTTATGAGTACAGGAAAACATCACATGTATGTTTTGTTGGTTGGTTGGTTTTCATTCCTAGTGACATCTTCTTTTCCCTTTTCCTTTTTGCTTGGCTCCTGCCTCCCCTTCTCTCCCTGTTCTCTCTTTGACAGCTTGTGAGATCCCTTTGCATGTTTTAGAAATCAACCCTGTGTCTGCCCTTTGGATTTCAAATCCATCTTCTAAGTCATTTACCATGGAAAAGTTTTTAAGTGTTACATACTAAAATAGGTCATTCTTTTTAGATGCTAGGTTTCTTTCTCTAGCCCTGAATTCCTAGATGTCACTTTACTAAAGATCACCCAGTATAAGAATACCTTTCCCAACAGAACACCTAATAAATGCTCCACATTGACAATTAAATGTATGTTACACTTCTTATTTCTTTATTGTAAAGACACACTGAAGCACTTCATCTCTCTGATTTTTTTTCTTCAGGGCTTATCTCCAGCAGTATAGCAGGCAGCTAGAGAAGACAGACATCACGTCTTGTAACCCTAGTATTATTTATGCACTCCTTATACTTGTCAATGCCAAGGAATGAGTTCAGCACAAAGGGCACAAAGATAAATATTGTTAATTTCCTGTTTGCCTGCTGCAGTTTTCTATAAGACCAGTCATTCTCTACTCTTTTAATGATCGTGGCTTCACATCAGAATCATCTGGGGAGATTCTTAAAAACAGAGATGCTTAGGACTACCTCTAACCTACTTACCAGAAACTCTAAGATGCTAGGTGATTCCCTTAAGCAGCCAGGCTTGAGAACCACTGGACTAGAAAGTGAGTTGTTTAAACATCTTCATATCCAGCCTGGCAAAGAGGTATTCAGCAAGGAGTGGTTGGGTAAAGATCAGTCCTTGCCTTCAAGAACTTTCAGAATGAGCTGTAAGCAACAATAATATTCAGTATGCTACGTGATCTAACCATCCTCAGAGAGTGCATTGGAATACAAGAGAAACAAGTAATGGATTCTGCTAACAGTGCTAGACACCTAAGTGCTGAATTTTATGAGACTTTTGGACCAGTTTGATTGAGTATTTATAAATCATCTTCACAGAATTTTGTAGAACCTAGCATCTGTAATTTTAAAAGGAATCTTGGACATGTTCATACCTTAAGCTTGCAGTTCCATTTCTGGGAAATAATTGGACAAATGCCTCAAAATGATGTACAGGGGTTTGTCTCTGAGCTCTCTTTATAGTGTTTGAAATTGTTTGCTAATATATCAAATAGTAGGAGATAGCTTGTATAATTAGGGTACACTGGAACCACACATGCCCAGTGGTTCCTTCTCCCTAGCTCAGAGATGAGCTGTATCATATCTTTTTCTCAAGAGAAGTGACTAACATGTTGAAGAAGAGGCCAAGAGTGTTAATCTAGCAAAGTCCCTCCACGTGGAAAATATGACGAGTGACAGATAAACACCCTTTCCCCTATAAAGGAACTCATTATTTCTTACAATTTTTTTTAGTGAGTTTGGGAGAAAAATGTGTTTCTTATATGTACACATGTGCTTCCTTAAACAAATTGAGATTTTCACACTTTTTTTGGGGATACAGGTTCTTTAATGGAGGAGCCAATCTCTCTGCACACCTGGTTTCATCTAATATACAGACACCAGCTCTGAGGCCAGTTAATCATCCGCAGTGTCCAGGCACAGAGTAGTCGGTCCTCCTCACAATGTTGGACTTTCTAGCTGAGAACAACCTCTGTGGCCAAGCAATCCTAAGGATTGTTTCCTGTGGTAATGCCATCATTGCTGAACTTTTGAGGCTCTCTGAGTTTATTCCTGCTGTGTTCAGGTTAAAAGACAGAGCTGATCAACAGAAATATGGAGATATCATATTTGATTTCAGCTATTTTAAGGTAATCTTCCTCTATAGCATTTTTATTGTTGTCTTTTCTACAAAAGTGTGTTTCTCTGGGAATCATGAAATTCTGTAAGGTTAAGTAATTATGGAAGAAGCTAAAGAGAAAAGCTTTTGGACTAAACTTAATATTAGCTACTACCTTGAAAATAAGTTGAAAGTACTATGTCAAAGCCCTAACACAATATAATTGTATTTTTAAAAGATAACTTTGATATTTCACATTGAAGGGCCTCATACTTAAAAGCATGCTAATCTTGGGTCCAATTCAAATTCATTTTTCTCAAAGGGATTTTATATCTAGGCTTCTATTATCTTCATTACTTTCTGTTGCTCTGCTTTAAGTTTGGGATGTTTAATAACATAAGAACAAATTTTTAAAAGACTATTTAGAAATTGTCACCAACAAGTATGCTTTTATTGACACTTCACATGTGTTTTTTTTTCTTAGGGTCCGGAATTATGGGAAAGCAAACTGGATGCTAAGCCAGAGCTACAGGATTTAGATGAAGAATTTCGTGAAAACAACATAGAAATTGTGACCAGATTTTATTTAGCATTTCAAAGTGTGCATAAATATATTGTAGACTTAAACAGGTATTGATCAATTTAGGAATAGCTTATTCTGGTAGTGAATAGTGGAGAGGGAAAAGGACACACAGCAACGTGTAAATCTCTCTGAGTTACTACAAAATTTCCTAATTTAGTTTATACTGTATATAGTTGTCTTTTCCTTCCTGTGGCACTGGTCATCTTAAGAATTTTGAAGTTTTACTATAATGTCCTGCTCTTACGAGGTGTCATAATAAACTTAGTTTAACTAAGTCATATAGTTTCCAATCCTGTTATTTATTATCATATCCTAGTGTATTATATGTGAAAAGTGGGAAAAAGAACTTATTTTTATCATTAACTTTCTGTCTCTTAATACACTTCTTAAGAATTCACTACTCATTAACTTTTAAACTAGATATTCCATGTTCTTCTGCCTTTACTCCTAGATACTTGTAATTCACAAATCAGGACTAGGGAATATTTCTTTTACTTGGAACAGCCATAAATATCAAACTGTGGCCTAAATCAGTTTATAAGACTGTATTCTTAAGAGCATGAAGGACCATGAACTAGTAGAAGGCCAGAACCCCTGGCATCCTGCCTTATCTTTTAAAAATCTTTCCTTCTTTAAAGATGTTAAAGTTTCTATTGTAAATTAATAACTTGATAACTTGCTCTGGGGTTTTATTTCTAGATATCTAGATGATCTCAATGAAGGGGTTTATATTCAGCAAACCTTAGAAACTGTGCTTCTCAATGAAGATGGAAAACAACTTCTAGTAAGTAATAGTGATTATTTAAAATGAAATTAAAGAATATCAAACATAGTATCACTTCTTTTTCTTTTAAGTCACAAATATATATGAAATACCATTCTTTAAAGAGAAGTGAAATGAACTTTTAATTATCTCCTAACTGGCAGGTCCACATCTGAGTTTAGAACATAGACTTTGAACAGAATTTAAAACAGTTAAAAGTTATGTGGAAGTTATGAGCCTCCCCAGTGTAGGAATTCTGTCTTCTTTACTTTTTGCATCCCAGCCATCTGTCCTGATACCTAGTACACACTAACCATTTAAGAAATGCTTATTGAATAAGTGAATGACTTTGTGATGAAGAGGTATTCACAATATTGGGTTGCTATTTTGGTGTCCCAAGCAAAATAGCCAAAATAGGTCAACTGAAAAATTACCACTATGAATTAAAATCTGTTTCACATAAACTTTTCAAGGCCCATTCTGCAAGAAGGTAAGAGCTCCTTGGAGGAAACCTACCTTTTCCTTGAAATCTAAAACTTTTTGAAGCAGTGTGAGCAAAGCAATGTTTTTCATGATTACTGACTTTACTCCCTAAGAAGGTATAATCTAGTGATTTTGGCTTTTGTCCTCTTCTCTTCCTAGTGTGAAGCACTGTACTTATATGGAGTTATGCTACTGGTCATTGACCAAAAGATTGAAGGAGAAGTCAGAGAGAGGATGCTGGTTTCTTACTACCGATACAGGTATTCCTGGGCTAGGACTACACTTCCGAAATGCTGCTGTCGGTAAAATGCAGTGTATGTCCCCATATCCCTTCTACCGTGAACAGCAGTAATCCAAGAATAGATAAGAAAGTATACGATTCAGCCGGGGACAGTGGCTCACGCCTGTAATCCCAACACTTTTGGGAGGCCAAGGCAGGCAGATCATCTGAGGTTGGGAGTTCGAGACCAGCCTGGCCAACATGGTGAAACCCTGTCTGTACTAAAACTACAAAAGTTAGCCAGGCATGGTGGCGGGCGCCTGTAATCCCAGGTACCCAGGAGGCTGAGGCAGGAGAATCGCCTGAACTCGGGAGGTGAAGGTTGCAGTGAGCGAAGATCATGCCACTACACTCCATCCTGGGCGACAGAGCGAGACTGTGTCTCAAAAAAAAAAAAAAAAAAATTGTAAGATTCTTATCTCTTGTGAGCATATTGTAGGAATATAACAATTACATATTATATTTCATAATGATTATAGATTATATAATCTATATATTACATATAAAATATTCTATATATTATAGATTATTAGAAGTATGGATTATGCTGTCCCTAATGATAACTCCAATTTTAAAAAGGAGTCTGAATTGTGAACTTTCTTTACCTTCAGGCTAAATTTCAAAGAATCTTAGAAATCTAATGAAGGTTGTTTTTGCTTTTGTTGTTTAAGTTTTCAAATATTACTCCTTGGCAGATACAAGGAAATGAGTGTGCTTTCTGTTGTCATTTTCAGTTTGATGACTTTGAAAAGTTGTCATTCAGAGTCAGGTTGAAAGTGAATTCTCTCCCATGTTTACATAGAAACAAAAACAAATCAAGCAACAGCACATATCCACAAATCATTTGTTGTGTATATCTATACAGAACTGTGATTCTTCAGGAAGTAAGGTCTTGAAAACAGGAGCCACCTTAACCAACTTTTTAATTTTAGTGTCTAACGCACAGGTTTTCAATTTGTTGAATGAGCTAAAAATGGAATACCAGGTCAATGTCGGAGATAGTCAAGATTCAGAGAAGAAACTGTCAAGAAGGAGGAATCAGGAGCTTGAGCTAAAGATGTAAAGAGTAGAATTAACATTTTCAAACTTAAAAATTAGGACAAAGTAGACAAGGAGAAGGGGGTTCCTTGGGGACATTATACTTTTGGCAATACCAGGTACTACGGTGTCCTCAGCAGCAAATTAGTCTTAGGCTCCTCAACTAGCCTTTTCCTTTCAGCTGTATCAGTGTGTGAAGGGAGTGTTCTAGTAGTGTTCATTCATGTCAGTTTGACCAAGCTGTTTTAACATCCATGTTTTTAAAAATGAGATTTGAATGGCCTTTCCTATATTTCTGAGAGTACCTGGAAAAACAAAAACTACACACAGTGTAAAGAAGAAGAAAAAGATATTGGCTTATCAAGCCCAGTTTTGAAAATATGGCTTTGTCCCCTTTGGTACAACAGCTAATTCGTTAGAATGTGAGCATTTATTATTGAAGTGACACTGAACACTTCCAAGTCACAGTCGTGGCAAAAGAGATCCTTACAGCAAATAGCAGGTCGTATCCAAGTCTAAGATTCTTTGAATCTAGTTCATTTCTTTCAGAGCTTACTATTCCACCTGGAAAAATCACAGACCTGTTTATTAGATCTCTGTAGAAGGAACGGCTTGCCAAGAAAAAAGTTAGATATATTTTACTTTAAATTGACATAATATTTTTAAATTATTTTTTAATTTGTGAAATGTCAGGTTCACATTCTTTACCCACAATTTTCAAATCCAAAGAGCTCTGAAAAAATATATATACACGAGTACACACACAACACACATGTACATATACATAGTAATTCATTTGGCAGCAAAACCTGATCTAACCTGAAATCATTTGGAGTCAAAACTTGCCTGGAATAGGTGTGAGGCTATATATAGTCTTCACTTATCTCACTTTTGTAAATATTTATAAATTTTCCTCCAGAATTATTCACTTATGTTGATCATGAGATGCCAATTCAGACCCTGCTGGAGTGTTGTATTGTATATGATCTATATGCCATATGAGTCTTACTATTTGAAAATGCTATATTCTGAAACAAATCCAGTCCCAAGGATTTTGTAAAAGGGATTATGGACCTTTACACAGTATGAATACCCATCTTCTAAACAGGCTTTCAAAAATATAATTTTGAGGCTGGGCACAGTGGCTCACACCTGTAATCCCAGCACTTTGGGAGGACGAGGTGGGTGGTCAGTTGAGATCAGGCGTTCAAGACCAGCCTGGGCCAACATGGTGAAACCCCATCTCTACTAAAATACAAAAATTAGCCAGGCACGGTGGCGGATGCCTGTAGTCCCAGTTACTCGGGAGGCTGAGGCAGGAGAATTGCTTGAACCTGGAGGCAGAGGTTGCAGTGATCTGAGATCATGCCACTGCACTCCAACCTGGGTGACAGAGCAAGACACCATCTCAAAAAAAAAAAAAAAAAAAAAAAAGGTTATATATCCATACATAGCGAGACTCCAATCTCAAAAAAAAAAATATATATATATATATATATATATATACACACACACACACACATATATACACACATAATTTTGAATCTTGAGGATATAGATGGACCTGTGGTCATATCTGAAACTGTATTGAGTCAAAGTAGAATGGAATTCTTCTACTTTATTGGACTTTTCGGTTTCTAATATGTGTGTTTTGGGTCTTTGTTTCCCATTGTGAATATGACTCAGTGCTGCTCGATCTTCTGCTGATTCAAATATGGACGATATTTGTAAGCTGCTTCGAAGTACAGGTTATTCTAGCCAACCAGGTGCCAGAAGACCACCCAACTATCCCGAGAGCTATTTCCAGAGAGTGCCTATCAACGAATCCTTCATCAGTATGGTCATTGGTCGACTGAGATCTGATGATATTTACAACCAGGTGGGAATTAAATCTATTAAGACAGTTTAACAGACTGATTTTACTTCCCTCTTTAATTACTCCTTTCCTTCCTTCTTTCCCAAAAGAGTAAAAGCAGCTAGAACCTTTTAAAACCTTTTGAGCTATACCCCAGGATGATAAAGGAAAGAGGGTTATTAATTTTGCCAGAATCAGATATTTCAGGGAGAAGATGGAATTTGAGCTATTGGGAAGAAGATGCATTCTTTTAGTCATTCATTCAAGAAATGGTTGTTGATTGTGTGATATGTGCCCATTCACATGCGCGATGCTGGGGACCCATCACCGAGGAAGGCAGGCCATGTCCCTGCCCATACTGAGCTTGTAGCTTAGGAAAGGCAGATGACAGGATTATAGTAAAGCAAGATGGGTGTTATCTTAGGGTAAGCACAGGGTGCCACTAGAGCATGCAGCAGTGGCAGCAAGGTCACAACAGGTGACAAAAGGAAGGTAAGAGGAGTGCCAGGAAAGGAGGCAGCCTGAGCAAGGCTGTAAAGGTCATGCAGCATTTGAAAATTGTCCCACTCCCCTTGCCAGTATGTGTAGTACTCACTTCCCTTTAAAAAACGCTAAACAAAATTACCATTTGACTTCATTGTTCTGAAGAAAACATAATTTTAGATGTTATATTTTTAAATATTTGTAAAAATTATAATTAGGGAGTAAAGAGGCCTGTGATAACTGTGGATATCATTTATCACAGAATGAACCTGATCTGTGCAGTTCTTTAGGTAGCTTGTTAGTTTTTTGTGTGAATATGTTAAGTATAAATAAGAGGGTTTTTGTTGTTGTTGTTGTTTTAAGACAATTCAAAATCAGAAGCTACCCACAGATGCCAGGTCTCCATAATAATCGTTGCCATTCATTGAGAATTCAGTCCAAACCAGCCACAAAGGAGGTTTTGTTCTCATACCATTTTCTCTGTTCCTCACAATAGCCCTATAAAGTAGATGGCATTATCCCCCATGTTGCTGTTGAGAAAAATAAGACTTGGAGAGCTTAAATAATTTCCTTAAGTTCCTGTTACTAAGTAGCAGAACCATAATTTGAATTTGGTCGTGTGAATTCAGAGCATCTCATTCCTGATTGCCTCTCATTCCACGTCCTTCTGAAGGCAATGTGTTTCCATTTCCTCCTTGCCCCATGATCTTTATTTATTAGCACAAGGGTTAAGCTGTGGTTGTGCTGTGTGTCCACCCCACTCTCTGTCCTGCACCTCCCCCATCCCTGGTCATGGCTGATAGATCAGATTCTGTCTCCAGGTAATTTGGAATTGGGTCTGAGAAACAGTTTCTGGATTGGAGTTTATCCACAACATGCAAAATTGGGAGTTTGTGGGCAGCCTCATTCTGCCATGTATATGGAGAGTAGCCTGGAGGAAGAGAAAAGGTGGGCCGACACATCAAGGGGAGAAAGAGCAAAGGCATTCCGGTTCCCAGCCCCAGCCGCTTCCTGTGGCCTAGCCACATTCCTGCCTGCAGGTTTCATGTGACATGGCTATGTCTGTCCTTATAACAATTTCTCTGCTTTTTGCTTGTGGTAGCTCAAGGTGATATGCGCTTTGTGCATCCAAAGATTTCTAGTACATGAGGGGATGGACCCTGGGGGAACACCAGCATTTAAAAGGCAGAAGATGAGGACTCAGCAAAGGAGATTGAGAAGAGAGAGTGGTATCTAGGAAACCAGAGGAGGAGAGATTTCATTCCTTAGAGAGTTTAAGTGAGAGTTTTAAAAAGAAGCCGTCAAATTGGATGGTTGTGAGGTCATGAGCGACCTTAGGGAATTCCACTGGGATGATGATGGAGGTCGAATTTCAGTGAGTTGAATAATAAACAGAAAGTGAGAAAATAGCAACAGTGAGTAGAGCCTGTCAGTTCTGAGGGTTGTCTCCAACAGGAAAGATACAAAAATGGAGAAGTGGTGGGAGACACAGGGATAGGCCTTTTTTTTTTTTTTTTTTTTTTTTTTTTTTTTTAAAAGAAAAGACTTAGAATTGCAGCAGTCAAGGGCTGGAAGAAGAGAATACTATGGGGTTAGGAATAAGAAGGAAGACCTTGGCAAGCAATGGTACGGTCTGAGAAGGGCTTCCAGTGTCCAGGATCCTGAAAGGTGATGGGCTTTGGAGAAACTGATGTGTCTTACAACCAGAGAGTTTAATTTGCGCATGTCTACGTGCACATGTTGCCAGCAGCTTTCTCGGGGTGTCGTCTTGACATTGCAGGTCTCAGCGTATCCTTTGCCAGAGCATCGCAGCACAGCCCTGGCAAACCAAGCTGCCATGCTGTACGTGATTCTCTACTTTGAGCCTTCCATCCTTCACACCCATCAAGCAAAAATGAGAGAGATAGTGGATAAATACTTTCCAGATAATTGGGCAAGTATTGCTGATTTTTTTCCTCTACAGTAAATGTGTTAGAGAACTAACTTCCCATTCTTTTGGCCTTTAACCCAGAGGTTGTAATGTTGTAAATAATGAGACATAAGATCACTTAGGTAAAGTTGCTTTAAGTGTATTGAGAATTTTATAATTATAACTGAAGGAATAAATGAGTCAGTAAAATTTCCTGAAGAACCCACTAGTCTTTTTCTAAAATGGATACTCTGAAGATTAAATCATTTATTAAAATGTCTCTTGCTTTAGCTACTGAGATTACAAGTAAGTTATATATGAATTTGTTTATTCTTTTCTATTTTCTGAATCTAAGATAGCCAAATTCATCTAATTTGTCACTTTGTGAATAGGAATTTCACTTTAATAAAGTTTTACCTATAAGCTAACTGTAATGGGGTTACTAAAGTTTATATTATTGCAAGGATATGCTTGTACCTTTGTAAGCGTTGTTTCATTTAAAAATATTCTTATAGGAATAAAGCTTGCTTCATACTTAATATATATGAAATGAAATATATGAAAACAAAGAGGCTTTAACAAAATGCAGGGAGTTGGATTATATTCGCAGGTAGCAGATTTTGTTCTGCTTCTATATCAGCTATTGAATTACATAAACTATCTGTTATGAGGGGCCTTCAATTTATTGGTAGTATGAGAACAGCCTGCGTTAGGAAGTGATGGTTCCTGGCCAACTGTGAATCATATTAGTGAGCTCAGAGTTGAGCAACCAAGAGGAAAACACTGATAGTGTGGCTTCATGTTCCTAAATTTAATAAAGAAGTTTTGACCATGATACTATAATTAAAGACATATTTATTATTAAGAAAGACCAAAATCCAATTACATGAAACCCATAAGAAACACACCTGAAAAAATACCCTGGCACAGTGAAAATGAAGGGATTTTTAAAAAGATATCCCAGGCAATTGCCAACCAATAAAACAACTGGTGAGAAAACATTAATATTACATAGTAGAGAATTTCAAAAAGAAATGTTAATAGGTGTAAAGAGATCTTTATACCTATTAATGTGAATTAACCAGGAGCACTTACCTATATATTTGGAAAATCTTGGTTTTTCATTGGAATGGAATTTAAACATGGAGTGGGTATTGCCTTCTATAACTTTTTAGTATCCAACCCTTTGCCTTGAAGTGAGTAGGAATTTAACATACTGAATGTCTCCTCTTTCAGGTAATTAGTATTTACATGGGGATCACAGTTAATCTAGTAGATGCTTGGGAACCTTACAAAGCTGCAAAAACTGCTTTAAATAATACCTTGGACCTTTCAAATGTCAGAGAACAGGTAGGTTCTAATCTGGGGACATTCTCTAATAACTGCAGGCCTAGTTTATGAAGTAGCAAATAAGCTAAGTAGATTTCCCAAGGAATTTGGAAGATAATCACTTAGATAATTTAATGCAATGATTAATAAAAGGTGAATTTTATAGGTTAGAATAAGATAGGTAATTGTAGGTTTTGTTATATGGTGTATGTAAATTGAAAATTAGGATACTAAGGGAGATTCAGTACCCAAAGACAAATAAGCATGGCATATGCCCCAAATGACTTAGTTTACTTTTGCTTAAAGACTGTATTCTCATGGCCAGAGTTGGTTGTACCAGTAGCTGGAATTAATATGTTTTTATGAGTAGGATGAATGATGAAGATAGTAACTGAATATGGATAATATGTCCTGTCACTGTAATTTAAATTTATCATTTGTGTTGTGCTAAATAAGCAACAAGACTCAAGACATTCATCTTAAAGTTTAAACGGTTATATTCTATCTCTTTTGTTCTTACACAAGGCAGAAGGGAACATCCAAGTAAGTAGAGGAATAAAGATAAAATCTTGGGGAGCATACTTGATATTTCTAAATGGTTATGTTCCTCATCCTGGCTCAGTTACTGAGTTTCCTGTGTGGATAAAACAATATTGACTCAAAAAACTTCATCATGTTTTATTCAAATAAATTGAATTCCATAAATAATGCACAAAATAATTTCAATGTTGGCACATCTCCTAGAAATATATTAGAGAAAGTGGCACTTTTATACTTAGCAACATCAGAACATTAATTTTTCATTGCTAAAATCCCTTTCTAAAATTGCATTTTCTCATTTGTGACATTTTTAAGAGGTTTCTTGATACCATAGATTTCAACTAACCTGACGAGGTTAATGATGTTTAACATTTGACTTGCTTTAAGTAAAGCAGAATGACCAAAATTTCCAAAAAGCTGGTTTGGAAATTCATTTTTGATACACTAAGGTGTATTTTTTGCTAAGCTTTCATAAGCCTGTAGAAGAAGTCTTATATTTTAAGTGTTTCTGCTCTGTTCTGCCTTCTTTGTCAACAGTATTAGCAAGAACAAGCAATTGAACTTCTGTCTTTATTTTCTTTTTCATCTAAGTTAGTAATAGAAGAGTTCTGAGGAACCACCTGGTCCAAGTCTCCATTTGAAATTTGAAGAAACCAATACACAGGGGTTAAGCCCCAAGTCACACCAAAGTTTAATCACAGCCAGAACTAGGATGTAGTCTCAGAATTCTTAAGTCCAGTGCTTTTTTCAAATATGTTCAGTAAGCCAGTTGTCTTTGAGCCCGATAAGTATAGTCCATATGTTATTCATCTTATATAGAAATGTTATCTTTGAGCCCTAGAACTATAGTCCATATGTCATTCATCTTATATAGAAATTACATAAAAATGTTAATGTTTGAGCCCTGTAACTGTAGTCCATATGTCATTCATCTTGTACAGAAATTATATAAAAATGTTAATGTTTGAGCCCTATAACTATAGTCCATATGTCATTCATCTTATAGAAATGTTATCTTCGAGCCCTATAACTGTGGTCCATATGTCATTCATCCTATATAGAAATGTTACTATTTGTCAGTGAATTCATTTGAATGTGATTTATTTTCAAGATAAATGACTTTTTAAATGTAATTCAAATTTCTTATTTGTCAAGGCAAGCAGATATGCTACTGTCAGTGAAAGAGTACATGCTCAAGTGCAGCAATTTCTAAAAGAAGGTTATTTAAGGGAGGAGATGGTTCTGGACAATATCCCAAAGCTTCTGAACTGCCTGAGAGACTGCAATGTTGCCATTCGATGGCTGATGCTTCATACAGCAGACTCAGGTAATGCACAAAAGGGGTGGCTGTTTATATTGCTCCACATAAAGACTCTCAGAATCAAGACCTACTTCACGATGCAGAGTGGTTTAGCAGGGAGAGAGGCCTTGGATGAGAATCAAGTTGCTTTTTAAAGTTAGTCATTTTTTGTCAACTTGGATAGGCCACTAGCATACCTGAAAAGCTCTCCCCTGTCAGGTACTGTTAGGTGCTAGGGAATAAGAGGACGTTTAGCTCTCATGTTCAAGGAGCTTGTCACTGACCAGAATGGGGAGATCAAATGTAGACATATGAAAAAATAGAACTGCAGATCTGTGGTAGGCAGAATAATGCCTTCCAGTCCACACCCAGAGATGTTCATGCCCTAGTCCCTGAACCAGTAGATATATTACATGAAAAGGGGGGATTGAGGTTGCCTATTAGCTGACCCTAAAGTAAGGAGATGTTTCTGGATTATCCCAGTGGACTCAGTGTAATCATAAGGGTCCTTGCTGTGTGTGGTGGCTCATACTTGTAATCCCATCACTTTGGGAGGCCAAGGCAGGAGGAGAGCTTGAGCCCAGGAGTTCAGAACCAGCCTGGGTAACACAGTGAGATCCCATCTCTACAACAAGTAAAAAAAATTAGCTGGGCATGGTGGCACACACCTGTAGTCCCAGCTACTGGGGAGGCTGAGATGGGAAGATCACTTGAGCCTGGGAGGTTGCAGCTGCAGTGAGCCAAGATCGTGCTACTGCACTGCAGCCTAAGTGACAGAGCAAGACCATGTCTCAAAAAAGAATAATAAAATAAGAGCCACCCCCCCTTTTTTTTTTTAAAGACAGGATCTCAAGTTCCCCAGGTTTGAGTGCAGTGGCACAGTCTCCACTCACTCAGACCTTCTGGGCTCAAGCGATACACCTTCCACAATCCCCGCAAGCAGCTGGGACTACAGGCGTGTGCCACCATGCCTGGCTAAGTTTTTTGTAGAGACAGTGTTCAATGTGTTGGCCAGGGTGGTCTCAAACTCCCGAGCCCAAGCATCTGCTCATCTCAGCCTCCCAAAGTGCTAGGATTATAGGCCTGAGCCACCACGCCCAGCTTATAAATATAGGGGTCCTTAAATCAGGAAGAGGGAGGCAGAAGTGTCAGAACCAGAGAGATGGCATTGTGACAAAAACTTGACTGGCCATTGCTGGCTTTAAATTTGGAAGGGGCCACAAGCCAAGGAATACAGGCAGCCTTTAGCTGCTGAAAACAAGAAAACAGACTTTTCCCCTAGAATGTCCAGAAGGAGCCCAGCACAGCCATCACCTTGATTTTAGCCCGGTGAGCCCCATCTCAGATTTGTCACTTCTAGGATGGTGAGAGAATAAATTTGTGTTGTTTTAAGCCACTGAGTTTGTGGTAATTGTTAGAGTAGCAGTGGGAAACTAATTCAAGGTCCAAGGCAGTAAACAGACACCAGGTGTGTCAAACAGACAGTTGGTGTGATTTGAGTTCAGAGTAGAGAGGGAAACATTGCTTGGGATAGGGGAGCAGAGGAGGTCAGGAAAGCCCCATACAGGAATCAGGAGTCAACCAGGCCTGTGATGAGGTTTTGAAGCAAAAAGCAGAAGAAATTCTAGACTGCAGAAATGATGGAATAAGTGATATGATTTTGAAAGTACAGAAAAACATATGGGCCCACTGAGTGCTTATTTAAGGTAGATTGGATCTTAGCTTTTTATGAGTCATGGTCTCCTCCGAGACCTTCTGTTCACACAGTTTGACCATCAAGTTGAGATTGTGAGAAACGCCTCAACCTCTGGTTTAATGGTAGAAAAATAAGTAAGTTGAATTAACATCTCTGAGCTTGTTCAGGGCTGGCACAGTTTCTTATTCTTAGTAAATGCCAGATCAACATTAATTAACCAATGCATTTCCTCATCCAGGACTGTATACCCCTACCCCTAAGAGGTGTGTCATTCAGCAGGCCTGCGAAGCCCTCTGCTTTTTGTTTTTCACTCAACAAACTTTCCTTGAGGACCAACTCTGAGACAGGCACTGTGTGCAGCACTTCTTTGTTCTTCCAGATAAGACTGTGTCTCTTTAAAAAACTGCACACAAGATTTCTCTGTAGCCTCCCTTTGTAACATGGTAGCCCCTGTCTCACAGCTCTTCCAGCCAAGATGACTTCACGGTCCCTCTAGCTACCGTCTGCTTCCACTTCCTATGGGTGGTCCACAGTGAAAACAGCAGTTGGACTTCCTCATCCTTCGTATCTTTGAAAATGTGTGGAGTTTCCCCTCAGCCTTCTCTCCAGCTTCTTAAACCTTTATCCTGAGAGCTGCTTTCCAGTTTGTTTCATCATCTTGCTTGTTGGCCTGTATCCATTTACAATTTACCCACAGTATGAACACGATGGCTCGAGTTTTTCATCCCTGAATCTGTTTTTAATTAGTTGAGTTTATTTTTTACAAAAACTCCAGTTCTAATTTGAGGATTTTTACTACATTGACTCAGCTTTTAATCTTCTTTACCAAAAGTCTTGCATTCACAAGCGTATAAACAACTCAAGCCCTCACTTTATCCTGTCATAAAACCAACTGGGGTTTTCTAGTGACTCAGCCTCATCTTCATCTTCTGTGTGACTCTGCCTGACGGCCCTGCCTATGTTCGGAAAGCCAGTAGTCTCCTGAATTCGCACCCATGCCAGGGACAACCTTGGCTTGCCAGAGGTCTGTGGTTTTATCTTCAGCCACATTTGTCTTTTGCGTTTGTGCCTGGCAATTGTCTGACCTGATTGCACAGGGTCATAATTTATCAGAAACAAATGATTGGCCTATCTGATTGTGAGTCATACATGGGAAAAGCAACTGCTTAGTTAACTTTTATGGAATTTCAGTCATGGTGTACAGAAAAGCAGGTCTAGTCTCATTGCCTCCTGTTGAGTTGCTGGAGGCATTTCCCAGTCTTAGGATGCTTGTACAGAACCTTGTGAAGAAATATTCTCTGAGGAAATAAGGGATGAGAAAGGCTGGCTGGCTACTGAAGTTTGACCCCAAAGTTCTGATGGCTCTGCGTTCTCTGGGTATGAATCCTTAAGGGTCAGATCTGAGAGAGATGGTCAGGCCCTGGGAACCCCAGAAGCAAACCTGGTTTATAACAAGAAGCTAAATGTTAAAGCACATTGAGGAATATAGAGTGTTTGTCCAACAACTGGGTACTTACATTCCCTATGCAAACATCAAAGCAGATTAAACTAAGGAGATTTCTAGTTTAATTAAAATTGGTATAAAGACAACTGGAACTCCTTCTGAGTTTGTTTGATTTTTGTTTAGCTAGGTAAATATGGAGCTGGAAATTTTCTCTTTGTGTAATCAGTGTCACCAGTTCCAATATAGTTCTTCCCAGATAGTTCTGGCAAATTCATGAAAAATCAGAACTTTGCGGTTTCCCATGAAAACTGAGCCTCTTTTCCAGGTTGTCACAAGTCTCCTCCTGATGGAGTAACTTAGAAATCAGCATATAAGATGACCTTCCACAGGCTTCATCATAACTAAAGCGCCAAAACCACCCATGACATATTACCTATACAACATTGTTGTTCTGTACCTGCCAGACATCCTGAGATATTGATGCGGGCAGGACTAGGAAGGCAGGAGGGTGTACATGTAATACTAGTGTAACTACCATGGACCTTATATCTATCAGCTGTGAACTTTTTGACAAAGTCTGTTTAAGTCTTAGAGTTTTTATTTTGACTTTGACTTTATTTGTCTTAGTTCATTTTCTGCTGCTGTAACAGAATACCACAGAGTAGGAAATGTATAAAGAAGTTTATTTGGCTCACAGTTCTGGAGGCTGGGAAGTCCAAGAGCATGGTGCCAGCATCTAGCAAGGGTCAATATATGCCGGATAGGCAGAAGGGCAAGATAGTGGGTGCAAGAGAGAGCTCACTTTTATAGGAAAGCCACTGTTGGAATAACTAACCCACTCCCGAGATAATGGCATTAATCCATTCATGAGGGTGGACCCCTCATAACACAATTGCCTGCCAAGGGCTGTACCTCTTAACGCTGACACAGTGGCAACCAAGTTTCTAGCATGTGAACTTTTGGAAGACTCTTTGAAACCACAGCAGTAGCTTTGTCTTGTAAGTATTTTGCCTTATTCTACTTACTCTTTCTTAGATAAGTAATTGGCCTTATAAACCAATCTAAGCAAATACCAATATTTTTTATTCTATTCTTTTCTTTTAACTTGGCGTTTATTTCATTTGAAATGGTTTAGCTTGGCTGATAGGATCATCTAAGAATTAGGACATCCAGTATTTTTACCTTGGGTCAATCACTGCCTAATTTTGTGACCTTGGCCTAGTGCCTGGGTAGTGGATAGTTCAGAAAACTCTGAGTGCCTGCCATGCCCTCTGGCCTCTACAAGGCGCAGGATGGCCACAGGTCTGCTGCTTCTTGTTTGGGGGTCCCTTGTCTTTGTGTGAGAAACCCTTCCTTGTTGTGTCGGGCATTCCCCATGACCACTCTGGCTTCAGTGATTCACTACGGGGACACAGAAGACTCAGCATCTAGTAGTACTGACAGCTGTGATTTATTATAGCAAAAGGATAGAAAGCAAAATCTGCAAAGGAAAAGGGCACACGGGGTGAATTTGGAAGAATGAGGCACAAGCTTCTGAGCATCCTCTCCCAGTGGAGTCCCACAGGGCGCACTTAATTCACCCAGCAGGAGTCATGACAACGCATATGAAGTGTTGTCAACCAGGAAAGCTCATTAGACTCAGCTTCCTTCGGTTTCTATTGGGGGCTGCTCACTTAGGTAGCCTCTGCCCAGCATGTACCAAAATTCCAGACTTCCAGAAGGAAAACCTTGTTTGTACAAACATTTAAGGCTTAGTGAGCTGATCTTGTGAGTTCTCAAAATGATGGCAGCTCTTCGTGAAATTCAAGTTCCCAGATGCCAGCCAAGAGCCAGCCTTGCAAACAGGCCTCTCTAGGGATAGCAGTCCGTTACTGAATGGCAGGGATCAATGCCTAAAGCAAAAGCAACTCTGCACAGACAGGGCGTGAGGAAGCCACCCAGCTATGAAGTAGTACAAGGAGGCTCTGCCCATTCATTTTAGGCGGTTGCTATAAACGAACCGCAGAATGCTCACAAAACTTGGAAACACTGTTCTGCAGCTTCCTTTTTTTCATTCAAGTCTTTCAAGGATGACACTCCATGTCAGATTCAACTGTCATTTAACAGTTTAATTGTACTCCATGGCATAGATGTACTATATTTCACCATCTTTTATTGATATACATTTTGCTTATTACTTTTTAAATTGTTAAAATGAAGGAAAATATTTAAGAATTTATCTTATTTCATAGGTATTTTCTACATATTTAGTAAGCAGGTAACATTTTTCCTATTTCTAGCCTGCGACCCAAACAACAAACGCCTTCGTCAAATCAAGGACCAGATTCTAACAGACTCTCGGTACAATCCCAGGATCCTCTTCCAGCTGCTATTGGATACTGCACAATTTGAGTTTATACTCAAAGAGGTAAAAATATTTGAATGAATATCACCACAGTCTTAGCTTTTTTATGCTTAAAAACATTTAAAAAGAAAAAAAAAGACAAGGATTGCTTGCTCTTTGATTCAAGGTACAGATTCAAGCTGTTGAGATAGTTCTTATAGTAAAAGGACAAGAATAAACATTTAACAAGCATGTAATTCCTCCTTTCACTGGGGATACAGTGATGGGGAAAGGTACACAAGATGGTAGAGGTTATAGCCTAATGAGGAGTATAGACATTAATCAAAGAATCACACTAGGCCAAGTGCAGTGGCCCGTGCCTGTAATCCTAGCACTTTGGAAGGCCAAGGTGGGCAGATCACCTGAAGTCAGGAGTTTGAGACCAGCCTGGCCAGCAGGCTGGTGAAACCTTGTCTCTACTAAAAATATAAAAATTAGCCGGGCATCATGGCGCACAGCTGTAGTCTCAGCAACTGGGGAGGCTGAGGCATGAGAATCACTTGAACCTGGGAGGCGGAGGTTGCAGTGGACCAAGATCTCACCACTGCACTCCAGCCTGGGCAACAGAGTGACACCCTGTCTCAAAAAAAACAGAATCACACTAATAAAAATGTAAATACAAACTCAGATATTTGCTCTGAAGGAAAGGAATGTAGTTCTCCAAGTACCTAAAATAAAGTATCCTGTTGCATCCTGGTAGACTTCCATGAGAAGAGACGCAAGAGCTGAAGGGGTCTGGGGACGGGATCTGTTAGTGTTAGCTAGACAAAGGTAGGGAGCGTGATGGAGAACATTCCGGTGACAGGAAGAATATCAAGTTGTCTTTGGTGAGGAGGAACATAAACAATTCAAAGACCTTAAAGACCAGTTGGCTGGAGGGGAGAGAGTGAGAGAAAGGTAGTGTGAAATGAGGCTGAAAGGTAGGCAGGAGTCAGCCCATACTAGGCCTTGCAGGACTTTGGTCTTTATCCTAAGAGCCATGAGAACCACTGGAAAGGGTATTAAGTGGGGTGGGTGATTTGCATTTGTACAAGGTCATCTTGAGGACTTTAAGGCATCTGAGTTCACTGAAGGAAATGCTGAGGTTAGTCTTACCTCTGAAGAAGCCTGTATGGCATAATAAAAATGATGGGTACGTGGGAATGCTCAGGTTTTATAACCAGTAACCCTGGGGGCTTGGATCAGGTGGGCCCAGGAACTAGCCCAGACATTTATACCCGTTCGGAACAGATCTTCATCTTGCTTCAGTTTGGTTACTAGTATATTAGATGTTTCTTTATCTTCTAGGTGTCTGAGGATACTATATTCCCCTACTAAGTAGCTCAGAAAAAGTAGATACTGACTGCTAACATAATGATAATGCCTGTGCTGAGTGTTTTCAGTGATTTGTCTGGGCATAATTTTATCAAATCAGATAAATGCTGCTCCTTTTTGATCTATTAATAATTTTAATGGTTTCCCTCTGAATAGCAAATAGTTATTGAATACCTACTCTGTTCTTTGCCAGGTGCTGGAAATTTAAATATGAACAAAGTGTGTCCCTACCATCTAGGAGCTGTCCTGTCAGTATAGTTGGGGAAGAAAGACAGATTAAGCCAAGATGAGAAAACAGAAAAGATCCAAGAACAGGAATCAGGTCAAAGCAAAAGTGGTCTTTCAAAGGCAAGTGAAAAAAATGCCTGCAAGGGAGAAATGCCCAGCTGAGCGCAGTGGCTCACACCTGTAATCCCAGCACTTTGGGAGGCTAAGGCGGGTGGATCACCTGAGGTCAGGAGTTTGAGACCAGTCTGGCCAACATAGCAAAACCCCATCTGTACTAAAAATACAAAAATCAGCTGGGCGCAATGGCGCGTGCCTGTATTCCAAGCTCCTCAGGAGGCTGAGGCAGGAGAATCACTTGAACCTGCAGGCAGAGGTTGCAATGAGCCGAGATCGTGCCACTGCACTCCAGCCTGGGCAACAGAGCAAGACTCTGTCTCAAAAAAAAAGAATGAAAGAAATGCCCTCAGACCAGTTAGAATTATGAACTAGAGCCCCAGGGACCCAAGAGTTCTATAGATAATATGTAGTTCAGCATTGTTGAGTGGAAATCAGGACAGACCTAGGCTATCTGACTGACCAAGCCTATATTTCTAATGATAAGTCTGTTCTCTGGAATCTGTTGAAACAGAATGGACAGCTTCCTTCTGTCTATCCAGGTAGACAGGAAACAAGACAGCATAAAGGAGTACCAACTCATGAGAGGTCTTCAGGAAAGCTCTGGTAAAAAGAAAAAAAATACCCAATACAAATTGCTCAAAGAAATGATACATTTGAATTTCTGACATTTCAGCTTGGTTCTTTAACCTGTGCTTCCTCTGTCCTACTTCCCATCCTGCACTGTTTATAGAGTCACTTTCCTATAGACACAGTAATTGGACCTGTGTTTCTTCTAATCTTTATATGACAGTGCATTTCCTAATTCAGGGACCATCCCCTATCCCAAATTCCATCCTGCGAGATGTGAAACCTGTGAGTTCATGTGAATGCGTGTTTGAAGGGCTTGACGCCATGTAGTCTCTTACGAAGGCCTCAGGGTGCTCTTATGTTGTTGCTTTGCCGTTGTCAAATGGCATTGATTGATCCGAGGGACTCGGAAAGTTAGGGTAGACTCTATAAATAATTTCATTATTCCTCATCCTCTCCCTCATCATTTTATTGATTAGTCGTTCTGTCCAGATCACTAAGATTCTTCCTCTACAGGCCCCGCAAAATTCCACAGAGCCCCAATTCTCCACCTGCAGATGGAGTCTTCCTATCCCATTGCTCAGCTTTTCAAGATTCATTATGATGCTGGCAAGTGAGGAATTTCTTAAGCGAGAAATCAGGGTTCATGCCTGTTTACTGCCTAAGAGCCCAGTGTAAAAGACCATCTACCCTTGTCTGAGATGACATGTCCTTTAGTGAGAAATAAGTATGTTTTTTAAGTTTGTTTCAGAAAAAAAAAAAAACAACCCAACCCTGAGTTACACCCTTTTCTTCTCTGCCCAAGACTTTGTAGAATTTAAATGTTATGAAGGAGTGAATTAATAAACAGAATTAAGGCGGTACAGTGGCTCATGCCTATAATCCCAACAGTGTGGGAGACTGAGGAGGGAGGATCACTTGAGACCAAGAGTTTGAGACACCAGCCTGGGCAACATAGCAAGACCCCCATCTCTGCAAAAAAAAAGAAGAAGAAGAAGAAGAAAATTAACCAGGCATAGTGGTGCATGCCCATAGCCCTAGCTACTTGAGAGGCTGAGGCAGGAGGATCACTTGAACCCAGGAGTTCAAGGTTGTAGTGAGCCATGATCACCCCACTGCACTCTAGCCTGGGCAACAGAGTGAGACCCTGTCTCTCAAAACATAAATAAATAAATAACAATAAACATAATTACTTGTATAATAATAAATAAATAAAAATAAACAATTAAACTTGTATAATAAAACAAAGAACTTTTGTAGGTAATCTAGTTCATTCCCCAGTCATCGGAGAAGATAGTACACAAACTGTCCCTGACTGTTCACATTAGAATTGCAGGCATTGTTGCCTAGAAGGAACCATAGAGCAGTGGCCACAAATTTAATCTCACATTAAAAATGCTGATTTCTGGCCCTATTCAAGACCGCCTGAACGAGAATCTTTAGGGGTGGGCCTTGGGAATCTGAAAACTTTAAAGCCTCCTGGTGGTGCTTATGTGCAGTTGGTGTTGGTGTGAGAACTACTGTTTTGGAGGTGGTCTGGCTTTGTCCCTGAATTTCTGCAAAGTATCAGTGCCTGAGGAGATGACATCAGGGTCAATGTTAATTTATAATGTAGCTTCTTATTTAAAATTTAAATTGGGTTTCCTCAAGCTCTCTTCATAAGCTGCCTAGTCTGGATTTTTCTCTTAAGTAAATAAATATTTTCTGTCACTTCAACAGATGTTCAAGCAAATGCTTTCAGAAAAGCAAACCAAATGGGAGCATTACAAGAAAGAGGGTTCGGAGCGGATGACTGAGCTTGCTGATGTCTTTTCAGGAGTGAAACCCCTAACCAGAGTGGAGAAAAATGGTAATTGCTGAAGAGGAAATACTGGTGTGTTTGGAATGTATGCACAGGTTATTTGAAACCTTGGAAACTGGCAGGTTAAAAAGGCTTTATGTTCTCATTATTGTATCCCATGATATTCCCTCTTTAGTGTTGCTAATAAAGATCTGAAGGTGAGTTTTGACTGCGTCTAGCTTTCTGCTCTCTTGGGCAGTGTTCATATTCATTTTAGAGTTCAGGTTTTATATCTTATCTTTGAAATGTGAGGTTAGGCTAAACCAGGGGTTTTGGTAACTCCAGTTCATAGACAAGAGTTTAGAGAGTCACCGTTGGCCTCCATCTCCATGGTATGCAAAACTAATGTGTCAGTTTATGTGATTTGGGGAAAGGGGGGAAAGGATCTATAATTCTCATGAGCTTCTCAAGAAGGATACATCACCCAAGAATGTCAGTAATCTACCAGCATAGATGATATCTAAAATTCTTCTGATTTTTCTTGATTCTTGTTCACCAATGCACCTGCTATCTAGTAGCAGAAGAAGGTACTGCAGACTAGTTTTGAAAAAACACAAACTCAAATTTTACTTTAATGATTTTGATCCTACTTATTCTAGGAAATTTTATTTATAGGAAAGTTCTGGCATCATTTCAAATTTTTATAAGTAAGAAATTTCTAACTGCTCCCAAAAAACCATTCTGAATTTTATGGTGACAAACTATTTTTTTAATGCTTAATTTTGTTTTAACTATCAGATCGATTTCTGATGAAGTTAATTATACTGTAGAATTGTTTAGTAGTGTAGCTTCATGTTTAAAAACTTATTTTTAATCAGTATGAGCTTGTGATTACTGTATTTTGGCTTTTGTTTATTTCTTTGATGCTGAGTGGTTGGTCAAAAATATATTTCCAAATTGTATTATTGTTCCTATAGGGAAAAGCCAGCCAACGCATAATGAGGTGATATAAACTAGAAACATGTTTTGCAGGTCACCATATTGTGATATGAAACCTGAAGTCTAGAATGAATATTATGGTTATCGTATTGTGACCTGCAAAACAATCACGTGTAACAATCTGATGCAATTAGCTGCCTAGAATTAGTGTATTTATCTCTGTGATAGTTTCTTTTAGGCCCTTACAAATACCAACTTTGTTTCAGAGATGAAATAACAATTTTACGTTTTTTTCCAGCTGTATAGTTTAATTACAGCTTAGGACATACTTTCACAATTTTTTCTCATCCTTACAACCCTGTAAGATACACATCTTAATCCTTATTCTATATATAAGGAAACTGAGGCTTAAAAATGTAATCATTTGCTGAAGGTACAAAGGTGGAGAGCCTGGGTCTCACTCATCTCAGACTCCAAATTTCATGCTCCTTCTACTACTCCATCACTGCCCCTCAGCCCTACAAAAATCTTCAAAATTATGAGTATTCGCCATGCCAATTCTTGAAATAACTTAGATCATAAGTCATTAAGGCCTTTTAATAACATGGGACCACCCCATTGATAAACAACAAAAAAAAAACTTTAGGGGATCAACTTGGTGAGGTAAAGAGCACAGAGTTTTTGAACCTGCACAGATAATTGTAAGTCCTGGCTTTGCCATTTAGTCACCGTGTCACCCTGTATAGCATTCTCAGTTTCTCTGAGCATCAGCCTCTTTATCTGGGAAATGGCTAACAATTTCCACCTCCCTGTATTGCTGTGAAGATCAAATACTTAGAACTTTTCCTGACACACTGAGGGTAATCAGAGCATGTAGACACCCTTCTCTTTCTCTACTGTATGAAATGTCTGCCGGTTCCTAAGTGCAAATGGCACCCCCTGCATTGTTCAGACATCCCTGTGACTCACCAGTCACACCTTACCTTTCTGTCATGTTGGTCTCTTCTTTGCCCTCCAAGATATGCTCTTGTCATTCTTGCCCTGAAGCCTCTGCCTGTGTCTGCCTTTCATCTGGATATAATTCCCTTCTTCATCTCTCCAATGACCTGATCTTTACCTTTCCTCGCTTCTCCAGAAAACTCTCCCTGGTAACTAGGGACATCCTTCAGTTCCTTTCCAACTCTTCTCCACTGCCACTACCACCTCTACACTTTATAGCATGTACTTGAGCCTTTAGTATTTGTCTGCCAAGTGTTGTAGACTAAGCTATTTATGTAGAAAGTTTATTCTACTATGTTGCATGCTACAGGCATTTTTGTCATTTGGAAAATTCCTAGTGTTAGGCCCACGGTTAAAGCTCTGAAGAACTGAATTTATAAAAGATTATTCAGTTAAATTCAAAGCCACAGCTACAGGAATTCGAGGATTTCAGTATTTTCTTATTTCTGTATTACTAGAGAACCTTCAAGCTTGGTTCAGAGAGATCTCAAAACAAATATTGTCTTTAAATTACGATGATTCTACTGCTGCAGGCAGAAAAACTGTACAACTGATACAAGCTTTGGAAGAGGTAAGGAAACGCTTTTTAAATGAAGGTTCTTGGATCATGAATCACACCTTATGACCCACCCAGCAGTCTGTTCCTGTAAATATAGCTGAGAGACTATTTCATCAGAAGTAAAAGCAATGTGAATTAATATGTTTCCTGTAACGTATACTGTCCTAAATTTGTGGAGATAAATAACTAGTATGAAGAGAATGGTAGCAAAAATTACGATATTTTAACTTGAGGAAACATGTAATCTTAGAAACATAATTATAAAAATAATATAGAAACATTGGGCAAATTGTGATAAGGAGGTAAAAGCAAAAACAAAATTGCATGTGTATACCATTTTTAGGGTTGTAAAAAAGTGTGTGCCTTGGGGGAAAAAACCAGAAAGGAATACACAAAAATGAAAATAATTATATAATGGTCATATGCTTATAAGTTGTATATTTTTCTTTTCTGAAAAAAATAGTTTATTGTTTTTCTTTCAACTCAAAAATGATTGTACCAAAAAAATTATACCTCACCACTCAAATTTTAATTGTGTATTTAACTAGATTTAAAATGATAACTAAAAGCAGCAGAAAAATAACCATAAACTCTCTTTTTGTCTTTTGTTTTTTTTCTTTTGAGACAGAATCCAGTTCTGTCACCCAGGCAGGAGTGCAGGGGCACAATCTTGGCTCACTGCAACCTCCACCTCCTGGGTTCCAGCAATTGTCCTGCCTCAGCCTCCTGGGTAGCTGGGACTACAGGCGCCTGCCACCACGCCTAGCTAATCTTGTATTTTTAGTAGAGACGGGGTTTCACCATGTTAGCCAGGCTGATCTCGAACTCCTGACCTCAGGTGATCCGCCTGCCTCGGGCTCCCAGAGTGCTGGGATTATAGGCATGAGCCACCATGCCCGGCCAACTCTATTATTTAAAACATCATTTTTACTCATAATCTATAACCCTATCCGATTGGTATGATTACATATTTTTAGAGATATAATTAATACTGTTTTCACTTGGAATATTTTCTTACAGGCTTTTTCTTATTTCTGCAAGGTTTTTAGGATGGTCACTATAAACAGCAACACAGTAAAATAATTCTACCAAAGTTTCTTATTCCAGAACAATTGCACACTTGTATTATTTCTACTTTGCTTGTTTGGATTTTTTTAGTCTATAATATGATCGTAAACAACTTTGTAAATCTCAAATGCTTTTTATCATTTGCCTTATTTATTTTGTCATATAACCCAGGCATATTCAGTTATATACATTAAAATTTCAAGACATTGTAGAATCATTGTTTTGTTTTTAAAAGTGCATCAAAAGAAGTTAATAATATACAAGTGCCAACACATGGTTGTGATATACACAATAATAAGCAGCGAAACATTTTCTAATCCTAGAAACTTGTGCATTTTTTAATAGCTTGGCTCACATATTTCTGAAATTTATAATTTGAAATAAAAATTTATCAAGAAATTGTCAGAAGTAGTGTGCTTTATTCGAAGTGTTTTCAAGAACAAATGAGCACCATAGAGTCCATTCAGGATTTTTAAATTAAGTATATTTCTGTAACACAGGTTCAAGAATTCCACCAGTTGGAATCCAATCTGCAAGTATGTCAGTTTCTTGCTGATACTCGAAAGTTTCTTCATCAAATGATCAGAACCATTAACATTAAAGAGGAGGTTCTGATCACAATGCAGATCGTTGGGGACCTTTCTTTCGCTTGGCAGTTGATTGACAGGTAATGTAGGCAGCCTGACATTTGCTGTAGATGAAAGGCCCTGGGAACATCTTCTTACCGTTTCTTTTCTTTTTACAGTTTCACATCCATCATGCAAGAAAGCATAAGGGTAAATCCATCCATGGTTACTAAACTCAGAGCTACCTTCCTAAAGGTAAGCAAAAAACAGTGAGATTCTCTGTTGCTAGGAAAGAGTTGGCCTTCATTCATACCTCATTCATTAATTCAGCCCAGGATTTTATCCTTTTAGGAAGGTAAATAATTTCAACATTTTTATAGACTGAAATTGTTAGCAGTTTTTCCATGAGAGCATAATTTCAAAGATGCCAGAAATATTTAAAGTTTTAATTAATGTAAGTTGGAATGTCTTCAGGAATACTATTTTTAGGTGAAGAATAGATTTTTTTTTAAGTTTTATCTGTGTACTAAAAATGTGAGTCCTTTGTGTCCTTTATTCCCTAGGCATGAATTAAGTCCTTTTACTTATTCATTCAAAAAATTACTGAGCCTCTGCTACAAACTAGTGTTAATATCTACAGTAACAGGGAATATTGGTGAACAACAGGCACAGCCCTTGCTCTCGTGGTAATTTCAGTTCGTGGTAAATGAACAAAGAATCTACTCAGTGTCTTCTTCTTTTTTTTTTTTTTGAGTTGGAATCTCACTTTGTTTCCCAGGCTGGAGTGCAGCTCCTCCTCCCGGGTTCAAGCGATTTTCTTGCCTCAGCCTCCCAAGTAGTTGAAATTACAGGTGTTCACCACCATGCCCAGCTAATTTTTACTATTTTTAGTAGAGATGGGGTTTCACCATGTTGACCAGGCTGGTCTTGAATTCCTAACCTCAAATGTTCCTCCTGCCTTGGCCTCTCAAAGTGCTGGGATTACAGGTGTGAGCCCCCATGCCCAGCCTACTCAATGTCTTCTGACAGAGCTACCATGTACCATGTACAACAATTCTGAGATGCACCTTTGTTTGGGAGGTGGGAGTGAGGGGGGTGGGGTTTTACTGTGTTGCCCAGGCTGTGTCTCAAACTCCCAGGCTCAAGTGATCCTCCTGCCTTAGCCTCCCAAGTAGCTTCAATTATAGGCATGCACCACTGCGCCTGGCTACTACAATTCTTTTCATATTTTAACATTTCTGTAACTGGGGATGGGTTTTATCATTGATGGCATATCATAGTTTAGTTGTCAGCATTTAATTTTTTTCTGAATGGCACATAAAATAATGGCACTTCTTACACTTGATGGCATATTAGATTGGACAGATTCGGTAGTGCGTCAGTCAGAACGTCTTGATTTCCACACAGGAGTAGCTCTCTTCTGTGGCACAGTGGCTCTCAAACTTGAGCATGCATCAGAATCACCTGCGGGGCTGGTTATAACACAGATTGCTGGGCGGCACCCCCAGGGTGTCTGACTAAGTCAGTGTGGAGTAGAGCCCAGTAATTTGCATGTCTAACAAGTTCCCAGGTCATGCGGAAGCTACTGGTCCAGGGAGCACAGTTTAAGAACCACTGCCATCACAGTTAACTTGGGTTTTTCAAAAAACTGTATTGTCAGAAACTATTAATGATATTGATGAGATTCGGTGGTTGTTGCCCTCTGTTGGGTAAAACCCAAATGTTTTGTTGTATGTTACATTTTCTGGAAAGAAAGATTTCTAGGACTCTTTTTGAAACAAGAAACAGATATACCTTATTTTTCTTCCAGCTTGCCTCTGCCCTCGATCTGCCCCTTCTTCGTATTAATCAGGCAAATAGCCCCGATCTGCTCAGCGTGTCGCAGTACTATTCTGGAGAGTTGGTATCCTATGTGAGAAAAGTAAGAAATGCATCAGGATGATATTTACTCTTACCAGATAACTGCTGTTTTAAATACAAAAAGTACGCTTAGGTCCCCCAAAAGTATATCCGTGTCTTTCCCTTTTAAAAATTTGATTCCAGAAATTTGCAACACCTAAAACTAAACTTACCCTTATTGCTACTGTGGATATACAGATGTTTTTACTTGCCAGGAATTTTTATTTCTATGTTTTAAGTGTTGGTGGTATTCACATCTATTTTATAGATGTAGAAACAGAGATTATAATAGTTTCTTCAAAATCACAGAGCCATATCTGGTAAAAGAGCCAGATCTAGATCCAGCATCTCCCGGTCAGAGCCCAATTCAGGTTTTCATGGGAATTTTGATTCTTGTTTTAATAAATTCTGGTGGAGCATGGAGCCAGACCGGCCTGAATTCAAAATTTACTGGTGTCGCATTCTAGCTGAGTCCTCTATAGTGATGTTACTTAACATTTTTGAACCTTGATCTTTTTAAAATCTGTAAAATGGGAATGATACAGTCTTTTGCAGCATTTTTAGAAGGATTAGCTTTATATTCTGTAAGCAATTAATGTTTAAAGGAATGGAGCCCTGTGCCTGCCAGCAGTTATTAAAACAGCTCTTTTACATTTTTCAGCATCCCCCTATATAGACAAATTGCTGTTGTTAACTGGCATCCTAATATTTGTCAGCCAAGAAAAGTAAAACAGATGTTCATTGCGTTTCCTCCTTTCCCTTTCGCTGAAGGTTTTGCAGATCATCCCAGAAAGCATGTTTACATCTCTTCTAAAGATCATAAAGCTTCAGACCCACGACATTATTGAAGTGCCTACCCGACTGGACAAAGACAAGCTGAGGGACTATGCTCAGCTGGGCCCACGATACGAGGTGCTGTGTCCCTCTGACTTCTGCCTTTTCATATTAAAAACTAACAGTCATGAAATATCACAGGCCTGTGTCACCTGCCGTATTCTGGGGACCACCAGACCAATTCTGACTTGTTTTCTCACATTTGCAGTAGTAAACGTGTTTTACGATTTTAGTACAATCACACCTTTTATTCTTGACATTTTCCTGGTGTCACTTGAGGTCTTCTTCGCCTCAGTATTCTCAGGGGAAATGAGGCTTGGCTGGTCACTTTTTCCTAGAACAGTCTTGCTAAAGCAGCCCTTGTTCTTTTTGAGCTAGATTACCTGACTTTTCATATTCATGTTCCTTTTTGAGCAGCTCAAAATAATCTATATTCCATTAACCATTTCCTTTGGGCAGATTTTGAGCTCACTCAATAATAGTTCAGCAGCCTCAGAGGTTCTTCTCCCCAAGCACCTCTGGTTTTTTTCTCCCTGAGCTTAGAATTTAAAGGCATCAAAAGTAAAATCAAGTGAAGATTGAAAATATGATGTACAGTGTCAATTTCCCATTCTGATACAAGTCCAAGAAATATGTCAGGGACTTACATTATCAAGCTTGATATTTCCATGTTTATTCTGATTCAACAATATAGCTAGCACCTGCCTACCTTATCAATGTCTGCTGGTGTTGCTTGCAAATAATGGGGAGGCCAGGGAAGGAGAGGTTACCTTCTCAGTCTCATAGTCTTTTCCAGCCAAAAGGGCCCGTCTAGATCATTGAATTCTGCCCTAAATTTTAGATATGAGAAAATGAAGCCTAAAGGAGAAATGCTTTGTCAAACGTGAAAGAATGAACTGATGTCTTCTGACTCTGTTACCCAATATGTCTAACAGTGGGCTTTCAGTTGTACCATAGAGCCTCATTTCTGTCCAGAACATGTGGACACAGGTGTCCTAAAGCTACAAGTTCATTTCCTGTTATCTTTGTTCATTCCAGGACTATTAGCCAGTGATTTTTCATACCTCTTTTTCTTTGTTATAGGTTGCCAAGCTTACTCATGCTATTTCCATTTTTACTGAAGGCATCTTAATGATGAAAACGACCTTGGTTGGCATCATCAAGGTAACAGTTTTGTTAGTCTGTGTGGCCTCGCACCATGACTCTTAGCTGTTTGGGTTTTTGTGGTAATTATCCTGTGTGCAAAAGGGAGTGGCATCATCCTGCTGTTTGACATTCCAATTTCGGTCTTCATTTTACTCATTTATTTTATTTTAGTTGAGTTTTTTGAGACAGAGTCTCTCTGTCTGTTGCCCAGGCTGGAGTGCAGTGGTGCAATCTTGGCTCACTGCAACCTCCACCTCCCGGGTTGAAGTGATTCTCATGCCTCAGCCCCCCAAGTAGTTGGTACTACAGGCATACAACACCACACCTAGCTAACTTTTGTATTTTTAATAGAGACGAGTTTCACCACATTGGCCAGGCTGGTCTCAAACTCCTGACCTCAAGTGATCCATCTGTCGTGGCCTTTCAAAGTGCTGGGATTATAGGCGTGAGCCACGGTGCCCGGCCTGTTTTACTCACTTATTGATGGAGGAAGAGAAAGCATTGTAATCTTTATTTCTCTTGATACTTGAAGGTAGTGGGAATTTCTTTATCTTGTAGTTCTGCAGAAAATGTGTGGTGCTAGTACTGTTTTATCAAAGAGTTGTTTAAATCTAAGAAAAATATATTTGATTGAATTTTGGGAAAAGCAAAAAACAAAACAAAAATTCAAGTTCCTTAGTCAAAATTGCTTTCTTCTTCTCTCTCTGTTTTCCTTTCTTCATTTTTAGTATTTTTATTTCACACCCCCAGGTACAGAGAGCTAAGATAATCATATCCCTCTTTTTTTTTTTTTTTTTTTTGAGACAAGGGTCTCGTTCTGTCATCCAGGCTGGAGTGCAGTGGCGCAATCTTGGCTCACTGCAAGCTCCGCCTCCCGGGTTCACACCATTCTCCTGCCTCAGCCTCCTGAGTAGCTGGGACTACAGGCACCCACCACAGCGCCTGGCTAATTTTTTGTATTTTTTAGAGACAGGGTTTCACCGTGGTCTCGATCTCCTGACCTCGTGATCCGCCCGCCTCTGCCTCCCAAAGTGCTGGGATTACAGGCGTGAGCCACCACGCCCGGCCCATATCCCTCTTTTAACAGACCACTATCATCACTGGGGCATGCAAGCTCCTCTCATCTTTTGTTTGGTTGGTTTTTTCTTCTCCTGGATCCCTGCTTCCATTTCCATTACCCATAGCACCAACTTTGTGTGTTTGGTAAATGTTCCTAAATATGCAAGTATTCTTATTTTTAGCATATGGCATTATTTGATGTGTGCATGTGCTTTTGATTTATCTCAACCATATTGTGCTCTAAGTCTCATTCTTTTTCCAACTTCTCTTACTGGTTATTGCTTTTGCAATTTATATTGCTATAGGTCAGATAGTAGGTTACTTTTTACTGCTGCATAGAATTCCACATTTTTCTTAACCATCCAGCTTGGGACAGACACCTGTGCCCCCCATTATTACAACCAATGTCATGATGAACGTCTCTGAGCATATCCCCACTCCAGACCTGTGCAAGAATTCCTCTGAAATCTACATTGTTTTCAAGTGGCCGCAGACCAATCCATAGTACGAAAGCATCGTGGTGTATTTACTATTCCACTACCGATGGATGTTGAGATACAAATGTTCCTTGACTTACAATGGTGTTACATCCCAATAAACTCATCACAAGTTGAAAATATCAGAAGGCCATTGAGACTTAACGGCTTACATCTTCGCTAATACTTGATATTATCCACTTTCTAATTTTGCTCTCCCAAGAGGTATAAAGTATCTCATTGCTTTTTTAATTTGGAATTCTTTGATGAGTAGTGATGGGCCCATTCATATAGTTTATGGTGCTTTTCTTTGTTTTTCTATATATCTGACATCAGTAGAATCTCAACATTCCTAATTGCCATATTAATATTTGCGTTATTAAAATCAAAGAAAATAGAGGAAATGTACCTAAATGGAACTTTGGTATGTGTTTTCTGGAACTATGCTAAAAGAAATACCATGGTAGTTCCTAGAATATTAATAGAATTTGCTAAACATGCTTTAGGCCTGATCCCGGGTGAATTCATTTGATGTGTAGAGAATGTACATGCATTTTAGTCACTTCTTACACACAGGATGATAAATCCTAGGACTGCAAAGTGACCACTATAAGAAGGATGTAATAAAACCTCTTACAGGTAATTAACAATAATTATCAAAAGAAAGACTGCTTGGTAAAATACTGATCTTTTCCCACAATCTTTCAGATTATAACAGCAGAAGGAATATCCTGCGGACCTACTCCATTCAACCCAGTAGACTCTCTCTGCTAGTCTACCAATAACAACTAAGGGCTTTTAAAAGTAATCCTGTGGCCCTCGCTGATCTTTAACCTCAGAGTGTTGAGGTTGTATTTCAAACACTTATAAAAAGTGTAGGTTCAGTTTGGTTGATACGACTTAAAACAAGTGAGACATACACAGAGATATAAGCATTCATTGTTAGAGGCAGCAAAAAAAAAAAAAAAGAAATACAGATCGTCTCAAACTTAAAATGATTCAACTTCATTATGATACCCATACTGTTTTTCACTTTCAGTATAGTATTCAATAAATTACATGAGATAGTCAATACTTTATTATAAAATAGGCTTTGTGTTGGGTGATATTGCCCAAGTATAGGCTAATGTAAGTGTTCTGAGCACATTTAAGTTAGGGTAAGCTAAACTATGATGTTTGGTAGATTCGGTATAGTCAGTGTATCTTTGACTTCTGATATTTTCAACTTACGACGAGTTTATTGGAATGTAACCCCATCTTAAGTCAAGGAGCATCTGTAATGTAAACATCCATCAGTAGGGAAATGGTTAAATATTCCGTGGTGCATTCGTACTGTGGATTGGTCTAGAGCAATTCAAAAAGAATTTACTACTGGAAAATCTCCAAGGTGGAAAATGAAAAAAGCAAATTGCAGAAAAACATGTATGTATGTATGTGTGTGTGTGTGTGTGTATATATATATGTATAGTGTGTGTGTGATATACATGCATGCAACTATGTGTATATATATGTATAATATATGTATGTGATATACATGCGTGTCTCTGTACGTATACATGTATATGATCCCATTTAGATTTTTGAAATTAAATATATGTGTAAGGATGGATATTTATGTATATAAACGAATAGAGAAAGGTCTGGATGATCCGTATGAAAACAGTTACTGTTGTTAACTTCAGGGGAAGGGAGTAGAAATGTGAGGAAGGGGCTGTGTGAAGATGGTTTTCTCTTAGCTGTGAACACTTCCACAGATTAGTGAGAATCCAGGAAGGATTAGAAGAGCCATATGAGATCTTTAGATTCACGAAAGCATTGAACTCTTTCAGTAAATCTGTTCTTGTAAGGAATATTTCTTTGAAAGCTTCATGATACTTCTTTGATTCTGTACTCATTGATTATATCTTTATAATTTACCTTTTTATTGTATAATAAAGCACAGATGCTGAAAACTAAAGAAAGAATGATGTAGCCTATTAGGTTATTACAAGGTAAACACCAGTCATTCTGACTACCACTTAAGAAATAGGATTTAGCCAGCCCCACTCCTGAAAGCCCCCTCATGCACCCTGACCTCATCTCAGGCCTCCTGTGTATAGTTTTATTATCCAGTGAAACTATATGTCATTAATTTCCAGACTATAGCTTAGACTTGCCCATTTGAAAAACTATGTTATGTCTTTTAAGTCTTTTTTTTTTTTTTGAGACAGTTTCCCTCTTGTTGCCCAGGCTGGAGTACAATGGTACAGGCTCACCGCAACCTCCACCTCCCGAGTTCAAGCTGTTCTCCTGCCTCACCCTCCCAAGTAGCTGGGACTACAGGCATGTGCCACCACGCCCGACTAATTTTGTATTTTTAGTAGAGACGGGGTTTCTCCATGTTGGTCAGGTTGGTCTCAAACTCCTGACCTTGGGTGATCCGCCTGCCTCAGCTTTCCAAAGTGCCGGGATTACAGGCGTGAGCCACCAAGCCTGGCCCTCCTTCCTTTCTTTCCCTATAATTTTTGTAATCCCCAGTGCAGTTGTCTTATTTGAAATTTAAATATAATCAAAACCGGATGGAACCCATTAATTGCCTTTATGACCTTTTAAAATAATGGTTCTTTACAAATTAAAAGTAAAAGAAACAAGTCTCAGAGAATTCAAGGGAGTATGTAAAAATCATTTGATGTTTCATGGATCTGATAAGAGACTTTTTTAAGGAATAACAAAAGCCTTTTCATTATAGAAGAAATAATTAGCAAAATAAGCTTGTAGAGTTAGATAGCAGATTTGCTTTCCTATTTTATCTCCGTAATTCCAAGAATGCTGAAAGAAAAGATAATTATTCAATTTACAGAGTGGCCCAACCTCAAATCTGAGTTTGCTCATATGGATATAAGGTGCCTAGAAATAAAATCTAAAGGAAGAACATGCATCTGTAAATTCAGTCGTAGGTCCTTCATCCCGCCCCTCCAAAAAGAGGGGCCGTTAATTAGAATGTGAGGCCATTTAAAACTTTCCTTATTCACCATCTTTGAAATGTCTTGTTGTAAAATTATCATCATGAACTTTGCAGAAATAAACAGAGTCCTAAAAAGGTGACAGATTTAATAATTCCATCCAAGCTGTGCAAGATCACAGGGGCAGGAAAGGAAAAAAATTCAAATCATTTAGTGAGGAGGTAGGAAAATGCCCCACTGCAGATTCTGAAAGCCATCTTTCCTCTGGATTTCGTTAGGACTGAATTTTTCGTAACTATCATTTAATACTTTTGATTGGCACTTAGGTGGATCCAAAGCAGTTGCTGGAAGATGGAATAAGGAAAGAGCTTGTGAAGCGCGTTGCCTTTGCCCTGCATAGGGGACTGATATTCAACCCTCGAGCCAAGGTACCCACCAACCAGAGTGGGCCTGTCCTCTTCTCCGCCCAGCTTGCAGCATGGACTAGAATGCCATTTTTAACCTATCGCGAACAAGACCTTACCTCCTAGCTAACGTATATCAAATACGTGATTTTCAACACAAACAACTGATGTGCTTTTTGATCTTATAATCCATTCATATTATAAATTTATAGTATAAATATGAAATTTAGATTTTATATTTAAAAGTTCATATTTTTAAAACCAGTGCCTCTTTCCTCCACCTATTTATCCCATTTCAGAATTAAACTGATTTTATGATTCAGAATTACTTCTTATAGTTAAAAGAATTTGGTAACCCTAAAGCAGATAGGAACTATAAAGGTTATAATTTTTTATTTTGCTTTATCTGCTAAGGAATATGGTCATTTTTCTCAGAAGAAAAATAATAGGTCTGAAATCTCTATTTAGGACATTTATTATCATAGTAAATTCAATTTAAAATGTTTTAAGTATTCTGAGACTAGATTTATTAAATGACAGAGAAATCACAGTCATTCTTTTTTTTTATTTCTTTATATGAGGCTTCCTTCCCAAATGAGTGAAATCGTTTCTTTCCTGAATGTCTGACATCAGTTGTCAGTCATCCTAGATGAAGTAGGAAATGAGTATTTCCAAAACTTAAAGTATGTCTTAAACTATGACTATGGTCTCTTAGCTGCTGTACTATTGACTGATTGATTGATTGAGACAAAGTCTTGCTCTGGCTCCCAGGCTGGAGTGCAGTGGCACAATCTTGATTCACTGCAACCTCCGCCTCCTGGGTTCAAGCGATTCTCATGCCTCAGCCTCCTAAGTAGCTGGGATTATAGGTGCCTGCCATCTATATCCGGCTAATTTTTGTATTTTTGACGGGGTTTCACCACGTTGGCCAGGCTAGTCTCAAACTCCTGACCTCAAGTGATCCACCCATCTCAGCCTCCCAAAGTGCCGAGATTACAGGCATGAGCCCGGCCTACTTTTTATTTTTTTAAAATTAAGTCTTGCTCTGTTGCCCAGGCTGGAGTGCAGTGGCACAATCTCAGCTCACTGCAGCCTCCGCCTCCCAGGTTCAAGCAATTCCCTGCCTCAGCCTCCCAAGTAGCTGGGATTATGGGTATGCACCACACCTGGCTAATTTTTATTTTTTTTGGTAGAGTCAGGGTTTCGCCATGTTGGCCAGGCTGGTCTTGAACTCCTGACCTCAAGTGATCTTCCTGCCTAAGCCTCCCAAAGTGCTGGTGTTACAGGTGGGAGCCACCGCATCTGGCCTGCTATACTATTTAAAGTCTAGTTAGATATTAGAATGAATAGTTGACAATCTACTCCAGTGTAAGAGCTTTATGTTTCCCCTTTTCCACAGCCAAGTGAATTGATGCCCAAGCTGAAAGAGTTGGGAGCGACCATGGATGGATTCCATCGTTCTTTTGAATACATACAGGACTATGTCAACATTTATGGTCTGAAGATTTGGCAGGAAGAAGTATCTCGTATTATAAATTACAACGTGGAGCAAGAGTGTAATAACTTCCTAAGAACGAAGGTATCTAATAAATTTTAAAATTCTTGACTATATTTGTTATTTCTCATGTTTAGAGTACACATCCCAAACCTCAGAAATGTCAACAAGAAAATTTATTTATTTATTTATTAAAAATCTGTAAACACTAGATAGTCTCAGTACCTTCAGAGTACTTTCAGGAGCCAGGAGGGTTGCAGAAAAGTGGACATGGCACGTAACTTCTGGGAGCTCACTGTCCTAAGAAGGCAGACATCATTAAATGGCTACAGAATGAAGCTGTTTGTTGTAATTGTTATAACCCAAGTGATTAACAGTTCAAAAGACTTTTAGGACTCCTTTGTTTGTGTTCGGCAGGGTACATACTGAGGAGTGGAATTACTAGGACCTATAATGGGTAGTTCTATGCTTAACTTATTGAGGAATTGCCAAACTGTGTTCCACGGTAACAGCACCATTTTACGTGCCCAACAGCAGTGTACGAGGGTTCCAGTTTCTCCACGTCCTAACCAATGCTTGTTATTTTCAATTTTTTTAAATTATAGTCACCCTAGTGCACATGAAGGTATCTCATCATGGTTTTGATTTGCATTTCTCTAATGCCAATGATGTTGAACAGCTTATTGGCCATTTGTGTGTCTTCTTTGGAAAAATGTACATTAAAGTCCTTTGCCTATTTCTTTAATTGGGTAAAAAAAGAATACCAAATGCATAAGTGCCAAAACTGAGAAGTTTGATTTTAGTAAGTAGTTAACAAGGAGCCACTCTGCAAGTTTTTATGTGGGAACTGACATGATTTGGGTGACATTTTCAAAAGTTTAAGTCTATTCCAGCCTTATGATATTTTGGATTTTTATATTACATGGACGCGTGTCAACTCATAAGACAGAAAGCTGGAAGTTCCCATGTCTCATCTTAGTTCTCGCTTCTCCTTTGTCACCTCACCTTTTCACAAATGTTTCTTTGTTTTTTATAAATGTTATATGTGGTATTTCTGGGAGACTTATTAATGTAGTTTTAGAAGTTTCTTCTTCAAAACCAAGGAACAGGCCAGGTACAGTAGCTCATGCCTGTAGTCCCAGCTACTTGGAGGCTCAGGTGGGAGGATTGCTTGAGCCCAGGAGGTTGAGGCTGCAACAAGCTGTGATCACACCATGGCACTCCAGCCTGGGCAACAGAGCAAGATCCTGTCTCTAAAATAAAAAACCAAGCCAGGCACAGTGGCTCACACCTGTAATCCCAGCGCTTTGAAAGGCCGAGGCAGGTGGATCACCTGAGGTCAAGGGTTTGAGACCAGCCTGTCTCTACTAAAATCACAAAAATTAGCCAGACCTGGCACACGCCTATAATCCCAGCACTTTGGGAGGCTGAGGTGGGAGGATCACTTGAGATCAGGAGTTCGAGACCAGCCTAGCCAACATGGTGAAACCCCATCTCTACTAAAAATACAAAAATTAGCTGGGCATGGTGGCGGGCGCCTGTAATCCCAGCTACTCGGGAGGCTGAGGCAAAAGAATCGCTTGCACCCGGGTGGTGGAGGTTGCAGTGAGCCGAGATCACCCCACTGCACTGCAGCCTGGGGAACAGAGCGAGACTCCATCTAAAAAAAAAAAAGAACCTTTATTGTTACTCTTTATGCAATATTATCTTTGTAAAATTATGTGGAAAAGGGATAACTAGGTTATCTTATCAAAGGTGTTCTAAATATTGATGGTTTTGTTTTCTAGATTCAAGATTGGCAAAGCATGTACCAGTCCACTCATATTCCCATACCCAAGTTTACCCCTGTGGATGAGTCTGTAACATTTATTGGTCGACTCTGCAGAGAAATCCTGCGAATCACAGACCCAAAGTAGGTGTACCTGAATTCTACAGAGCCCTGAATACTGCAGGCAGTATCATCTGCACCTGTGTCCCTGTGGCACAGCCCCTTTTCCAATCACGGGGGTCCTGCACTTGACAGTGCATATTCTGACCCTTTAGGGCAAGGGTCCCTAACCCCTCTGCTGCAGACTGGTACCGGTCTGTCACTCGTGAGGAACCGGACTGCACAGCAAGAGGTGAGCGATGGGCAAGCAAGCATTACCGCCTGAGCTCCACTTCCTGTCAGATCAGTGACGGCATTAGATTCTCATAGGAGCGTGAACTTTGCATGTGAGGGATCTAGGTTGCACGCTCCTTAGAAGAATCTAATCTCTTCCCCACCCCCCGTCTCCACAAAACGATTCTTAGCTCAACACACAAGCACTTTTGATAGTAACAACTAATGTTTATTGAACACTTACCTATGCCCTCTTCTCAGCACATTATACACATCCAGTCATTAACTCATTTACAGCAATCTTATGAGATAGGCATTATTCTTATTCCCATTTTAAAGATGAAGTAACTGAAGCACAGAAAAGCTTAGTCATTTGCCTAGCATCACACAGTTAATAAATGGCGGACCCAGAATACACGCCAGGCCCTCTGACTCCAGAGCCCACTCCAGGCCTTCTGACTCCAGAGCCCAGCTCCTAGGCACTGTACTGTGAAGGGCAGACTGCATAGCTTTGTATACAACCAATCACAGTCTACATACGGGTCATGTGGGCTCTACGTTCAGCAGTAACTGGGTGAAAATCTCATTTAATTAAAACTGCTCCTGAGAATATTTTAGGTGAGCACCACAGCAAGAGACTAGCATGCTGCCTATAATAAGTCCAGCTGAGCCAGTTTTCCTCCTTTTTCATTTGAGCCTCAGGAGAAGCTGTTGGTACTAAGACCAGCTTGGGGAAGAGCAGGTTCTCATGTCCACCCCTGGGCACAGGCTCACTGAGCGGAAGGGTTGGTGGAATTACCCAGGAAAAAAGCGATTATCTTTGTTCTCTGATCACCCAGGCACGTGTAGTTGATCTTCTGTGAGTTAAATGTTCTTAGGACCTGGATCCTTTGTGCTGTCTTCTTTCTAATCCAGGCGTACTTTGTCCTTCAAAACTTATGAAAGTTGAGAAACTATGTATAACCTTCTTCCAAAATTTCTAGCAGAAATAAGGAATTTTGACTCATGAGACAAAAAGAGTAAGTGATTCAAAAAGTTCTATCGCTCCTTCTTTCTTGGTACCCTTCAATCACTGAAGCCTTTTTAGAAAACTGTCCACCCAGTGCCCTATTAGTGCAGGCAGAGGGGATTAAGTGTGACCAGAATTTCCACATCATATGTGAATTTTATCATCAGAATTAGGGGCCTCCCCAGTGATACATCAGAGTGTACCCGGTGGCAGAAGGAGTCTCTGAAGCAAGTTGTAAGCAGTTTGGGAATCCTTTTGTTTTGTTCTCCCCATTTACTTCCTGATTTAAAGCCTCCCTTGCTTCTAGGCTCTTTCAACTCCTTCTCATGCCTCCTTCTGGTAAAGGTATGTGGTGGCTTTGGACAATGGGATATGTCATCTGTGGAGCTTGCTGAAAATGCAAAGGCCAGAGCTCTCCCCCGGAACTATTAAATCAGATTCTCCAGGAATGGAAGCTGGGCATCTGTATTTCAAACAAGCTCTACCAGGAACTCTCAATGTTTGAAAACCATTGAAATGGTGGTTAAGGGTGGTGGTCAGACCTATGAGAGCCTCAATTATCTATAAAATGAGGATGAAATGGTTTGTATTCCACAGAGCTATTATGAGGATGAAATAACACATGGAAAGGTCTTAGCACACACAGCACCTGGTGCATAATAAGTGCCCCATAAATATAGTTGGTTGTTGTCACTGTCATCGTCACATTTCTGAGTCTAAAAAGAATCATTTGGAGAGGACCAGAGAAGATGGCATCTACAAGTTTAAGGAACTGGGAGGAAAAAGCAAATCGCTTTGTCATCATAGTCTCAAATGTTAGGTAGTGTATGGAGATTCTAGGTTCCTTTTTTTACCAAGTGGAAATGACACAAGGCCTTGTTTTGTCTCCAAGGAAGGCTGCATAGAGAGATAAATGGGCTCTAAAGTCTTCCAGCCTGACAGCTGAACCTAACCTTGTCTTCTCAGCATGATTCCAAGTCAACACCCTAACTCAATGGAAATAAATGACTGAAACCAATGATATGGCATAGGGCAGGAAAAGGGGGTCAGACTGAATTTTACCTTCCTGTTCCATGGGGTGGTCACTGGGAAGATGCATTGGGTGCCTGAATACAGAGGTTAGAAAACACAGATCATGTAACTCCTGTTCTTCATATTTGGTGCCGCATGTCCTGTTGAGTCCTAACATCTCTTTAAGGATGAATTCTGAGCCGTTCTGGGGTTTTTGCGTTGTTTTCATTTTAGAATGACCTGTCACATAGACCAGCTGAACACTTGGTATGATATGAAAACTCATCAGGAAGTGACCAGCAGCCGCCTCTTCTCAGAAATCCAGACCACCTTGGGGACCTTTGGTCTAAATGGCTTAGACAGGCTTCTGTGCTTTATGATTGTAAAAGAGTTACAGGTGAGCCTTTTGACTTTCATGCCTGTTTTCTGCCACCCTGGGGGAGAGGCAAGAACATATCTTAGTGGGCAGTTCGAACTCACTTAACCTTTCTTCCATGATTTCTTATGCTGACTTTAGGCATATGATACCTACTGGGTAGATAAGAGCTGGGAATAAACTAGAATTTGTTTGGCCAGCATAGTACTTTTAGGATTAGACTGTTTTTGTGAGTTTCAACTTGGGAAGATAAGACTTTTTAATCCTTGAAGCCAGTGACTTTTCCTAGCAAGGGATGTTTCTAATAGGAACCTGAAATTGCTTCTTTTTGCTGTCATTCTGTTTAGGGGTTTTGTGTGACTTAGGCCCAGCTTCTGTTCTGCATAGCATTTTGGGTAACTGGAGTATTTGCTTGTTTAATTCATTATGTTTGGTTCTTTGACCACGCCTTCTTGTTTTTAGAATTTCCTCAGTATGTTTCAGAAAATTATCCTGAGAGACAGAACTGTTCAGGACACTTTAAAAACCCTCATGAATGCTGTCAGTCCCCTAAAAAGTATTGTAGGTGAGTGTCCTGAAACTAGCCTGAGGCGGGGATGACACTGTAGCCTTTACGAATGTACTAAAGAGAAAATTATGTTTTAACTTTTCAGCAAATTCAAATAAAATTTATTTTTCCGCCATTGCCAAAACACAGAAGATTTGGACTGCGTATCTCGAGGCTATAATGAAGGTATGTTGTAGAAGAGAGGGTGTACAGTCGATACTTACACTTTTTAATTTTTTATTTTCTTGTAACTTTGTTGCCCAAAGAAAGCTACTCTTCTTTCTTTTGTCATTAAATCAGAAATATTTTAATACTTCAGTTTATCATTTTAAAATTCATTTTGTTTATCTCCCTTTCTGGATCTGTTCTTGACTAGGCTTTTTAGGAGCCTAGCATTTTCCTTTTGTTCAAGAAAACTGGCTCTTTGTAAAATGCCTTTTGGCTAGAGGTGCTTTTATATATGAAAATGGAACTTTTCCTTGCACAGTAATACTCCCTTTTTACATAAGAAAGTTCATTGATACACACCTCATCTGCTCCAAGCTGCTGTTAGAACAGAACATTGTCCCTCTCCCCTCTTGTGTCTGCATAGATGTTAGGAAGCCAGGTTCTTTGGGGTATAAATTATCCTTATACTATGCAGAAAGCACTCTTACTTCGGCAATGAATAAGAAAGACGAAGAGATTAATTTGCTGGATGGAAATCTAACTTATTTTAGAATCCAGCTGCCTACTTTCCTGCCTTTACTCGGCAGTAGGCGCTCCCAGGGACCCCTGCATCTTCTGCGAGTCTTCTTTCATCATCTGATAATCTGAGATCATCACGGCGCATTCTTGCACACCCATTATACCCAGGGCATTGTCAGTTGCTGTGAAAGACAGAGTTAAATGAAACACGACCGGTCTCCTCAGCTAACTCACAACCTAGCAGGAAAGAGTAGACTTCCTGGTGGAAAACTGGTTTGCGATCGAAAGTATCACATACCGTAGAATAGCCTAGAATTCTAGAATGCTAAGGGAATGTTGAAAAGTTCCATTCTCTGATTCCCAATTATATAAGTTTCTCATTGAGACAGCACTCATTGGTATCTTAGCCAAATTCACAATATATTTCCCATAATTTTGGTGAGTGGTGGTGGTGGTGGTTGTTGTTTGGATCACTGAACAGAACAGGTAAGGCAAGGAGCCCATGGCTCTGCTAGATGTCCTCGCGTGATGTGGATCTGCCTTCCCCTAGCCTCATGATTGTCAGATATTAAGTGCTTCCCAGACCAAGTTTCTAATTGCTGGAAAACCTTTCAGGAGGAATAAAAAATCACCCGAGCTTGGACAGGTGTGAGTCCCAACTCTGTAGGAGGTGTTAGGGGGATTAGAGGGATTCTTCCAAGAAACTGGAAGATTTTCCCCTTGCTTACTGAAGGGTTCTCAGTCCAGTAGCTATTCTAACTATTGGTTATAGTTGCCAGTAATTCAGTAACAGCCACATGACTATGTCCGAGTCAGTGATCTTTAAATAAAGCCCCCAAGGACAAATTTGTCTTTTTGTCTTGAATTAGGGTGTGTACAGTCACTGAGCCGGTGTTAATGATCTGGAACAACAATGGAAATGTTCTGTGCTATTCGATGATGACAGCAGCTCCTAGCCCTATGTAGCTATTGAGCTCATGAAATGTGGGTTGTAGGACAGTGAAATGCAATTTTTAATTTTATTTCATATTAATTTAAATGTAAATAGCCACACATGGCTAGGAGCTGCTGTACTCAATAGTGCAACTCTAGAAAAATCTTGGAGAAAGAATGATAAGCCAGATATCTCCAAAGAGGCAAATGAGTAGGTAGAATAAGTTTCTCATCCATCGCAGGCTCCTTAGCCTCTTCAGCAGCTTATTAAAGCTTGAAGTGCGTGAGTACCAAAAATAGAAAATGTCACTAACAAAGACTCATTGTGCATTAAATGAGAGCAAGTTATATTAAACTGACTTTATTTCTATTTCCAGTTCTAGATTGATATTTTCAAGAGGATCCTTGACACAGAGTATACTACACATGGAAAATTAAGCAAAGAATTATATGGGCCAGATACAGGGTTTCAGGGACATTTTTACGTGGCCTGAAAGAACCTACTATTTTCTTGGATTTGCTGTATTCTAATTTTTAAATAATGCTACTCTATAAATTAAAACACTTCCTATTTATAAATAGCATTTTTGGATTGACGTTTTTCACATAAATAGAATAATAGTCTTGTATGAATAGTGGTCAAAAATAATACATCTGAGGTCATTTAATACTTTTGACCATTAAAAGCTCCATTTAGCTAAGTAACTTTTGTTCACTCTTAGAGAAGGCCACCCTCCTTTTCTTTTTTTTTTTTTGAGACAGTCTCGCTCTGTCGCCCAGGCTAGAGTGCAGTGGCGCAATCTTGGCTCACTGCAACCTCTACCTCCTGGGTTCAAGTGTTTCTCGTGCCTCAGCCTTCCAAGTAGCTGGGATTTCAGGTGTCCACCACCATACCCAGCTAATTTTTTTATTTTTAGTAGAGACAGAGTTTCACCATTTTGGCCAGGCTTGGTCTCGAACTCCTAGCCTCAAGCGATCAGCCTGCCTCAGCCTCCCAAAGTGCTGGGATTGCAGGCATGAGCCACTGTCTTTTCCTTAACTCTTCTCTGCCCCCAGCAACTCAGAGGAAATGTGTTTATTTCCACCTTATTGCTGCTTGCATTATAATACTGGCTTCCCACCTCTCCCCACCTCCCTCACTCCCCTTTGCCAGTCTTTTAGGAATACTTTGTCTAAAGTAGAAAAGAAGACATTTATAGGCAGAAAAAGTTAGAGTGTGCTATTGACCTTATGATGTAGACAACATTATGAGGGCAAACTGAACTCTCTCAATCCTGACCCAAAGATCGCTTCCTATCATCCAACCATTCAGATAATCTCCAAATATCATTTATGCTCATAGCTACTTTTAAAGTACTGTAGTTAATCCACCATCCTAGCATAACTCCATGTCACAGATTTGTTCTTTGAATGGTTAATTATATTTCATTATAACTGGCTTCCACTGTTACCCTCTACATTTTATTTTGTACATTCAAAAACATTTTTCTGAAATGGTGTCCATAGGCTTCACCAGATTCCCAAAGGGGTCCAAGGCTGTATTAGTCAGTTCTCACATAATAAAGACATACTCAAGACTGGGTGATTTCTAAAGGAAAGAGGTTCGATTGACTCACAGCTCCACATGGCTGTGGAGGCCTCAGGAAACTTACAACCATGGTGGCAGTGGAGGCAAACATGTCCTTCTTCACATGTTAACAGGAAAGAGAAATATAAGCAAAAGGGGAAAAGCCCCTTATAAAACCATCAGATTTCGTGAGAACTCACCCACGATTACACAACAGTATGGAGGTAACCACCCCCATAATTCAGTTACCTCCCACTGGGTCCCTCTCACGACACATGGGGATTATGGGAACTACAATTCAATATGAAATTTGGGTGGGGACACAGCCAAACCATATCAGACACACACAAAAAATTCAGAACCCTGGATTAAGGGGCTATCATTGTTAAAATTTTCGTGAAAGATTTTATGTAGATTATTTTGTAATCCAGATAATTATAGAACCTATAATCCTGAGTGGCATGGACGGACTTAATATTCACCCAATTTGAGAATACTAGTGTGAAATGGCATTCCTAGAGCTTGAGAAATTTCCATTTAGGATAAAGGAAGTAAGTAAGACTTCTCACAGCAGCTACTAAATTTGGAGCACTTATTCCAAAAGGTTAAAAATATAGCTTCAAAAAAGACACCTTTGATACATGAACAACTGAACATTAATAGATCACTTTGTGAATCATAGACTTTGGGGTATTTTTAGGTTGGGGTATGGGAGTCCATCCAGACATTCCTTGAAGGGCCTCTGGTGCTCCATTAGGTCCAGTGCTGGTCTTAGCCAAGAGATCAGTTCAGGAAATCCTTATTTTTTTTCCTGTAGAGTGATGTGAAGGCCCAGTGAAGAATTGTCATCTTTGTGTTTACCTCCTCACTGTCACTCTGAAATGCTTGAATGCACTACCTGTTCTTTCTCTTGCTTGTGCACAGGTTGGGCAGATGCAGATTCTGAGACAACAGATTGCCAATGAATTGAATTATTCTTGTCGGTTTGATTCTAAACATCTGGCAGCTGCTCTGGAGAATCTCAATAAGTAAGTGCCAGGGTTTGAAACAGCATCCGTGGGCTTGGATTGTTTATCATCTACGCACCCTAGTTTCTTCAGTTCTTACTCTTTTAAGTTATTTTTGGGTGGGAGGTCTGAATTTACAGGCTTCCTTGCCACGGATAATCAAATCTGTCTTCGGAGCCTCTTTCCTCAGTATTGTCCCTCTGTTTATCTCTGTTTCTCACTCGCTCTCTCTAATGGATTCATGTATTCAGCAGACATGTACTGATCACATGATTCAATACATGTCAGCTGAATAAATGAATTCATTAGAGAGAGTGAGTGAGAGACACATCAGACACTGTGCAGATACTTGCACAGATTTTAGAAAGCAATTATTACCAAAATCCACAACTGGCTTTTTACAGGGCTGATCACTCGTCATCCAGAGGGCAGTTGGAAGTGTGTTGATTACCAAGAGTGGTTATGGAGGCCTGTCCTAGAGGGCACTCATATCCTCCGCCTCACCAGCAACCTGCTGTCGTTTGAGGCTGCCTACTTACAGATAAATAATCCGTGCTTCTCACTCACCAAGTCAGTGCTTTTGACAAAGCAAGTATTAAGAACAGTTCAGTCAATACATGAAAATTTGAATGGTGAATGAATTTGATTGAGGTTGATTCCAAAAGATAAAGTAATTCTAGGTCAAATTTTCCACTTAAAACCAATCACAGGCATGGATTGAGAAATAGCGAGATCAAGTTCTCATTTTACAGTTGAGGAAACTGAGGCTTGAAAAGATTACATCACTGCCCTATATTAACTCTTGTATAAATTCATATACTCACTAATGTTTATCTCCGGGGTTTTTCTCCATTTAGGGCTCTCCTAGCAGACATTGAAGCCCACTATCAGGACCCTTCACTTCCTTACCCCAAAGAAGATAACACACTTTTATATGAAATCACAGCCTATCTGGAGGCAGCTGGCATTCACAACCCACTGAATAAGGTGAATAATTAAAATATATAATGGCGGGGGTGGGGTTACAGAATGGTATTTGGCCCAGGTAGCAGATTACTGTGCAGAAATACCAGAGGAACCTGGGTTCAGACCCCAGAGCCTTCATTCCATTCAGTTCCCTGCCCTTTCTAAGCAATCATCACACTTTCCCCGCCTGGCTCAGGTCTGTGAGAATCAAGTGCTATAGCACTGGTGAAAGCTCATGACAAAGGGGAGGGTGCTGCATCCGTGTAAGAGATTAGTTTTGGGTTTCACTGGGGTTTGCCATTCAATCATCAAGGCCCAACAAACCCAAAATGGTAGCATTGATCTGTCTTGCCAAAGGTGCTTCCCCTTGTGGCTGACAGTAGTCCCGGTCATCATAGAAGCTACAAACTCTTCCCTGCTGTTGTGAGCTCAGAAAACCTCTAAGAACTGAAAGTTTTTTCATAACTCGGTGCCAGATCTCTTTGCGTGGCAAAATCTGTCCTGAGCTGACATAAGGCTGTTTATACTAGTTATTTATCCTCCTTACTGTAAACATTCATATATTTTGATGCAGACTTTGATTATAGTAACTTTGATTATAGTGCATTACCCCAGCCCCTATATTATCTTTCTAAAATCTGTGAAATTTGAAATTCTGAAGTCTGTATTATCCCTTGGGTTTTGGATAAAAGATTATAAACCTGAATAGTAGCTAATGTCTTGAATATTTACTGCATAACAAGTGCACTGTCTTAACCCTGATCGTGGATTATCTCACTTCATCTCACAACAAGCCCTGTGAAATACGCCATTATGAGTTGAGGAACCCCAGGCTCAGAGAGGCCAACTAGCAAGTGGAGGAGCCAGGCAGTCTGACCAGAGCCCCTGCTTCTGACCCGTGTGATACCCTGTCTCCTATGGAATCAGCCAGCTGGAAGTCTGGACCTGGCCGTGTACACCCTGACTATAGTTTCTGCTGTGACATCTGGCAGACTGCTCTGTGACATTGCCTAGGGGACAGCAAATGACAAGAAGAACTTTGCTCTCTTTCTACTTAGATACCACCACTCGCTGCTACTTGGATCTTTTCCCTTCACTCTCCCTCCTCCTCCTGTCCTTCTTCCCTCTTTCCCTCTCTCTCTCTTCTTCCTCCCACACTCCCCCTATATTCCCCTCCAGCTCTGCCTCAACTGCTCTTCATTTTGCCTTCTCCTCCCATTCTTGCTCATCACTTGTTCCTCCTTCCCTTTATTAATGACATTAACAGGATTCAGGGGAAAAGTCTTTCTAAGCAAAATTGTTTTCTTTCCAGAAGGGCAAATTATGATACAGGTATTTATGTGGCCAGGGCCAGGTGTGTTAAATAAAACTCTGAAGGCAGCAAATTAATGGAACCATGCACATTTCAGGAAGGCCAAAGAGCAAATTGAAGTAAAATGGAAGATTTTCATTTGGAAACCTGTTCTGCGGTATTGTGCAATGTGAATTAACCATCCGTTTTTCTTACCTTTCTCTTTCCAGATATACATAACAACAAAGCGCTTACCCTATTTTCCAATTGTAAACTTTCTATTTTTGATCGCTCAGTTGCCAAAACTTCAATACAACAAAAATCTGGGTACGTATGACATTTATTATTTGCAATGAGTAACAATACCAACAGATTAACATCTAACTAAATAGCTTTTTGTATAGAATGCCTGTGTCAGATGTGAAATCTTTTCTTAGTTAAATTCATGTTTATGAAATTCGAGTCTTTATGCCTTTGAAATACAATGCCTTTTTATGAACTGTAGACAGTGGATTTATTTATTTTTATTTTTATTTATTTATTTTTTTTGAGACGGAGTTTTGTTCTTATTGCCCAGGCTGGAGCACAATGGCGTGGTCTCGGCTCACTGCAGCCTCCGCCTCGCAAGTTCAAGCGATTCTCCTGCCTCAGCCTCCCAAGTAGCTGGGATTACAGGCACGTACTACCACACCCATCTAATATTTTTGTATTTTTAGTAGAGACAGAGTTTTCACCATGTTAACCAGGCTGGTCTCGAACTCCTGACTTCAGGTGATCCGCCTACCTTGGCCCCCCTAAGTACTGGGATTACAGGTGTAAGCCACCACACCTGGCCGGTTTTATTTATTTTTTTTAAGTACACTTATTTATTTATTTATTTTATTTTATTTATTTTTCGAGACAAGGTCTCAGTCACTCACTCAGATGGGAGTACAGTGGCACAATCTCAGCTCACTATGGCCTTGACCTCTCGTGCTCAAGAATCCTCCCACCTCAGCCTCCTGAGTAGCTGGGACTATAGGTGCACACCGCCATGCCCAGCTAATTTTTTTGTATTTTTTGTAGCAACAGGGTTTTGCCATGTTGCCCAGACTGGTTTTAAACTCCTGGGCTCAAGCGATCCACCTGCCTCGGCTCCTAAAGGGCTGGGATTACAGGCGTGAGCCATTGTGCCCAGCACTAGACAGTGGATTTAAAAATCAACAAAGTATGGTCTACCTCAGTAAGGGTTCATTGTCCAGCTTGTAGAATGTGAGGGACCTTTGTTTTGATTCTCTTCTTTAATGTTTAGGCAGCTAATTGTGGTGTGAAAGCAACTTCTTTTGGTTGATGTTCTGTTCTTTCAACAAGATGCATGTGCCAGCTGTGTATCTGGAACCATGATGGGAAAAGTAACAATAAAGTTAAGGAGATAAGACTAATATTTATACATGAACATTTACTACTTTATGTATGATTGTATGTCAGAATATTCTGTGCAAACAAGAGACACCAAAGCCTTTCAATATGCCTGTTCTCTCCAGGAATATAACCCTAATTTATTTTTGTCATTGGTCAGAATATTTTGGTAGTTACATAATAGATAACAAAGTGTTTCCTCTGCCTTCAAACTTTGTATCCAACTAAATGACATTCTTAAAAATCCACTGTAGACTTTAGTTTACTTTAAAAGCATTATAAGAACATTTCTACAAATGTAATCATTTTTTCTTAACTAGAGATTCCTAAATATATTTCTTCCTTACAGTACTGTCCTATTTCATAAGCTTTTTTAGGGTGAAAATGTGGAATCTCTTTAATGTTTTTATTCTCTCATTCAAAAGTAATCATTGATTCTAGACACTGCTTCCATGACAATGCCTGTGATTGTCACACAAGGCAGAGCATGATCTCCTCAATCAACACTTGCTGTAGGAGGGAGGGAACCAATGTGTGTTTGGAATCTGGCTTCACCACTTATCACCTATGTGACTTTGGCCAAGTTACTGCAAACTGAGTGCCCAGCAGATGCTGAGTCCCTTTCTATATATTGGTCAAAATCAATTTAAAGGGCCATCCCAAGTGTAATGTAAAGGTTCATCTGAAGATTCAGAGATTCATGTTCTCTCTCTATTCTCCCTATGTTATTATTCAATAGGAATATATGATTCTTGATAATGAACTGTCAGTGCAGAAAGAATCTTCTTTTCATTAAAGAATAGCTTTTTGTTGACTTCTCATTCTAATATTTTTTTTCATTGTGTGTATGATTAGGGCCTGGCACCTTGATTGTAAAGCTGCTTATGGAAAGTATCACTCTCCCTGGAATTCCCAGATCTTAAAACAAAACATAACACAACAAAATCTTTACGTATCCTAGAAATGTAGTATTTATAACTGACTATAATTCTTCTCATCAATAAGACCGATGTGTTAATGCAGGAACTAAATTACAGTAGGACTGAGGAAGGAACAATTGTTTGGTATCTTTGTGGGTATTCAGTTGCTCATATAAGGGTGGGACTATCTCTAGACTCTCTGTTCTGTTCCATTGATGTGTTTGTCTTTTCTTATGCCAATAGTATCTTGATTATTGAAACAGTAAAGAGAGCCTTGAAACTGTATATCCGAAAAACATTTATTTAACCTTGTAAACACCGTTCTCAACATTGACCTATGAAATGCATACCTGGCTTGGTCTGTGTTTGAAGAAAGAAGCTTCGTGGTGTAGAGCTGGTTGTAGAAGTGTTTGTTGTTAACATCACTCTTGCTTTCCACCTGGAAAGGATTATTTCTCCATACTAAGTCCTGTTAGGATTATTCCTCCATGTTTTGAATTGCCAAGGCCTAGGTTAGGTTATTCAGGGTCACTTGTTTAGGCTTCTCTGGTTTGGGGAAGAGATTTCCTGGTCTTCACAAGAACTCAAATATGGGATCTGAGGGTCTGTCTAACCAGTTAACTTGATAAGAAACTGCCAACCCTTTGTCCAAAGTGGTTGTGCCAGTTACACTCTCACCAAGAGTGAGTATATGTGTAGTCCACATCCTCACCATTATTTGGTGGCATCAGTCATTTTCATTTTAGCCATTCTTTTTTTTTTTTTGAAACAGAGTCTCACTCTGTCACCCAGGCTGAAGTGCAGTAGCGTAATCTCAGCCCACTGCAACCTCCACCTCCTGGGTTCAAGCAGTTCTGCCTCAGCCACCTGAGTAGCTGGAATTACAGGCTACAAGCATGCATCATCATGCTTGGGTAATTTTTGTATTTTTAGTAGAGACAGGTTTCACCATGTTGGCCAGGCTGGTCTCCAACTCCTGACCTCAAGTGTTCAACCCACCTCGGCCTCCCAAAGTGCTGAGATTACAGGCATAAGCCACTGCACCCAGCCCATTTTAGCCATCCTGATGGGTATCTATGGTATCTTGTTGCAGCTTTAATTTGCCTCCCTGATGATTAATGATTTGAGCACTTTTTCATGTGCTTATTGGCCATTCCTTAAATCCTTCTCTGTGAAGTGCCTGTTCTAGTCTTTTGCTCGTTTTTAAATTGTTTTTTTTATTACAGAGTTGTAGTAGTTATGTATATATTATGGATACAAGTTCCTTATTAGATATATGTTTTGAGAATATTGTGGCTTATCTATGTATTTTTTTACTGGTAACTTTAATGAGCAGAAGTTTTTACTGTTGATGGTGTCCAATTTATCCGTTTTTTTCCTTTATAATTATTCCTTTTTGTCTTGTCTAAGAAATCTCTGCCAGGCCAGGCACAGTGGCCCATGCCTGTAATCCCAGCACTTTGGGAGGCCGAGACAAGAGGATCACCTGAGGTCAGGAGTTTGAGACCAGCGGTCAACATAGTAAAACCCCTGTCTCTACTAAAAACACAAAAATTAGCCATATGTGGTGGCACACGCCTGTAATCCCAGCTACTTGGGAGGCTGAGGCAGGAGAATCGCTAGAACCTGGGAGGCAGAGGTTGCAGTGAGCCGAGATTGTGCCACTGCCCTCCAGCCTAGGTGACATAGTGAGACTCTGTCTCAAAAAAAAAACAAATCTCTGCCTTCTTCAAGGTCACAAAAATATCTTCGATATTTTTTCTTAAAGTTGTGTAGTCTTTGCTTTTACATTGAGGCCAGTGGTTCATCTCTAATTGTTTTTTGTGTACAGTATGAGATAGGGGTCAAGGTTTGTTGTTCCCCCATAAGGCTATCCAGTTTCAGTACCATTTGTTAAAAGATTTATCTTTTTTTTATTATTTGGTATATTTGTGAGTATTCAGTTACTCATAGAAGGGTGGGACTGTCTCTAGACTCTATTCTGTTCCATTGATCTATTTGTCTGTTCTTATGCCGTAGTGTCTTGATTATTGAAACTGTATAGAGAGCTTGAAATCAGGCAACCTAAACCTTCCTAGCACTGTTCTTTTTCAACATTGTGTTTCTTCCGGAAGACCCTAATCTCTGTCTCTGGTTTCCCGTGCAGCCATCCAGGCAGAGGTCAGGGTCTCCACATTTTGGCAGAAATCTTTAGTGTAGAGCCAGGTGCAGTGGTACACACCTATAGTCCCAGCTTGAGCACTGGAATTCAAGGCTATAATGTGCTGTGATTGCACCTGTGAATAGCCACTGCACTCCAGCCTGGGCAACATAGCAAGACTCCATCTCCAATTCTTAAGAAAATCTTTAGTTTAAAGGCCGGCTTTGGTACTCATTCACTTCATAAATGTCCTTCTTCCACTCTTGATTTCTGCAGATTCTTTATATATATGTATATGTGTGTGTGTGTGTGTATATATATATATGTATATGTGTATATATATATATATGTATATGTGTATATATATATGTGTATATATACACATATACATATATATATATATAACTCAACATTTGTTTAAAGATACTCTAAAAGTATTTTATCCAGCTTTTCACTTAAGATAGTAGTTCACGGTATCTAGTATGTCATGCTGCTGTTAACAGAAGTCAGTTGTAGTGATTTTTTTCTCATTTACGTTTATCTATATCTTTAAAAATTGCTACAATAGTATATGTTAATTGAGTAATTCAAAAGAACCAGTAATGATAATTACAAAATTTCGTAACTGTTTTATTGGTTTTGAATCCTTCAGACCACTGGAATGCCCTACCAATCCTGTGGCTAATTCAAAATCTGGCCCAGAATTGTCATTCCCTCCAAAATGTCATCTGCCAGCGAGGATATGGGCCCCAAACATTTTGACCTTCACAGCGTTGGTATTTAATGAATGTTGCCGAAGGCAAGTACTTCATATGGTGTTGCAACTTCTTCCCTTGCAGGAATGGTCTGCCGAAAACCGACCGACCCTGTTGATTGGCCGCCACTTGTCCTGGGACTGCTCACTCTGCTGAAGCAGTTCCATTCCCGGTACACCGAGCAGTTCCTGGCGCTGATCGGCCAGTTTATCTGCTCCACGGTGGAGCAGTGTACAAGGTACAGAAGACCAACCAGGACTACGTGGGACTTCTTGTCACAAAACCTAATTTAAACCTCGCATTGCCAGATTCCTCTTATCACCCTAATAGAGATGGGAAATGGTTGCTCACCATTCTCTGTAAAGCAAGTCAGGGCATACCTCCTTGTTTAGAGCAGTTACGGGTGTGTCCATCCTTAGTCACCCTGCCAGGGGAACTCCATCTGGTCTACTCACAGTGATTTTCCAGGAATGACTCAGGACCATGATTAGTAACTACCATGGGGAAGAAAGTGCAGCCCTGTTCCTCTGCACTCTTGGATGCAGCTCTTCAATCTCAGCGAGCCCCTGCACTTCTGCTGGGCCACTGCCGAGAGATGATTCCACTCATTTCAGTGGGAGTCAGAGAACATGTCAGTGTGTCAAAGCCTGGGCAGTGTCTGCATGTAGAGAAGCAAATTTCACAGGAGTTGCTATTTGATACAATGCTTATAAAGCTTTAATTCCTGCCAATTCTTTTCCCCTGCCCCTAAATGTGGCTTTTCTGGGATAAAGAAAAAAAAGTTATTTCCATGAGATGCTGGGTCCTGTGCCTCCTTCTCTGCTATCCTAAAGGGTCAGCCTGGCTAAATAACCTTTGCTGTCATGTTTGCTTGGTCATTTTTGCCACTATAATGTAAAAAACAAATCAAAGCGGCTGGGCGCGGTGGCCAAGCCTGTAATCCCAGCACTTTGGGAGGCCGAGGTGGGTGGATTACTTGAGGTCAGGAGTTCAGGACCAGCCTGGCCAACATGGTGAAACCCCATCTCTACTAAAAAAAAACACAAAAATTAACCACGTGTGGTGGTGGCCACCTGTAATCCCAGCTACTCAGGAGGCTGAGGCAGGAGGATTGCTTGAACCCAGGAGGCCTCAGAGGTGCAGTGAGCTGAGATCGCGCGCCACTGCACTCCAGCCTGGGTGACAGAGCGAGACTCCATCTCAAAAAAAATAAAACGAACCAAGGAGATCTTCTCAGTCCGCACAAAATACTACTAAGTCCTAAAACTGGAAATGATTTTCGAGGTCATTTAATTGACCTCCCACTAAGTGCACGAATGAGCTCTAGGACATCCTTGACAGGTAGTCATCCAGCCACTGCTGGAACACTCTCATGGAGGGGGCTCGTGCTACCTCTCCAGGCAGCACAGTCCACTGGCTAAGTCTTATTCTCATTAGAAAGTTCCTGATTGTGATTATTAGAACCTGTGTCTCTGGATGTTTCACTCGCTGAGCTTTTTCCTTCCTTTTGAAATCATACAGAATAATGCAGTCTCCCTCCTTAGCAACATCACTTCCGATTTTGTATGCCATCTGTTGTCTTAGGTCTTCTCCATGTTTAGATAAGCCCCTTCCACCTGTTCCTGATGTCTTGCAGTTTAGAGGCTACTCACCATAGCGAGTGACTTTTTCTGGGTGTTCCAGTCTGTTTTTGACCATCTTAAAATGTGGCTTCCCAAACTTGTAGTGAGATTCCAAGCACAGCTCTCCCCTTGGCACAGAGGAGTATTACATGTCTTCATTCTGGGCCCTCTGTGGACAGTAGAGCAGCTACAATTGCAGTGATGAGTTCTTTTTTTTTTTTTTTTTAATGAGAAAGAGTCTTGCTCTGTCGCCCAGGCTGGAGTGCAGTGGCATGATCTCGGCTTTGCAGTGATGGGTTTCTTGACATCCAGTGCATACCAGTGGCTCGTACTGATTTTGCATTCTTTCTAAACCCCAGTGTCGTTCTTTCCTGAGAGCTGCAGTCAGGCCAGCTCCTCCTCCTTCTCTTAGTTAATGAATCGAATGACAAACACTGATGTTTTCCTGGGATAGATGTTGAGACTTGCTTCAGAAACAGATTTTTTAACAATTGAAAAATAGAGGAGAACTCAAAGATAAAGACTCAAAAATGAAATTGTAACAATCACGAAGCGAGGTCAGTTGGCAAGGAAAGCAGTAGGCTCATAAAAACCCAGTGCCTCTGGCCCAGGACCCCAGAGAGGAGGTGAAGAACTCCAGTTCAGATGGTGCGGAGGTGATTAGCAAGTAACCTCCACACAACTGGCTGTCCCAATTGTAGCTCCCTAGCTGTCAGCTTGGACAGGTTCTTCTTCCTCTATTTCTTTTTCAGTAATGGCAGTAAAGGCTTAAGTGTGGCTCTAGTCCAGCATGTTATTGGCAACCCTGAGGGTGGTAACTCAGGCTTTCTGATTCAGCAGAGCAAAGGAATCTAAGGAACCTGTGACGCATGGGAATTCCTTCCTTTCTCTTGCTCCAAGCAGAGCAAATATAGCCCTGGTCACAGATTGAAAGATTGAGAGCAGGGAGAATTTTTCCAGGTACAGTCACTCTTAACCCATTCAAAAAGCAAAGTTCATCAGTGAAATTAACCAGTAATGTATTAATAGTACTAAAAGTTATTTGTTAATTAGAAAATGCCAATTGGTACAGGAATTGGAAATCGTTTTAACACCTAAATACTCCTTTTGATGTAAACAAGAAGGAACATTAGCTCTATAAGGAGCCTGGCATGTACTTTGCTGTATTCCTAGCTCTGGAACAGTGCTTGGCACTGTAGTTGCTGAATGAATGAATACATGAGTAAAATCCCATATGAAAAATTGCTAGATGCTGTATTTATTTGATACCCTCAAATATACAGTACATGCCAAGCACATTTCCAGATGCTGGAGAAACAAAGATGAACATATGACCCAGGCCCTCGAGGAGTTTATACTCCTGATGGGAACCCAGCACACCATTGAAAAATTAAGAGGCTTGGAGAATGCTACTAACTATTATGACAGCCCAGGAGAATCAGGGAGGATTCCACAGAAGTACCCAAGCTGAGACTCGAACAACGTCTAGAAGTTTACTTTCAAATCAGTGTGCAGGCTGGGTGCCGTGGCTCACGCCTGTAATCCCATCACTTTGGGAGGCTGAGGTGGGTGGATCACCTGAGGTCAGGAGTTCAAGACCAGCCTGGCCAACATGGTGAAACCCCGTCTCTACTAAAAATACAAAAAATTAGCCAGGCGTGGTAGTGTGCATCTGTAATCCCAGCTACTCGGGAGGCTGAGGCTGGAGAATCACTTGAACCCGGGAGGCGGAGGTTGCAGTGAGCCGAGATCATACCACTGCACTCCAGCCTGGCGACAAGAGTGAAAACTCTGTCGCAAAAAAAAAAAAAAAGTGTGCAGGGATGGGAAAGTATGGGACCTGCTAGGTGTTGAATCATGTAAACAGAGGGAGATGGGTCTGGATAGATGGCAGGGATCGTGTTGTAAACGCCCATGGAAACCGTATAAAGAAGCTCACATTTACCCTATAGGGTAGGCTGCTGAAAATACATGAGCAAGGTAACAACTTCACAGGAATCAAGAGCATGCTCAATGTTTTTGTTCATCTTTGACTTCATTAGGTAATCTGTTGGTAATTTAGTCTTTCAGGATTCTGACCAAAAGGGCTTATGATGTGCAAAGCAGTTAATTGATCTAAACTGTTCTCTATCACAGCCAGAAGATACCTGAAATTCCTGCAGATGTTGTGGGTGCCCTTCTGTTCCTGGAGGATTATGTTCGGTACACAAAGCTACCCAGGAGGGTAAGTGATAGATAGTAAAGAACAATATTAATAGTTGTAAAAAGATGCTAATAATAGTGGCCCTGGATTCATCAGGAGTGAAGACCCAATAGGTCGTTCACAGCAGATGCCTCTGCGCCTCTCGCCACTGCTCTACCCCCAGCTCTGAAATGTCCCTGACTTTTCCACCATGGGAAGTGCCTTGCAGAGTTTAACACAATGCCCCTCCCGCCTCTTCTTCCTCTCCACCATGTACTCCTGTCAGCAACTCATCTGGTTCAGGAGTTAAGTGAAATAGGCAAGCCAGGAGAGATTCCTTAAGTGGCCAGAGGAAAGAAATAATCATGGTGGTTTGTTCTTTCTCTCTCCACTGACCTGGTTCCCACAGCAAGTACAGTTAAGTTCATGCCACAACTAAATGTATATATGAGCACTGTTTCCAAAAATGGCAGACTACTTTTTACCTGCCAAGACATTCTTTCCTCTCCCTTTCTCATTAGTAATTCCACTTTGTTAAATTTTAGCTCAAAGTGGAGAGCTCGATACTGAAAAATACAACTTTCAGTAGATACTGAAAATCATTTGATTTTTAAAAATTAGCAGGTTAGGAATCAAAGATACTTTCTTACAACATGAGCCAAAGGTGAACTTTTAAAATTAACTAGCAATGTCAGTACATAATAGTGAAATGTTAGTGGCATTCCCATTAAAGCCAGGACTGTCACAGTGTCATGACAACTATACAGACTCTTGCAACTACTTTTGTTATACAGGTGCAAGACAATAAGAAATGAAATGAAAATAAAATGCATATTGGAAAGAAGACAAACTCTGTATTATTTGAGATTAATTGTCTTCCTTTTTTATTTTTCCATAAGTTATTGGGATACAGGTGGTATTTGGTTACATGAGTAAGTTCTTTAGTGGTGATTTGTGAGATTTTGATGCACCCATCACCTGAGCAGTATACACTGCACCATATTTGTAGTATTTTATCCTCACCCCCCTCCCATTCTTCCCCCCAAGTCCCCAAAGTCCATTGTATCATTCTTATGCCTTTACGTCCTCATAGCTTAGCTCCCACATATCAGTGGGAACATACGATGTTTGGTTTTCCATTCCTGAGTTACTTCATTTGTAAGAATAATCTCCAGTCTCATCCAGGTCACTGCAAATGCTGTTAATTCATTCTTTTTTATGACTGCGTAGTATTCCATCATATGTATATACCACAATTTCTTTATCCACTCATTGATTGATGGACACTTGGGTTGGTTCCACGATTTTGCAATTGTAAATTGTACTGCTGTCAACATGCATGTGCAGGTATCTTTTTTGAATAATGACTTCTTTTCCTCTGGGTAGTTACCCAGTAGTGGGATTGCTGGATAACTGTCTTCCTTGAATACCCAATAGAATCATGTGAAAAACTATCAAAATAATACAGAGATCAGAAAACAAGCTGGCTACAGAATAAATGTATGAAATAAATACACTAATCGATTAAAAAATACAGTGTGAAAAAGGACCTATTCACAGAAATAACAGGGAAATAATATAGCTAAGAATAACCTCTACAAGAAATATGAAAGAACATTTTATTAAAAAACTATAAAAATTTTAAATATAAAATTTGAAAGTCCGTGTTTCTGAATGACAGTCCTCGAATATTACAGAGATAATAGTTCTTTCTAGTTTATAGGTTTACTGCAGTTACAATCGAGATTTCAGGTACTTTTTTAACTTCAAAGAATATATTTTTTAAAATGTCATAGAACTTAGGCAAGTCCTTTTTTTAAAAAAAGATATTAAAATATTATATCAAGTATTAAAACACTATAAAACTGTAGAAACCAAAATAGGGTGGTAGTGGTATGCAACTAAGTAGAAGGAACAATGAGCAAGAATATATATAGCCTAGAAACACACCCTATGCATACAATGGTACATAAGGAAAAGGAGCATCTCAAATTAAGGGAGAAAGGGAATATTAGTCAATAGATGTTAAGTTCACACGGTTAAAAAATAGCAACTTAGTCCCCTTTACATCTCCTATGTTATCAAAATTAATTACAGATAAAGGGTTAGTGTGAAATATGAAACAAATAAATTAGCCAAAATTTTAGGCAAATATGTATCAGCTCTCAGAACTTCCTAAGTATAAAACCAAAAGAAGAAACTATAAAGAAAAAGATTTAGAGATTTGATTTTTTATAAATGCTGAATGTAATGAATTGTGTGTCAGTGTCTCAATTAAAAAACAAAAGACAAAAGAGGAAATACCAACAAAGGACTAGTTTCTTGATTTATAGTGTGCTCTTCAAATCTTCGAATTCAGTAAGAAAAAGATGTCCAAGCCAATAGAAAAAAAGCAGGGGAAGGGCAAAGGAAATTAAGAGGCAGTTTTCAAGAAAAGAAATAGAAATGACAAACCTTTGGATTCAAGGGACAAAAATCCAAAGAATAAGAAAATTACTGTTTCCACTTATCAGGTTGGTGAAAGGTAAAATGTTGGGCCCCCATTATTCGGAAGCATTTGCAGAAATGGGACTTGTAAGTGCTGTTAATTGGAATGTAAATTGACAGCCTTTGAGGAGGGCAATTTAGCTTTATCTATTTTAAAAAAACATTTGTAATATACTTACCCTGATCCCAGCAATTCCACTGCTAGGAATTTTACCTGCTGGATATATGTGCAAAGGTTTACCAAGATATGTGCACAAGGATGTTCATAATATAAGATTTAGCAGAGGTAAAGGAGGACACAATATTATATGATCTTAATTTTGATTGTGTGTGTGTGTGTGTCTGCATATGTAAGTAAACTGGAAAAATTCAGTACAAAAGTTACCAGTTTTTATTTTCTCTAAGGGATTAAGATTAAAAAAAATGTTTTTTTAATTTTAAGCTCTGGGCTACACGTGCGGAACGTGCAGGTTTGTTACATAGGTATTATACATGTGCCATCTGTCACCAGGCTGGAGTGCAGTGGTGAGATCTCGGCTCACTACAGCCTCCGCCTCCCTGGTTCAAGTGATTCTCCTGCCTCAGCCTCCTGAGTAGCTGTGATTACAGACGCGTACCACCATGCCCTGCTAATTTTTTTATTTTCAGTAGAGATGGGATTTCTCCATGTTGGTCAGGCTGGTCTTGAACTCCTGACCTCGTGATCCACCCACCTCAGCCTCCCAAAGTGCCAGGATTACAGGTATGAGCCACCACGCCCAGACTAGGTTTTAAGCCCCACATGTATTAGGTATTTATACTAATGCTGTCCCTCCCCTTGCCTCCACCCACTGTAAAAATAATTTTTATACTCTTCTGCATTTGCTAAATTTCCTCTCATTAGCAGGTGATACCTTTATGATCAGAAAAAATAAACACTGCTTCTAGAAAATACTCATCTCCAGCACTTGGAGATCACCTACCTCTACATTCTACCCAGCTCAGCCCAATTTAGTCTTCTCAGGGCTTTGCCCAAGAACAGTTCAGGAATGCATGCCCCTAAGGGCCTTCCTGCGCTTCCCCTTCTGGACTTGGTATCTCATTCTCATTCCTGCCTTCCCCTACCTCTTCAGCCCCATCACTTGCCAGCCGTCCTGTTCTTCCTTGTTGGTCATCAGTTAATAAAGTGTGTTAGGTGACCTGAGTACTTGTCAGTACTGCCCAGAGCCAAGAACATTCCTCACAGATCAAGGTACCTTTAAGAGCCAAGAAGCTCAGATTTGGAGGCGGGAGAGCTGTACTGCATCCCCTCAAATGTTAGCAGTGCCAAGAAATGAGATGCTAGTCCAGGGGGCACCAGAAGCAGAAAGGGGCTGTTTCAAGGAGTCGTCCGCCCATGGGAGTCTCCTCTTCTATTATTCACCTTGCTCCAAGGATACCTTTTCTTTTACGTATGAAAATTTTGTAATTGTTCAACTATAATACCATGAATAATTTAATTCTTTAATTTTTCAGGTTGCTGAAGCACATGTGCCTAATTTCATTTTTGATGAGTTCAGAACAGTGCTATAACTGTTTTTTCCTACTTCTTCAATGGAAGGATTGTTCTTAGATCTTCCCACCATCACTAAAATGAATTTGAAGATGAAAAGAAACTCAGTTGCTCATATAACTGCATTTTTTGCTATTATGGGAAACATCAGACGTTCGGAGTAAGATATATCTCATGGCATTAGTTAACATAACTGATATTGTTTAAATCACGGTATTACATGCAATTTATATCATGTAAAAGCAGAACACATTTTTGTACTGCCTCTCTTAAATGCCGAATGTAACTGTTATATATAAATCCATTTAGTTTTATGTTCTAAAGAACTATTTGTGCAACTCCAGATTTTCAGTAAAATAGTATTACTAGTACCCAAAGTTGTCTCTGCTTATGATTCAAAAATTGTGTATTCACCCTGTAAAAAACCCTGTTTGGAATAAGAGATGACTCTGCTAGGTATAATAGCTCACCCCCAACAAGCTGGCAGGCACGTGGTGATAGCCAGACTAATAGCAAATGTAGTGGCCACACAATCTGTGTCATGTACCGTTGAAGTTTCTCGGTGTCTCACCATCCTCTTCCAATCGCAGATGCCCTAGGGGGATCACAGCATTCCTTCTGTAGGACTCCTTAACAAAGCTGCTCCTTCCAGTATCTTCCTCAGCAACCTGAGTCCTGCCTCAAGTCCCCACAACTGTATCATTATCCATAGTCCTTTTTGGTAATAGCCTTGCCATAAGCTTAACTCCCTCGAAATCCTAAATCATTTCTGCATGAAAATTACCCTGAAAAGGAAGCTGCCTGTATTAGTCTGTTCTCACACTGCTATGAAGAAATATGGGTGGCGACACAGAGCCACACCATATCACTGCCATGCTACTGTGGCAACTTGGGTATCAACAACTTGGATGAGAGCAAGAAAGATGTTTCCACCCTAAATCTCTATGGTTATGTCCTCCTCTGCAGAGGAAGGAACAAACCAAACCAAACCCAGAAGCCAAAATCTGTTTGACAGTCATTTTGCTAGTGGTGGGGGTAGATGTATTGATTTGCAGTCAGGAGGCAAAGTTTGAGTCCTGGTTCTGCCACAAGCTACACCTTGTCCCAAGCCAGCCCACTGGCATCTGTAAAATTAGGACTAAAGGATTTCTCAGGTTCCTTCAGTTTTCTCATTTTTTGTTATTTCTTTTGTCAGAAGGCCTCAAATTCTGATATTGAAGGGAAGAAAGGACTTCACAGGCTTTGGTTACTTCACTATCAGTAGAAAGGACTTTAAAGGAGTCTCAGTGCAGAACAAGGGTAACCCCCAATCCTGGCCATGAGGGCATCGAGGCCAGGGCAGAATTTTAAGAGAACTGTTGCTTGGTACGTAGGGAGCTTGGAAGTCTCACCCCCTGCAAAGATGGTGTGTGGGAACATCTATGTCTCAAAGATAGCTTGTTATTTTTCATTTGTAATCTTGTTAACAATAACCACATGAAGTGAGATCTTTGTTCTTGAAAAAGAAAGCTAACCGCTAAGAAGGCCAGATCTGGGAAAGTGAGTTTTTAACCAGAAAATAGAAGTTTAGGTAGGGTCAGTTAGATGGGAATCTGATGAAACCAAGCAAATGGGTCCACCATATGCTCTGCTAAAACAAGGCAGTGATGTTTGAAACTGATTTTGCTAGTGGTTTGGCCAGTGAAGAATTTTTCTCAACTGAAAGAACTTAAAAATTGAAATTTTTATTGTAAAAGCTTTATAAGAAGTTATTGTAGCCCTGTTCTAATCTCAAGTAGTAACTTAATTTGCCAGGTTATATTTTACTGCTCTTTCAGAAATAACAATTTACTTTCGTGGTATCTGTAGATTTACTGAACTTTTATGATACCCTTTGAACATCCATAGTCTCTTCAAATTTACTGTAGATAAACTCAGTAAATCCTTACGGATTTTAAGGTATTATGCCAGGTATTACAAGTTCTTATTTGTTCACTCACTGTTTCTTGATGTCATCCTGGGCCGCTTTATAAATGTTGTTATACAGTGGAACTTTTATAAAGTCCTAGATTGCCTTTCCTGTCAGAATCTGATATTTTCAGAGAACTCAGCAAAGAACCTTTTGGTTCAAATCTGAGTCACAGCCCCAAAATTAAAATAAATAAGTAATTTTTTTAAAAGAAAATAACCTTATCAAATTGCTTCACTGGATAGATGAAGAAATCAAGGTCAAGACATTAAGGCAACTTCCCCGGTTATTTAATAGAACAGGTTTCCCTCTGCACTTTTCATCCCACTTGGATTTTCTTTTTCATTATCATGAAGCTATGTAAACGAGCCCACAACAAGAAACAAAAAGACACGAAAGTTCATTCTTCATTTTATTTGCATGTCCCAACAACTCATCTCAAATACTAAATTCAAAAGAAAAACTGTAGTTCTCCTCAGTATTAGCACTAATTTATGGTAATAATCATTTCTTTTAAATGTCTAACTTATTTAACCCCTTCATTTTAAATTGCAAATTAAAGCATGTATTTACATATTTATATACAAAAAACTTCAAAAACAAATTAATCCAAATCTTGGTCCAAGAGTTTCCACTTTATAAGTGGTGTGGTACTATGCTATATACATCCTCTTCCAAAAGTCTCTTAGGACTTGGTAAGTTCCAAATATTCATTCACAAATGGTTCCCCTTCAAGCTTAATGAACCATATACTTCATTTCTGAGTAAATTAGAGGAAATATTACAGAACACGCTTTGTACAATACAGCACCACTACTGAGAAGGGCTCGAGGTTTTGTAATCCAAGGTTCTGACTTAAAGCAAAAATACACGGCATAGATTGCAACAGCAAAGAAGTGTCCGATTAAAACTAGAGGGTTAGGAGACAATCTGTAATAGAAAAAAATACATATTGGTAAGACTCAGAAACTAAAATTTACTCCAACGGTTCCAATTACATATAATCTACGAAGCTCAACAAACATCCTACTTTTTTTTTTTTACCCAAGCATCATAATTCTGCATCAAACATTCTACATTTTAGAGGACTTTACAAATATGTCTGCATGTTAGGTTTGATGGCAGGGGCAACACCCCCCCCCCTTTTTTTTTTTTAAGAAAAAATACTTAGAATATGTCCCTTTCAGAGAAGCTAGTAACTCCTATAACTCTAGTTTACAAAAGTCATATATTTTTAGCTGTTTTGTTTATTCATCCTGAGACGCCACGCTGAAATACCTAGATGGCCTGGTCTGTTGGGATGTAGGGCTTTTAAAAATACCAATATTAACATTCAGATTATAGATTAATAAGAAATGACTCAAAGGATCACTTTGCAAATGAGAAATAACTCAATAGATTTCACTTTGTAGACTTTCCAAGAATAGTTCCACATATGTCTGTATGCTCAAAACTAATACTGGGTTGTATAAGTCCCTGTACTTCAATGAAACTAATTCTTAAATTAAAATTTCTCAATTATTCCTGGCTCCCACAGACCAGAACATATGGATAAATCCATAGGCAAAAAACAAGCTTCTATTTTAATCAAGGGTTATAGCTTCCTCTACCACCACCTTTAACTGCTGTTCCCTAGAAAGAAAACAGTACTAAATATTGCATTTCTTCATTTCTTTGGGCCATCTTCTTATTGGGATACTAATAGTTAATAAAATACCAAAATGTGTAAGGAAGAAAGATTTGCAGTAATTCATCAACTGAACAGTCATAAGAAAATCTGGTAGATTTGTATCCTCTGTGCCATCACAACTTACACAGAAAGCAGCCCAACAGGACCCGCAACACATTCACCACCAAGTTTGAAATAAAGAAAACAGGCTTTTCTTAGTTGATGCAGGGAATCTAAAATAAAATTGTAAAATAATCAAATATGTGTACACACTTATGTAGGATACTAATGATATATCAGAAAAAATGAGAAATAAACGCTACATCTTGCAGATAATTTTTCAATATCTAGTCCTAGAATTTCAACAATTTTTAAATTCCATAATCATCAATTTTTAAATTCCATAATCAGCATTATGGAGAGTAATAAAAATATGAATAAACTTTTTTCTGTTAGTAAATAACTACTAATATTTAGGTCTTGGAAGAGTTGTTTAAAAGGTACTTCCTTGATTTTGCTGTTAATTCATTAAGTGATGCAAAACTTTGGAAGCTCTTTTTAACACAATTCTAGAAACCAAATTCCCAGTCTCTAAGATGTCCAACCAGTATCTCTAACTAAGCAGTAAATTATCAAGTGAAAAGAGCTGTGAGTAGCGATAAATAATAATTTCTTATATCTATAAAGTTTTTAATACCTTTCGAAGTAACTCATAAAACCCTCACAATGTAGTGTAATCAATTGATAACCTTTTTAACCATTTAGAATCAATGTTCTGTTCAGATATGCCCAGATTTTTCTTTACAACAGATTTTAAAAAGTAAAGGATGCAACAGGTAAACTTTTGCTCCAATAAAGGTCTTTCCTCCTCCAATCTTGTAACTTTTAAAAAATGTTGTTTTGTTGGTAGATTTAAATTCATCATGTTAAGAACTCAAGAAGTTAGAAAAGCTTAGAAAAGGGAGCTCAGGAAAACTCTAAATTTAGTTCTTTTTATTTGCCCAAAACTCTAAACTTAGTTATTTTCTTTTTATTTGCCCAAAACCCTAAACTTAGTTACTTTCATTTGCCCAACCAGCCATTTTAACCTCTATGCCAATTTAGCAGAGAAATTTGTTTGGAAAAATCACAACCAGTGAGATTGGTGGGATTTTTTGTTTTTCCTCCTTAGGAAGAGTTAATGGTTATAGGAGCTACAGAAAGCACTTTTATTGTATCATCTTTTGTAATTATAACGACAGCACTTATCACTAGGGCCTCAGTCAGATCATACAAATAACTATGTAGCAAATATACTAGAGTAGTGGCATTTGAGTCAGTATTTATTCTTGAAAACTGAAAAGCCTAGTTTCATTAACCTACTATTAAACTGATGTGTACACTGCTGTGGTGAGGAGGTGGCACAGTTGCCTTTTCTCCTCCATTTCTTTTAATTTTTTGTTTGTTTGTTTTAGAAGCTGGAGTCTCACTCTGTTGCCCAGGCTGAGTACAGTGGCACTTCATACAGCTCACTGTATTTAGCTCACTGTATATAGCTCACTGTATATAGCTCACTGTAGCCTCAAACCCCTGGCCCTAAGTGATCCTCCCACCTCTGCCTCCCAAATAGCTGGGACTACAGGCACACGCCACCATGCCTTGCTAATTTTTTAATTTTTTGTAGAGATGGGGTCTTGCTTTCTTGTCCAGGTTGGTGTGAAACTCCTGGCTTTAAGCGATCCTCCAGCCTTGGCCTCCTAAAGTGCTGGGATTACAGGCATGAATCATTTCACCTGTAATGAATCATTACAGGCATGAATCATTTTCCTCCACTTCTAACACTGCTTCTGCTAAGCTGTGTTTTCTCTAATCTATACATTGACCATGACCTCTCTATAATATGGAAACAGAAACAAAAGCACCAAAATAGTCCAAATAAGTAAAGGGTGAATGCACTGTTACTTGTGCTTTTCAACAGGGACAAGATTAACAGCTTGTATTCATTTTATAAAATACTACTTTAAAAAGAAATTGAAACTAATGTTAGGAAGAAAAAGACTACATTGCCTTTTAATACATGGCCAAAAACACCTTCCATCACAATCTTTTGTGTGTGGGGACAAGCATGATCTAGTCTGCACCAGAGGAATTCAAAATAATGAATATGTTACTGAGGCATTGCTATTAATATTGTCTAAGGAAATTCCACTGCCTTCCAAACTAAAACTAAAACTACAACTATTGCTCAAAATGGAATTTTTAAAAAACCACCAACTTGGGAGTTAGCAAACTCAGGTAACATTTTTACTTCTGGACAAATCACTAACTTGTTTATTCCTTTCCTGTGCTAAAAATTTGCAATTGAGTAATATTCACTAAAAAGTGTCTACACTTACCATCTGTGGCAGAAAATAATTCATAAAGAGCCTGAGCAAGGATATTCACGACAAAGGAATGAGATGTTTTTCTTGCCCAGTAAAATGATTTTTTGGCCTAAGAAAGAAATAGCTCATTTATTATATGGTAAGGATAAAAAAGCACAAACTGATGTTTATAATTCCCTCAAACTGATACTTATCCTTCTAAGGACTATCTGCAAGTAATATTGCCTTATGTTTATCATTTACAAAAAAAAAAAAAAAATCACCTTCAGAGCAATCGGTTATATGACACTGAAGCTAAATTTACAACCACTATGAGCTAAGTGGCCCATAGCAATCAAGTGTTACATAATATTCAAATTTAGAAATTCTCTAAGATTCACAGATTGCAAGTCAGGTTCTTTAAGCCTAAGCAAGATGCCTAAGAGCTATTATAAAGCATCAGGTTCCTTAGTACAGATCTCCCCATCAGAGCCCCACTGTTCTTAACCCCCAGAAATAAATCCATTTTGAGACATTTTTGTCAAAATAATTGATCTTACCTCGAAAATAGCTGCATCATCATAAAGGTCAGGGATACCCTTTAGCAGTTTTCTCCATAGTTTTATATCTTTAAAAGCAACAGTCATTCCTCCACCAGTAAGTGGATGCCTCATATTATATGCATCTCCCAAAAGAAGAACACCTATGAAGAGAGGTAAGGAAGATTTTATCTTAGCGCATCCCTTGAGACAAAACAAAGAGAAAAGGACAACTCAATGTATAAAGATTACTGATGTAAGCTAATAATAAGAAAAATGTGAAAATACATGGAAACAAATCATGATTAAAATTTGCTGAGGCAAAAATTCAACAGTTGTTTGAATCAATATTGGGTACCTAATAAGTGGCCAGGCACTGGGGATACAGTAATAACAAGAGTGTGGACTCTGCCCTCATGAAGCTCATGTACAAACCTAATGACAAGTCCAATAATGGCAATACATTTATAAGGCCTCCTTAAAATATGAAGAAAATAAAAAGAATCTACAGGTATCCAGGTATACAAAGCAAGTCCTCTGGCAATCATCCCCCTCCCACACAGGAAAGCACCTTCATAAGAACCAAAAGTCAGCCTGGGTACCAGCTTGGCCAGTGAGACAGAGCACCAAGTGGGTTCCTGGGGTCCCTGATTCCAGGTCTTGGCACCTGGACAGCATTTTTGGATCCATCCTGGGTGAGACGGGAGCCCATTGTCCTGAAGAGAGAGACCCAGGTCTGGCGGCATTCACCACCAGCTGACTGAAGAGCCCTGGAGCCTTGAGTGAACACCAGCAGCAGCCAGGCAGTACTCACTGCAGGCCTGGGGCACTGGTGGCCATGGGGAGAGGCTCCTTCTGCTTGAGGAAAGGAGAGGGAAGAGTGGGAAGGAATATGTCTTGAGGTTTGGGTGCCAGCTCAGCTGCAGTAGAATAGAGCACCAAGTAGGTTCCTAAGGTTCCCAACTCCAGGCCCTGGCTCCCAGACAGCATTTCTGGACCAGTCCTGGGCCCCCAGGAGCTCACTGTCCTCAAGGGAAGGGCACAAGCCTGGCTGGATTTGTGCTGACTGTAGAGCTCTTGAGTCTGGAGGGAACATCAGCGGTGACCAGGCAGTCATCCCCACAAGCCTTTCACCAATACCCAGTGCTGTACCGGCTTCAGGTCTGACTCGGCACACGCCCAGTGGTGGTGGCCAAAGGCATACTTGTGTCACCCATCCCCCCTAGCTCCAGGCAGCTCAGCACAGAAGGACAGACTCTCTTTGTTTGGGGGAAAGTAAGGGAAGAGAACCAAGAATTCTTTTCCTGGTAATCCAGGGAATTCTCCCAGATATTACCCAAGACCACCAAGGTGGTACCTCTACAAGTCTGCAAGGGTCACAATGTTACTGGGCTTGGGGTGCCCCCTAATACAGATACGGCTGCTATGAACAAAGACTTAGATCACAACACTCACTTCCCTTTGAATACTTCGAAAGCGTTCCCAAGAAGGATAGGTACAAACAAGCCCAGACTCCGAAGACCACAATACCTAACTCATCAATGCCCAGACATTGGTGAACATCCACAGTCATCAAAACCATCCAGGAAAACATGAACTCACTAAATTAACAATAATAAATAAGGCACCAGTGACCAATCCCAATGTAACAGAGATGTGAGCTTTCAGAGAATTCAAAATAGCTGTTTTGGAGAAGCTCAACAAAATTCAAGACAACACAGAGAAGGAACTCAGAATGCTATCAGATAAGTTTAACAAAACAACTGAAATAATTTAAAAGAAACAAGCAGAAATTCTGGAGATAAAAAATTCAATTAACTTACTGAAGAACATGGCAGAATCTCAACAGTAGAACTGATCAAGCAGAAGAAAGAATTAGTAAGCTTGAAAACAGGCTATTTGAAAATACACAGAGGAGACAAAAGAAAAAAGAATAATCAAGAATGAGGCACACCTACAAGATCTAGAAAATAGCTTCAAAAGAGCAAATCTAAGTTCTTGGCCTTTAAAAGGAGATAGAAAGATGAGGGTAGAAAGTTTATTCGAAGAAAGAATAACAGAGAACTTACCCAAATCTACAGAAAGATATCAATATTCAAGCACAAGGCTACAGAACACCAAGCAAGGATTGGTGATTGATTTAATCCAAACAAGACTAGTTCAAGCCATTTAATAATCAGACTCCCAAAGGTCAAGGATATAGAAAAGATCCTAAGAGCAACAAGAGAAAGGAAACAACAAACAATGGAGCTCTAGTATGTCTGGCAGCAGACTTAGTGGAAATCTTACAGGCCAGGAGAGAGCGGCAAGACACACTGAAAGTGCTGAAGGAAAAGAATTTTTATCCTACGATAGTATATCCAGTGAAAATATCCTTCAAACATGAAGGAGAAATAAAGACTTTCCCAGACAAACAAAAGCCGAGGGACTTCATCAACACCAAACTTTCCCACAAGAAATGCCGAAGTGAGTTCTTCAATCTAAAAGAAAAGGACATTAACGAGCAGTAAGCAATTACATGAAGGTACAAAACTCACAAAAGTTAAAAAGCAAGGAGGATAAAGTTAAAGTGCAGAGTTTTTATTAGTTTTCTCTGCTTGTTTGTGGAATCAGTTGTCATCATTTTAAAATAATGGGTTATTAGATATGATCTGCAAGTTTCATGGTAATTTCAAATCAAAAGCCTACAAGAGGTAGGCAAAAAAATTAAAAGCAAGAAATTAAAACATACTACCAGAGAAAATTACCTTCACAAAAAGGAAACAGGAAGGAAGAAAAGACGGCAAAACAATCAGAAAACAAAAACAAAATGGCAATAGTATGAACTTACCAATAATAACATTCAATGTAGCTGGACTAAACTCCACTCAAAAGGCATACGTGGCTGAATGGATTTAAAAAAAGAACCAACGATCTGTTGCCTAAAATAAACATACTTCACCTATAAAGTACACACAGAGACTGAAAATGAAGGGATGAAAAAAGATATTCCATGCAAATGGAAACCAAAAAAGAGCAGTAGTGATATTTACATCAGTAAAATATATTTCAAGACAAAAACTATAAAAAGAGGCAAAGAAGGTCATTATATAATGATAAAGGGGTCAATTCAGCAAGAGGATGTAACAATTATATATGCACCCAATACCAGAGCACTCAGATATATAAAGGAAATATTATTAGAGCTAAGGAGATAGACCTCAATACAATCATGGCTGAAGACTTCAACACCCCACCTTCAGCACTGAATAGATCATCCAGACAGATAAACAACAAAGAAACATCAGACTTAAACTGGACGACAGGCTAAACAGACCTAACAAATATTCACAGAACATTTCATCCAACAACTGCAGAATACACATTCTTCTCCTCAGCAAATGGATCATTCTCAAGGATAGATCACGGGTAGGCCACAAAACAAGGCTTAAAAAAATTCAAAAAACAACTGAAATCACATCAAGTATCTTCTCTGACCACAATGGAATAAAACTAGAAATCAGTACTATGAGGAACTTTGGAGACTATACAAACACATGGAAATTAAACCATATGCTCTTGAATGACCAGTGGGTCAATGAAGAAATTAAGAAGTAAATATAAAAATTTCTTGATAGAAATAAAAGTGCAAAGACAATATATAAAACCTGTGAGACACAGCAAAAGCAGTACTTAAAGGGAAAGTTTTTAGCAGTAAGTGCCTACATCAAAAAAGCAGAAAAACATCAAATAAACAACCTAACAGTGCATCTCAACCAGAAAAGCAAGAGCAAACCAAACGCCAAATTAGTAGAAAATAATAAAGATCAGAGCCAAAATAAATGAAATGAAAAAAATACAAAAGATAACAAAAGGAAAAGTTGGTTCTTTGAAAAGATAAAATCAGCAAACCTTTAAGACAAACTAAGAAAAAAGAAAGAAAACCCAGTTAACTCCTTTTACTGTTCCTATGTCAGCAAATGGCCGGCAAAACTATCTAAGCCAGAAACCTGGAATTTACGTCAAGAGATTTCACTCTCTTATTACAATATCCAAATCATCACATTTTGTACATTCTACATCCTAGATATTACCCAAATTTATTCATTACCTTTCATTTTACAATCCCAGTTCTGGCCTTTTATCATCATTGACAGAATAATTAATCTTAGTATATGTTTTACTGGACTTTCCTCCAAACCATCCTCCACAAAAATGTCAAGAGTATATTCCTGAAATAAAAGTTTAATCACGCCACTGCCTCTTTAAGAAAATTCCATTTACAAAAGTATCAAAAAAGGTAAAATACTTAGGAATAAATTTAACAAAAGAAATGCAAAACTTATACTCTGAAAATTACAAAATATTGTTGAAAGAAACCCTTACCTTTTAGTCAAGGGAATTTTGACCACAATGGCAAGAAAATTCACTGGGGAACAAATAGTCTTTTCAACAAATGATACTGGGACAACTGAATATCCACACACAAACAAATCAAGCTGGACCCCTTCCTCTCAACAGACACAAAATTTAACTCAAAATGGATCAAAGACCTAAATTTAAGAGGTAGAACTATAAAACTCTTAGAAGAAAATATAGGAGTAACAGGCCAGGCATGGTGGCTCGTGCCTGTAATCCCAGGACTTTGGGAGGCTGAGGTGGGTGGATCACCAGAGGTCAGGAGTTTGAAACCAGCCTGGCCAACATGGTGAAACCCCGTCTCTACTAAAAATACAAAAATTAGCTGGGCACAGTGGCGAGCACCTATAATCCCAGCTACTCAGGAGGCTGAGGCAAGAGAATTGCTTGAACCTGGGAGGCGGAGGTTGCAGTGAGCCGAGATCGCACCATCGCACTCCAGTCTGGGCAACAACAGCGAAACTCCATCTCAAAAAAAAGAAAAAGAAAAAGAAAAAGAAAATATAGGAGTAAATCTTTTTGACCTTAGATTGGACAAGGCGTTCCTAAATATGACATCGAAAGCACAAGCAACAAAAGAAAAAATAAACATGAAAATTTAAACCATTTGTACTTCAATGGAAACCATCAAGAAGAATGGAAAGAAAACCCACAGAATGAGAAAAATTTTGCAAATCACGTATCTAATAAGGGACTTGTATCTAAAATATATAAAGGACTCTTGAAAGTCAACAATAAATTTTAAATCTGCCCAATTAAAAAATACGCAAAGTCTAAATATACATTTCTCCAAACAACAAATGGCCTATATGCATATGAAAAGATGTTCAACATCATTATCTACGAGAGAAATGCAAATCAAAAGCACAATGATAAAAGGCCTAGTTCACACCTACTAGGATGGCTATGCATACAAAGATAATACAAGTGTTCACTGACAAGGATGTGGAGAAATTAGAACTCACACACTGCTGAAAGGAATGTAACTGGGACAGCTATTTTGGAAAACAAGTCTAGCAGCTCCTCAAAAAGTTAAACATGAACTACTATGTAATCCAGCAATACCACTCTTGGGTATATACCCAAGAAAAATGAAAATATATGTCCACACAAAAACTCGCACACAGATGTTCATAGCAGCATTGCTTGTAATAACCAAAAAGTAGAAACAACCCAAATATCTATCAATTGATGAATGGCTAAACAAAATGTAATATAGCCACACAATGGAAGATTATTTGGCCATAAAAACAAATGAAGAACTGAAACATGCTACAACATGAATGAACCTCAAAAACATTGTGCTAAATGAAAAGCCAGTTCCAAAGGGCTTTACTATACAATGCCTTTAGGAAACATCCCAAATAGGCAAATCTAGACACAGAAAGTAAATTAGGGGTAGCCTAGGGCTGAGTGTTGGGAGGAAATGGGGAGTGAATACCAATGGGTACGGGGTTTCTTTGGGCAAGATAAAAATGTTCTAAATTTGATTGTGGTGGTGATGCACACACTGTGAATATACTAAAAAAAAATAATTGTACTGCACACTTTAAATGGGCAAACTGATTTGTGAATTACGTATCAATACAGTTAGTAACAAGAAAACACTTCAAATGGCTTTCCATTGTCTGTAAGATTAAATGTTAATGGTCTGTCTACCACTCTGACACCCACCCTATGCTCCTGTCATAGGAAACTGCTTGAGTTCCTTGAAAGTGCCACCATTTCTCATCGCTTGGCAATGTTATTCCATCTACCTAGAAGTTCCTCATCTTACTGTCCACCTCATGAACTCCCACTCATCGTCCAGGTCCAAGGTCCTTTGTTTCCACTGTTTCCTGAACAACATCCTCCCTAACTACCCCTCCCATTTCACAAGCTTTCCTCCCTGCTCTGGACACTCCTTGACACTGAATCTGTGGGTTTTATTACAAAATTTATCAACAGTGTTGTAAAATTATCTGTCTACATTCCTAAGTAGAAAATTGCCTTCTCTAGGTCAAGGTCAGTTTTTTACCTGTTGTTTCCCTGACTAGCACAGTACTTCTATACACTCAATGTTAATAACTAAATAGATCATAAAACTAATTTTGGTATTAATAATGCACTAATCCACAGTAACAAACTATCTGTCCCAGATGTTATTCGTAACGGTATAAATTTAATCATATATTTGTCATTTGGAATACTGATTCCTTTATAAAATAAGCCCAAAAAATAATACCTCGTTTCTTCACTGATGAAGGAGGAAGGAAGCTTGCTGGCATGGACCTCAGATGAGAATTGTCAGTGGCTTCTAAGAATGGTTCTTTCAGGTGATCTGCAATAAATCCCACCCACCCAAAGAAATGGGTTACAACACTTCAATTTCAAAGTATCACATATTTTCTTATCAAGTATAAACAAATGCCTGCTATACATCTGTTATGGTTGTTACATATATCCCTTGTGATAAATCAAGAACTAATTATTTCATTAATAAAATTATTCATTAAGCACTTAGCTATTAATGCTAAGGAATGACTAAGGAATCTAAGAACATTAATATAAACATACATACAACTGAATGAAAAAGCAATGAGGCAAATTCAGATGAAATGAACCAGGGAGAAAACCACCTACCTTTCTTCCAAATGTTAACAGACTACTGTCATATTTAATATTTAATGTATTATAATCAATATATTCTTGTAATAATCAGATGAAATACACTACCAATTCACAAACAGCAGGAGGGTATGTACACTAGAAAAAGAATTTGAGGCCAGCCCTACCTCTGAGCTTCAATTTCTTCATCTATAAAAATGAAATGGTTGGATCAGCTCATCTCTGAGATACTTCCAAGCAAGCTTTAAATTTCTGTGCTACTTATATAGAAAATGAACTGTCATACAATTCCCAGTGTGATCTGGGAATAGAGAAGCAGAAGAAGCCTCTGTTAAAAATTATTCCATTCATATTAAGGAGTAGAATCTTGGTAATCTAACTAATATTAATATAAACCTACCAATGGTTTCTCTCCATAATTTCAGGGCACTCTACTCCAATTAACCTCTGGATTGGAAAAAAGAAAAAAAAAGAAAAACCACCATATTTACAATAAAAGAAAAATAAATGCTAAAAATATCAGGTAATGGATGACCCTTTTCATAAATATTCATAATTTCCCCATCTGAAAGCTTCAAAAGTGGCTTAACTAAATGAAAATTTATTGAAATGTTTCCATGTACACGTTGAAAATGTCATTATTTAAAATCTAAGTTTGCCCACTTCATTTCACTTCATTTCTGTTAATAATTTGTTACTAAAGTGGTTTCCCCTAGTTTAAAAAATAACTTGAAAAAAACAGAATATTTAAACAAAATGTACTCATACCAAAAATAGTTTCCTATTACTCTAATCATATCATAATTGACAATAAGGGTTTCCCTTCAATTTTATCAAAATTCTTAAATTTTTTTTACCTTTCTTTCCTGTATCATCCCATTCTCAAAAAAAGATCCTAAAAACTGTACCATGAAAACTTTAAATTTGTGAAAAAGTAATTTTTATTAATGTTTTTACAAATCTATCTAAATCTCATGAAGCTTTTATATTCAACTCAAAACTAACATGATCCTGAAGATCCCTTACAATTCTCACATTCTGCGGACAGGGTATGTCTGTTCAAACAGGCACATATGAGCCAGACAGACCTGATATCAACCCTGGTTCTGCCATTACTAATAGTTTATACTTGGAGGAGCTAACTAATCTCTCTGAACCTTAGTTCTCCCATCTGTAAAATGAGAATAATGATAATGCCTACCTCACAGAGTGGTTACATAGATTAAATGAAATTATGTTTGCTAAACACTTTATAGTAAGCATTCAAGAAATGGTAGCTATCATTACTACAAAAACCAAGCACAAAAATATTTAGGTATAAGAGATATTTAAAGAATTCAGAGACAGATTCCTGTCCAGAGACTACCTTTAAAAATACCATATATGCCAATAAAAACAATTATTCTAAAAACTATGCTATTATGTGACAAAAACATATCAAAACTTTTTTTTTTTTGAGATGGAGTTTCGCTCTTGTTGCCCAGGCTGGAGTGCAATGGTGCGATCTCGGCTCACCGCAACCTCTGCCTCCCGGGTTCAAGCGATTCTTCTGCCTCAGCCTCCTGAGTAGCTGGGATTACAGGCATGCGCCACCACACCCGGCTAATTTTGTATTTTTAGTAGAGACAGGGTTTCTCCATCCTGGTCAGGCTGGTCTTGAACTCCCAACCTCAGGTGATCTGCCCACCTCAGCCTCCCAAAGTGCTGGGATTACAGGCATGAGCCACTGTGCCCGGCCCGAAACTCTTTTTTTTAGTTTGGGAGTTTGTTTTGCTTTTTTTATGTGCTAGTTTAAATAGTTCAGTTCCAGAATATCTGGTTGACTGGATGAATGTTTCACCTGCCATCCTTATCTCTGGCCTATTTTAGACAAAGCTTTTGTAAGAACTGAAGATGCTATTTCTTACCAGGTATTTGTGGGTAAATTTTTTCAACCATGTATTCTCTTAAATTCCTTGGCATTTCTCCTCTAACGTCAACAAGTACTCGAGTTTCACTGGATGAAATCTGGTAGATGAGAACTGGACTCGGGTTAGCTAAAATAAGTTCAGCATGATTTGCTTTAAACTGTGGTGCATTCTAAAAAAATAAAAAGAAATGTTTTAATAATTTTCAAATTTCAAGTTTCTTTTATTGAAATTACAATAACACACTCTTACAGTACCTTCATAAGAAAGCCAACAAAATGAGATGATACAGAAACTTTATTGGAGACCAGGCTTTTCCTGAACTTGGAGAAAAGCCCATCTGCAACAACAGTCAATGGAGCATGGAGTTCCTATAACAGAAATGAAGACTACTCAGTTTAGTAGTCAGAAACACACAGTAAAAAAAGCCATTCTTAAAAAATGTGCGTGAAGAGATTTAGATATATTATCAGATAGCATTATAGAGAGTAGTTGAAGATAATACTATTGAAGAAACTGTTATGTGGGCTTCAGATAACGCATGAGCAGTGTTTGTTTAGACACTTCCTCTGAGTCCCTGAGGATAATCTCCCTTTGTAGCCCTCCCATGCAAACCATCTGGGATTACTCTCCACTTTGACAGACAATGGGGGAAACAACTACAAGGCAGGCATGTAACACAGAGCAGTGAATCTCATTACAAATTCCAGGGACTAGCCAGATTCTTTCATTCTAAAATTTTCTAACTTCATATAGTGCTTTTAGTCAGCAGCTAGGGCTCAGAAGAATTTTTGTACAAATGACTACATGTATTTATAATACTACAACATGAGCAGAGAAAACACTCCAGTCACCTTCATTAGAGTACAATTTCTAACAGGTGGTAACCCTATGGGGAGCAGTCCAGAATTACATGTTTTTTAACTACGATAAATTTTTTTAAAAAAAAGGAAAAATTGGCTGCGTGCGGTGGCTCACGCCTGTAATCCCAGCACTTTGGGATGCTGAGGTGGGCAGATCACCTGAGGTTGGAAGTCCAAGAGCAGCCTGACCACCATGGAGAAACCCCGTCTCTACTAAAAATACAAAATTAGCCAGATGCAGTGAAGCATGCCTGTAATCCCAGCTACTCAGGAGGCTGAGGCAGGAGAATCGCTTGAACCCAGGAGGTGGAGGTTGCAGTGAGCCGAGATCGCGCCATTGCACTCTAGCCTGGGCAACAAGAGTGAAACTCCGTCTCAAAAAATAAAACAAAATAAAATAAAAGGATAACTTGTTTTTAAAAAGAGTCTCTTACTGTTGCCTGAGTTAAATTGCTCATTTTGTCTGAATCATTTCTTTTATGTTGAATCTTGCCTTCTTTCCCCTGCTAGTTCCCCTCTGCTTCTCTGCTGAGGTATATTACTCAGTTTCAAAAACTATTCATATTAGTTCTGTTTAAAAAGCTTTTTGCATAGCATTCTGAGGTCCTCTAAAGAACAATGTGTTGCAATCTGAAACCCATCCTGTTGCATAGGGCTTAGAAAGAACTCAGTCCATTTGATAAATAACACAGGCTGAGTATCTCTAATCCAAAAATCTGAAATCCAAAACTTCTTGAGCAGCAATGTGACAAAAAAAATACTCATTAGATCATTTCAAATTTCAGATTTTCGGATTAGTGGTGCTCAACTGGTAAGTATAATGCAAACATCTGAAAAAAATAAAAAATCTGAAACACTTCTGATCCCTAGCATTTCAGATAAGAGATACTCAACATGTAAACTGGTAAGCCTACTTTTTTAAAGAGGTAAGTGAAAAAGCAGGAAAAACAACATCTCTTAGGAAGAGGTGACATTTGGTATTCTCACCTTGATATCTCCAGTCTCTTTATCCTTGTACTGAACTCCCATCACAACATCATCTTCCTCTAATAACTGTAACACAACACCTTCAATAAACTTTGCACTAAAAAATAAAAAAAAAAAATACATTTCTAAAGCAGCACATTTCAGCAATTTAAATTAAACATAAATTCCTTATCTCCAGTTTATCCATATAAACTGGACACGCATGTCTGTGCAAACACGTGTCCAATGTGTGGTTTTTATTTTCTAATTTATCAACATTTAATACATATTACTAATGTAATGATTTTAAAAATATCTTAAAAAGTAACATTGGATTTTTATCTTAATTTGTTAAAAAATAAAATATAGGCAGAGAAACTTTACATACCCTCATACGTTCATACACAGATGGGAAAACAAGAATTGGAATGCATCCTGCAAACTGTTAAGAGTAATTATTTCTGGCCGGGCGTGGTGGCTCACACCTGTAATCCCAGCACTTTGGGAGGCCAAGGTGGGCGGATCACAAGGTCAGGAGATCAAGGCCATCCTGGCCAACATGGTGAAACCCCGTCTCTACTAAAAATACAAAAATTTGCCAGGCGTGGTGGCATGTGCCTGTAATCCCAGCTACTCGGGAGGCTGAGGCAGGAGAATTGCTTGAACTCGGGAGGCAGAGGTTGCAGTGAGCCGAGATTGCAACACTGCACTCCAGCCCAGGTGACAGAGCGAGACTCAGTCTCAAAAAAAAAAAAAGAGTAATTATTTCTAGTCAGAAAGATCACAGGTAATTTTTATAATCTTTATATTTGGGAGTATTTTTCCATTTTCTTTTTTTGAGACGGAGTCTCGCTCTGTCACCCAGGCTGGAGTGCAGTGGCGCTATCTTGGCTCACTGCAACCTCCACCTCCTGGGTTCAAGCAATTCTCCTGCCTCAGCCTCCCAAGTAGCTGGGACTGCAGGTGCGTGCTACCATGCCTGGCTAATATTTTTTTATTTTTAGTAGAGACGGGATTTCACCATATTGGCCAGGCTGGTCTCGAACTCCTGACCTCGTGATCTGCCCACCTCAGCCTCCCAAAGTGCTGGGATTACAGGCATGAGCCACCGCACCTGGCCGATTTTTCCATTTTCATACAGTGAACATACTCTTCTTCCATGGATATCAAGTCTTTTTAGTCCGAAGGATAAGTCCACTTACTTCTTCACTTGCTTTGTCAATACTTTAGTCTGTGTCAGTCTCATGAGGGTTCTCACGCTTAAAACTTCTTCAATTAGTGTTTTAAAGGTTACTGGTAAATGTAAGTTAATAAACAAGAGAAGAAGCCAGTCCTAACAGACTGGGTCTTTAGTGAGAATGAAACAGGGATTTCTCCTTGCAGTTTTGTATCCTAACTTCTAATAGAAAGTATCATAACCACAAACCCAAACTCCAAAATGTGCACAAATGGACTTATGCCTTAGTTACAAATATATCCTCTAAATTCCAATCACATAAAAATTATGTAATTTTCATTTAGTCAAAGGAGAACTCTTCATAGTTCCATGTCAAAGGAAAATTCTCTATATGATATTCTTAACAAAAGCACTGAATATCTAATACTCTTCTGTTTATTTTAATATACATATGTTCTAGACTATGCCCCAAAAATTCATTAAAATTTATAAAATCTTATTTGTACAAAGGTCAAATTTAAATGTATTGATTCTTTAGTAGTTATATATTTGAAACTGTGGTCTTACTTGGGCTCTGCCATAGCTGCTTTCCGGAGACTCATGATGAATCTTCCATGATGGAAAGCTCTTCCACTCTGCACTTGATTGTTTTCTGACAGGGGGTAAGGAATCTGAACCTCTGATTTGCTTTCCTGATCATGAATCATGTAACCATTTACAATCTGGGCATCAAGACCTTCCACTGTATCTGCAAAGCAATCGAGTTCAAAACAATCAATTCTGTTAACACACGCAGCGTTAAACTAAGAACCAAAGAGTACACACACACATCAAAAATGAGTCTCTGCCTTCAAATCTGGAGAACTGAACAAAACTAATGTAACTATTTTAGAAACCGTGATGCTTCTGGAAGTCAATGAGAGTCTTAGCAAATCTGTAATATCATTTAAAGATAACAACATAACTATTTCAGGTCTGTAATTCCACTTCACTTCAGAAAGAAAATGCAACACGAAATAAACCATAATCCTCTCCTGAGTAAACCTGTTCTGCCATAAAGATATAGGAACACATTCAGTACTTCTTAACACTTCTTTCAATGTATGAATATGTAGATTTGTCACCAAAAGGAAATAAAAAGAAAATAAAACCAGGTATGGAAACTCAAAAAAAACCCCCAATTTATATATAATGACTGAATATATGAAAAAGTAGATTTTCCAAACCAAATGGAAAGGGTAGAGTTATCCCCCAGCTGTTGATGATTACATACTATCCATCAAAATTGACTCAGGACAAACCACAAAGAACTTTTTAGTACATCAAATAATGTAAATGGCAGCAAACAAAACACTGAATTCATCAGAATCATGTAAAAATTGCTTTCTTAAATCTAAAGCAGCAAAAGCAGTTGAAAAATAAAAAACTTTCAATAGAAAATATAACATTTTTAAAGTGCCAACCGAAAATCAGAAAGTTAAAAAATTTTAAAAATAAAAACTAAAACAATACTTTGGGAAAGACATATGAAATAGAACAAAAGACTAATACGTGTATATATAATAAAATTTACTCATTAAAAACCACTGGAAAAATATTATGATGCCAATAGTAATGGACAAAAACATGTATGGATGATTCATATAAAGCAATATAGAAACAGAACAAATCAGAAAAAATGTTCAAATGATAAAAAAAAATTAAGTAAAAATTGAAATAGGACACCATCAAAATCACTGATGAAATTATGATAAAACTGATAAATTCATATATTACTGGTGATACTATGAACTAATATTATATTTTAGAAAATATAACAATAATTATCAAGAACCATGAAGAAATTAGCATCCTTCAATGTAATAATCTTACTCTTGGAAATCCATGTAAGAAATTCATCCTAAAGATATAATATTTAATAATCTTTAAAGTTACATGCAAGAATAGGTTCACTATAGTGTTACCTAAAAAAGGATAACTGAAAATAACCTAAACATTCATCTAAGTTTGAAAAGTGAAGTACATTATGAAGTCAACTGAAAAACAACTGTTTGGGCTTAAAATGATAATGATAAAGAATGGTTAACAGTATTGGAAATATGTTTCTGTCAAGTGAAAAAGTGGACTCTAGTATATATATTAGTGACATAAAATGTTCAAATATGGTATTGACTGGATGTCTGTGTCCTCCCAAAATTCCTAAGCTAAAACTCTAATCCCCAATGTGATGATATTTGGAGATGGAGCCTTTAGGAGGTGATTAGGTCATGAGGGTAGACTCTCATGATAGGATTAGTGCCCTTGGGAAAAAAAGACAGGGGAGGGCTTGCTTCTTTGTCTCTCTCCCACCTTCCCCACCCCACCCCACCCCACCACCCCATCCCCACACAAAGTAGACAGTGCATAAATATTTCCTAAATGAATAGTCAGTGCTTAAAAAGCACTGGTTGAAGGGATGAATGGTGCTTAAATAAAAGATTCTACGTAATAACACTGTAACAAGTATACAACATACCCTCTATAAATGACAGTTCCCTTCGCCTTTCACAAAATTTAATGCCCTCATTCTGGGATTTTCCAGTCCTTAATTTTGACCATTACAATCTTTTGGCCATTTTATTATATCTCATTAAGTCTAATTCACATCTAATCATACTATTAAATGCTTATTTTATCCTTTGCTCTCATTTTCATGCAAATTTGTTGGTAAATGAGTATAGAAAATTTTATAAATGAAAATAAAATGGAATATCTCCTTACTGGTCATAGGATGGTCTAAATGAAGAGTGCTTGTTTATACCACGTAACTCTCCTGAAAATCAATATGAACCTACCTCCAAGACCAAGGTCTTTGAGAACATGATAACCACCCGGCTGCAGGAATTCTCCAACTATTCTGTCAGGCTCTTTTAAGTCTCTCTCGATGACTGTCACCTTTCTTCCATCTCTGGAAAGCACGGCTGCCAAAGCAGAGCCAAGCACGCCAGCTCCCACGATGATAACTTCCGGGTCATTCTGAGAAGATGTTGATGTACAGGCAGCTGCTCCTATTAAGCTTGTTTCTGAAATATTGGTTCCTTTTCTGCGCTGTTTAAAAAAAAAAAAAAAAAGGTAAACTATGTATCCAAATTTGTTAGATTCAAATCATGCTACTGCTATGTGGACACACTGGACTTTTGCATCCTAGGCTAAAGCTAGATACTAAATATTATCAAACCAAACAAATTGTTACATTTTAAAATCTAGATAATATATAAAAATCAATGATATCAAAATATTTGTTAAATAAAAGTGTGTCATATTATCCCAATAAAATTAAATACGTATTGTTTTCTAAACGTGATATTTGGAAAATGTTATACAGACATATTTAGAAATCTACACTGGGCCGAATATAATAAATGTTCATAAGGGGCTTCAAAGACTTATTATAAGGCAAACTGTATCATTAATAACTAAATTCTTCAAATATATCCTGGGAATCGACAAGATGCAGATCACTTACAACTTCTGATTTGACTTCATGTTACAAACTATTCAGCACCTTTTAGACGTTTTCTTTTGTTTTTTTTTTTGTTTGTTTGTTTGTTTGTTTGAGATGGAGTTTCGCTCTTGTTGCCCAGGCTGGAGTGCAATGGTGCAATCTCGGATCACTACAACCTCCGCCTCCTGGATTCAAGCGATTCTCCCGCCTCAGCCTCCCGAGTAGCTGGGATTATAGGCATGTGCAACCCTGCCTGGCTAATTTTGTATTTTTAGTAGAGACTGGGTTTCTCCATGTTGGTCAGGCTGGTCTTGAACTCCCGACCTCAGGTGATCCGCCTGCCTCAGCCTCCCAAAGTGCTGGGATTACAGGTGTGAGCCACCGCGCGCGGCCTTAGATATTTTCATTATTCATCTTTATTTTCTCTTTCTGGATTTTCATTCCAAAAATCTATCTTAATTTAATATCACTTTTATATGACAAAAGGATTGTCAAATCCTGCCTACCGATCTATTAACTGAAGATTATCTAAATAAACAAAACTACAAGAGAACAAATAACTCATACCGACCCTTAGATTTGACTTGTTTACAATTTTGGTCCTTGACATATAAGCACATATTTAATTTATCCCTCCTTTTTCCCCATCCTGATACTCTAAGAGATCCTAGTCAAACAGTTGGTCCCCAAAAAACGAACAAGGAAAAACATTAAACCTATCACTGGCTGAACTGACAGCAAAACTTTAACTTTGATCATAAAAAGATGCAAAGTCTTGTTTTGAGAGATTCATGACCACTAAGAACAATAGTGCACACTGGCTTTTTAAAATGAACAATTCAATTTTGTAGTATTTCTTCTTGGTAGGTGGATTCACACATTTGAATACATTTCAGATACAGAATTGCAAGGAACCACCTTCCTTGAGTTCTCTGACTTTAATGATTAAGGTAAGACTAAATGCCATTTGAAGGGGTTTTTTAAAAAAAATCAAGCAAAAAGGAAGACGAAGCCTAAAATCCTTTAGAACTTTACTCTGTGATTCTAATATCCACCCAGCATTCTTTTACCTCTATAGTGGACTGGGAATTTGTCTATTTTTTTTTTTAATTTCTCTTATCCACCCAGCATTCTTTTACCTCTATAGAGGACTGGGAATTTGTCTATTTTTTTTTTTAATTTCTCTTAGAAAAATACTTTTCTGTCCTTTACTATGAGAAGATCTCAATATTCCACTCTTCCCATTAGTATGTCTTAATGGCCAGAACTGACTATATTTAAATTACTGTAGGGGGCAGGACAAGCCCCTTTTGTCATCTTAACCAAAAATGTGCGTCTTCATTAAGTTTTTCCTGTTTTATACACACACACACACACACACACACACCCTGAAAGGAGAGCTCTGGAGGAAAACAGGCCTTGCAGAGCCTGATCAGTAGAGTAAGCACTAATGGGAACTTAGTATTCAATAGATGACAATCTAACAATTCCCTGGTTCACAAAAAAATAAAGAGAAAGCCTGGAGCGTTCACAAAATGGAACCAATATTGATTGCTGGTAACCCAATTTTCCTACTCCAAAATTTCTCTACACAGCATGAAAACAGGAACAGCATTCCAGCCACCTGAACTAGAGCCCAGTGACTTTAAGGGAAATTATTTCAGACCACAATACGAAAGAGTTCAAATTAAACATTAAGGATTCTGTCTCCCTCCTTTCCCATTCCTCAAACCCACGCACCATGTCACTGAACTCAGCGCTACTCATAAGGCTCATCGTAAGAGATGTGTATTACCTCTAGGCTAATATTAACAGCTACTATTATCAGGCGGTTTTAGACTAGGTATTAACTACCAGCAAGGGTGGTTACCATTCCCGTCTAATGGAAGAGGTAACAGATTCTCACAGAAATTAAGCAATTTGCCAAAGATCTCACATCCAGAAATGGTGGCGCAAAAATTTAAAAAGCAAGTGTGGGTTTACTGCTATAGTCTCTTGCCTGATAGCCCTGCTTCCATTCTTGTACGCCTACAATCCATTCTCCATACAGCAACTGCAATGTTCTTTTTAAAAGGTAAAAGTCAGGCCGGGCGCGGTGGCTCACGTCTGTAATCTCAGCACTTTGGGAGGCTGAGGCAGGCGGATCACTTAAGGTCAGGAGTCCGAGACCAGCCTGGCCAACATGGTGAAATCCTGTCTCCACAAAAATACAAAAAAAAAAAAAAAATTAGCCAGGAGTGGTGGCGTGCACCTGTAATCCCAGCTACTTGGGAGGCTGAGGCACGAGAATCGCTTGAACCAGGGAGGCGGAGGTTGCAGTGAGCCGAGATCACGCCACTGCATTCCAGCCCGGGCGACAGAGCGAGACTTTGTCCCAAAAAACAAAAATTTTTTAAAAAGTAAACACCAAATAAAGTTACTCCCATACTTAAAATCCTCCAGTGCTCTTGGGAGAACTCTTGGGAGAAAGCCCATACACTCATTGCCAACATGCCCTAAATGATCTGGCCTAAACTCTTCCTCCTCGTCTTCTCCCAGTGGACGCCTCTGCTCCCTTTGCAGGAATCCCAACTACACCCTTATTTGAAGACCTGGCCTTTATGTTAGGACATTACTACAAGCATTTACTCAATGCTCCAATACTCGGGGGAGGAGGACTTTGAGCCCAATGCCTGAAAATGTTGAGCATTCTCCTGCCTGCTTTTCAAACTGTTCTGTCACTTTCCCCAGTCAGCTGTCACTTCTTACAAGCAGTGGACTTACCCGCAGCAAGTTTCTTTCTTCCTCAGGCACAAATCCAATCCTTACCCAAGAATTTTTTTAAAACTTTTTCATCATGGAAAGTGGTTGTTCTCCTCCTTCAAAATGAAATTCTAACATTTCGTTCCATCTTTCATAATCAAATATCCAACCTCCATCTGAGGCTCAACCAATGCTAAATGAAAATGTTTTCACTCATTCTTAAGAAGGTCAAAGATGTAACCAAGGCACAGCAAAGAGTTTAAAATAAAAAATACATGAGAATGTATACACGCATCTAACCTGCCGCCTTTTGCAATTCAAATAAAACTTATATTTGAGTGAACCCAATCCTACTCCTAAATAAGACACTCATTCATCTGCCCGCTTTGAAATCAACCTACCCTCCTGGCCTCGAGCTGCTCCTTATTTTCTGATTCAGGGGGGGCCTTGGCCCAGAAGAAGCCAATGAAAGGCAGGCCTGAGAGAATATCCGAGAAGAGGGCGAACTGGGAGCCACTCTGCTGGCGCCCGAGGAGACCCCCGTTTCGGTGGCGACAGCGGTAGGAGAGCACCAGGCCCAGCGAGAGGAACACCAGCACGCACAACAGGACCTCCCTGTTGGCCAAAGTGATGAAGTCCCCGAACTTCTTATAAAAATAGGTGAAAGTGGCAATGCCCAGAAAAGTCCACATGGTTCCAAGGCTTCTTTGGTGGCACCGGTCAAGGCGGAGATTCTCTGCTCGGGTGGGTTTAAGGTTCTCCCCAAAATGAGGTACCAAGAGGAGCACGGGGAGCCGGCCAGACTCCAGTAAACAGTGTCCCAGGACGAGAAGTCCGATTAGACCAGTTTTTAAAAATCATATAAAGTTAGTGTAAAAGTATGTGAAGCCAAGTTGTATAGGACGTAGAAAGCAGTATTTAAAAATCGCCTGCTGCAACAGCTCCCGAGCAGACTCGCTCCTCCTCGCCCAAGCAATCCAGATATTCCCTTTTTTTCTTTTTTGATGGTGTTCCCTGAGCGGTTGCTGCGGGTGATGGATACTCTTCTGATACTGGCTCTTCGTGCTATAATTTCTTTTCTCACCAACAGCAGGTGCCCTTTCAGAAGGGAATGGGAGTGGAGCGAGGGTCACAAAAACACCTCGGCACTGGGGGAAACGTGGCCTCGCCTCTGGCGACAGCGATGGCGAGCAGCGGCCGGAAGGCACGGGGGCTGCGGGCCGGCGCGGGCTCAGAGGCTTCTTTTTCCGCGGACGGAGACACTGTACAGCTCAACCTCGGGAAAACGCCTGCGCCGACGCCGACGCCTTCTCCAACAAAAGATGGCCTCGGACTCAAGAGTACGGCTCCAGGGCAGTGCAGCCCCGACCTCGCGACTTACAGGCCTCCCGCTTAGCTGGCCCCCAGACCCGCCCACCGCGACTGCACTTCCCCACCGATGAAAGGCGGTTTCCAGAGTACCTCCCTCAGACGGCGGCGGCGGCCGCTCCCGACGGCCTCACCAGCATCCCTCGTGGGCGGCGGCTCTCCCCAGCGCGGCGCGGCCCCAGTAACCAGAGTAACCGTCGCGCGCCCCCGCTCCACCCCAGGCCCCACGCGTCTCAGCCTCCTGGGCGGGCTCGGCCCAGACCAGGGACCGGGGGCGGGGCTCAGGCGCGAGTCCGCTCGTCCCGCGCGCCCCGCGTGCTGGCCCCGCCCCCCACCCCTGCTCCTGCCGCCGCCGGCCAATGAGGGCGCGCACCGCGCGGTAAGCCGAGATGGCGCTATGCCGCGTTTGGCCAATCGGATTCGGCGCAACCTGCGCGGCGACGCCCCGAAAGGCGCTAGGGCGATGTTGCGTGGTGTGGGTTGGGGCGTGGGGATGGGCGCGGGCCGGCTTCGGCGTGGGTGGGGCCAGGGATCGCCTAGGAGGCGCTCCCGGGCCCGGATCGGCGTCGGGGTCGGGGTTGGTTCATCGCAGCAGCCCCAGCTTCTGCACCCTCCCTGAACTGAGGTGTGCTCGCCTTGAGAAGCCTGGGGTGATCCGCTGCCTCAGGTCGGAACGTTTCCATTCATTCCGCTAGCACTTATTGAGCGCTTATGATGTGTCAGTCCCCGGAGTCCGAAAGAGGAATCAGACACAGCTTCCCTGCCCTGTGTATGTGGAGAGGGAGGAAGGGAGGGCCATGAGTGCGTGGAGAGCCGGACATTCCAGCTGAAGCTGGAAGAATGAGTAGGCGTTTGCCTTAAGAAGAAAAGGAGAGGACGCTCCAGGTGTTCAGGCTAGAGATACACGGATGCGCCTAGCCCCTGTTCTCTCAAGACCAGAAACGTGGGGGTGGGGGCTCGGAGGCAAAGAAGTCAAATAGTCATAGGTGTCATAGGTGTCCTGAGAAGGGGGTGGTTAGAGAGGGAGCCATGGAAACAAGAGGTGGTCCTTCCCTCGGTCTGGAGGAGTCTGGTGAGGCGCCCAGGGGGAGGTTACACGGTGTCCAGGACAAGCAGTCCGAGGGAGCAAAAGTGTGCAAAAGTCTCGGAGTGAGACAGCCCTTATTATACTACGATGAAACTTACCTAAAATTTATTGAGGCTTAAGACCTCAGTGTCTTTGCTCATCCTGTTTCTTAACTCTGGACTGCCTTCTTTAACCCCTATGATAATAGGTGTAAATCCCTTCTGCCTTTTGGAGTGTGGCTGCATTGTCACCTCTTCCACCAAATCGCCATTGACCTTCACCAAGTCACATAACTGTTTATTCATACTTTTTAATCTCTAGATTCCCTAAGGGAAGGATCTGTGTCTGATAAGATCACCCACAGCACCTAGCACAATGCTCTGCCCTTAATTTATCTTCCATAACATGTATTTAATGAATGATGAACGACACTGGCGTATAAAGGCAAGACTAGGCAACTAGAGTTAGGAGACCTAGATTCCGGCTACCGCTAACCAGCTTGTGACCTTTTAGAGATGTTACAAGTCACTCTGCCTCTGTGAGGAGAAGGCAATTTCTTCATGAAGTCTAACATCCTTTGCAATTCTACATCAGATACTTGGCAGGGTTTAAAAAAACATGGCACCTCTCATAACTTTTCACCCCCGATATTATGTTTTATCTGCTAATAAAATAATTATTTATTAAAACACCCGCACAGGCATTCATTTGACCCTCAAAACAACTTTGATTTTTAAAATAAGGAAAATGAAAAAGAGGTTAAATGAAACCAAAAGTCAAAGTCCTGGTCTCCAAATCTTGTGGTTCTCCAATATGCATAATTATCAATAACTGCCTTGCTTTCCAAGACTTTTATTCTTTCCTCTACAATATTCCTCACTGTTACCAGTAAGTTTGGCTGTCTGAACTGACATCAAATTTAAAAGGACTCAAGAAAAGAGAATCAGTTCAATGTATGGGAAATCATTTCCTGAAGAGAATTCTTCAATAAACTGCTTATTGGTATCTGTGAGTTCTGTTTTGTTAAAACAATAGAGGAGCAGCTGACTCTTTTATTATTTTTAAATTTTATTTTATTTTTGTGACAGAGTCTCGCTCTGTGGCCCAGGCTGGAGTGCAGTGGTGCAATCTCAGCTCACTGCAACCTCTGCCTCCTAGCTTCAAGCGATTCTCCAGCCTTAGCCTCCAGGGTAACTGGGACTAGAAGTGCGTGCCACCATGCCGGCTAATTTTTGTATTTTTAGTAGAGACAGTGTTTCGCCATGTTGGCGAGGCTGGTCTCAAACTGCTGACGTCAAGTGATCCGCCCACCTGAGCCTTCCAAAGTGCTAGGATTCCAGTCATGAACCACCAAGCCCGGCCAACTGACTCTTACAGATGGGAATACAGTTATCACCAGGATGGTTGTTACCTGCTTACTCTGTACTCAAGATTATCATAAAAGGAATTTTTCTTATTAAGTAGATAATTTTTTAATCTCTGGAAAGCAACTTTCTTCATATGTTTTTATCTTCACAAAGTCATTCTTACCTGAGACCTGTCTAAAGGTCTCAATCCTTTAGGCAGTTCAAGATCCACTTCTGAATTTGGGGCAAAAAGAGCACTTGTAATACCTACCGCAGAGCATACTCTGAATGCCTATATCTTCTCAACTGAATTAAATGTTATACAAGCATTGCTTAAATATTTTTGAATCTTGCCATGGTTCATTTATTCAAAAACAGAAATCTGTCATTGAGACCTGAAGCGAAAGCAATGAAATGTGAGACAAAATCAGCTGCTTACTGGCAGAAAGCCATAATGCTATCAAGTAGGTACATGAGAAATACTTTCGTACAAGAGATCACACATATAGTACGGGTAGCGTTCTAAATACTTTTCACCTATTAGCTCGTTTTGGCTTCCTGACAACACTTTTAGGGAGACACTACTTTTTTTTTTTTTTTTTTTTGGAGATGGAGTCTTGCTCTTTCACCCAGGCTGGAGTGCAGTGGCCTGATCTCCACTCACTGCAACCTCCGCCTCCCGGGATCAAGCGATTCTCCTGCCTCAGCCTCCCGAGTAGCTGGGACTACAGGCGCAGGCTGCTACACCCGGCTAATTTTTGTATTTTAGTAGAGACAGGGTTTCACTGTGTTGGCCAGGCTGGTCTCCAACTCCTGAGCTGAGGCAATCCGCCCGCCTCGGCCTCCTGAGATGACAGGATTACAGGCGTGAGCCACCACACCCAGCTAAGATACTATTTTTTTAGCCCCATTTTACAGACAAGAAAACTCATTCACAGGCAAGTGGTCACAGCTAGTGACTAGCAGAGTCTGAATCCAAGCCCAGAAAATGTATGTAAGGAATTTAGGAATGTGTGACTTTTTATTTTTCTCCCCACACAAAGATCTAGTTATCTTGAAACAAACAAGCACATCTGATCTCTTTCTTAAGCTTTTGAGTTTTCACTGTTAGCCTAGTTTGGCACACCAGGCTAGATTTGTGTCTGAAGTGCCATTCTCAATGCAAGAGAAAGTCCCGCCCAGCTTTCCTCAACTACCCATGCTTTGAGACCTCAGATTAATCATCTTTTTTTCTCAAGTATTCATAATTCCACCTCTTTGTTGTAGCAGTCACTCACCAATTTGTACTATAATTATCTATTCACAATGCCTTTTCCAAGTTGTCGAAAAAGAGCTCAAGAGAGGGTTCTGAGATCTCATGCAAGAAGGAATTCAAGGCTACTAGCAGAGCGCAGTGAGAAGAGAGTTTATTAAAAGCTACTCCATTACAAAGTAGGGCATCCCCAGAGGGCAGGAGGAGGCACGTCTTGTCTTTTAAGTTTTCCTTATACAGAGATCTTATCTATGTAAAAAGCTAACCTGTGTCTACATGTAGGTGAGCAGACGGCATTACAAAATTTATTATTCTATTGATTTAAAGATAACTATCCTTGACATTCTAGTGTGTGAATACATCAAAGCTTAACTGTAATTATCTTGAAAACGTATATTGTTATGGGTATTGGGACATCTGGGCTTTCTGCTTTTGTAGGAGTGTGTCCTTGTAGGTATCTTTAGGCTGTTTCCTCAACTATAAACGTGTTGTGATTATGGGTTGCGACCGAAAAGGAATGTGCCTTGTTAGTCTCAAGATGGTGTTGATTTTTTTTTAAATTTTATTATTATTATACTTTAAGTTTTAGGGTACATGTGCACAACGTGCAGGTTTGTTACATATGTATACCTGTGCCATGTTGGTGTGCTGCACCCATTAACTCGTCATTTAGCATTAGGTATATCTCTTAAGGCTATCCCTCCCACCTCTCCCCACCTCACAACAGGCCCCGGTATGTGATGTTCCCCTTCCTGTGTCCATGTGTTCTCATTGTTCAATTCCCATCTATGAGTGAGAGCATGCGGTGTTTCGTTTTTTGTCCTTGCAATAGTTTGCTGAGAATGATGGTTTCCAGTTTCATCCATGTCCCTACAAAGGACATGAACTCATCATTTTTTATGGCTGCATAGTATTCCATGGTGTGTATGTGCCACATTTTCTTAATCCAGTCTATCGTTGTTGGATATTTGGGTTGGTTCCAAGTCTTTGCTATTGTGAATAGTGCCGCAATAAACATATGTGTGCATGTGTCTTTATAGCAGCATGATTTATAATCCTTTGGGTATATCCAGTAATGGGATGGCTGGGTCAAATGGTATTTCTAGTTCTGATCCCTGAGGAATCGCCACACTGACTTCCACAATGGTTGAACTAGTTTACAGTCCCAACAACAGTGTAAAAGTGTTCCTATTTCTCCACATCCTCTCCAGCACCTGTTGTTTCCTGACTTTTTAATGATCACCATTCTAACTTGTGTGAGGTGGTATCTCATTGTGGTTTTGATTTGCATTTCTCTGATGGCCAGTGATGATGAGCATTTTTTCATGTGTTTTTTGGCTGCATAAATGTCTTCTTTTTTGAGAAGTGTCTGTTCATGTCCTTCGCCCACTTTTTGATGGGGTTGTTTTTTTCTTGTAAATTTGTTTGAGTTCATTGTAGATTCTGGATATTAGCCCTTTGTCAGATGAGTATGTTCCGAAAATTTTCTCCCATTTTGTAGGTTGCCTGTTCACTCTGATGGTAGTTTCTTTTGCTGTGCAGAAGCTCTTTAGTTTAATTAGATCCCATTTGTCAATTTTGGCTTTTGTTGCCATTGCTTTTGGTGTTTTAGACATGAAGTCCTTGCCCGTGCCTATGTCCTGAATAGTATTGCTTAGGTTTTCTTCTAGGGATTTTATGGTTTTAGGTCTAACATTTAAGTCTTTAATCCATCTTGAATTGATTTTTGTATGAGGTGTAAGGAAGGGATCCAGTTTCAGCTTTCTACATATGGCTAGCCAGTTTTCCCAGCACCATTTATTAAATAGGGAATCCTTTCCCCATTACTTTTGTCAGGTTTCTCAAAGATCAGATAGTTGTAGATATGTGGCATTATTTCTGAGGGCTCTGTTCTGTTCCATTGGTCTATATCTCTGTTTTGGTACCAGTACCATGCTGTTTTGGTTCCTGTAGCCTTGTAGTATAGTTTGAAGTCAGGTAGTGTGATGCCTCCAGCTTTGTTCTTTTGGCTTAGGATTGACTTGGCGATGCAGGCTCTTTTTTGGTTCCATATGAACTTTAAAGCAGTTTTTTCCAATTCTGTGAAGAAAGTCATTGGTGGCTTAATGGGGATGGCACTGAATCTATAAATTACCTTGGGCAGTATGGCCATTTTCACAATATTGATTCTTCCTACCCATGAGCATGGAAGGTTCTTCCATTTGTTTGTATCCTCTTTTATTTCATTGAGCAGTGGTTTGTAGTTCTCCTTGAAGAGGTCCTTCACATCCCTTGTAACTTGGATTCCTAGGTATTTTATTCTCTTTGAAGCAATTGTGAATGGGAGTTCACTCATGATTTGGCTCTCTGTTTGTCTGTTATTGGTGTATAAGAATGCTTGTGATTTTTGCACATTGATTTTGTATCCTGAGACTTTGCTGAAGTTGCTTATCAGCTTAAGGAGATTTTGGGCTGAGACAATGGGGTTTTCTAGATATACAATCATGTCATCTGCAAACAAGGACAATTTGACTTCCTCTTTTCCTAATTGAATACCCTTTATTTCCTTCTCCTGCCTGATTGCCCTGGCCAGAACTTCCAACACTATGTTGAATAGGAGTGGTGAGAGAGGGCATCCCTGTCTTGTGCCAGTTTTCAAAGGGAATGCTTCCAGTTTTTGCCCATTCAGTATGATATTGGCTGTGGGTTTGTCATAGATAGCTCTTATTATTTTGAGATACGTCCCATCAATACCTAATTTATTGAGAGTTTTTAGCATGAAGTGTTGTTGAATTTTGTCAAAGGCTTTTTCTGCATCTATCGAGATAGTCATGTGGTTTTTGTCTTTGGTTCTATTTATATGCTGGATTACATTTATTGATTTGCATATGTTGAACCAGCCTTGCATCCCAGGGATGAAGCCCACTTGATCATGGTGGATAAGCTTTTTGATGTGCTGCTGGATTCAGTTTGCCAGTATTTTATTGAGGATTTTTGCATCAATGTTCATCAAGGATATTGGTCTAAAATTCTCTTTTTTCATTGTGTCTCTTTTGGTATCAGGATGATGCTGGCCTCATAAAATGAGTTAGGGAGGACTCTCTCTTTTTCTATTGATTGGAATAGTTTCAGAAGGAATGGTACCAGCTCCTCCTTGTACCTCTGGTAGAATGCAGCTGTGAATCCATCTGGTCCTGGACTTTTTCTGGTTGGTAAGCTATTGATTGTTGCCTCAATTTCAGAGCCTGTTATTGGTCTATTCAGAGATTCAACTTCTTCCTGGTTTAGTCTTGGGAGGATGTATGTGTCGAGGAATTTATCCACTTCTTCTAGATTTTCTAGTTTATTTGCGTAGAGGTGTTTATAGTATTCTCTGATGGTAGTTTGTATTTCTGTGGGATCGGTGGTGATATCCCCTTTATCATTTTTTATTGCGTCTATTTGATTCTTCTCTCTTTTCTTCTTTATTAGTCTTGCTAGCAGTCTATCAATTTTGTTGATCTTTTCAAAAAACCAGCTCTTGGATTCATTAATTTTTTGAAGGGTTTTTTGTGTCTCTATTTCCTTCAGTTCTGCTCTGATCTTAGTTGTTTCTTGCCTTCTGCTAGCTTTTGACTGTGTTTGCTCTTGCTTTTCTAGTTCTTTTAATTGTGATGTTAGGGTGTCAATTTTAGATCTTTCCTGCTTTCTCTTGTGGGCATTTAGTGCTATAAATTTCCCTCTACACACTGCTTTGAATGTGTCCCAGAGACTCTGGTATGTTGTGTCTTTGTTCTCATTGGTTTTAAAGAACATCTTTATTTCTGCCTTCATTTCATTATGTACCCAGTAGTCATTCAGGAGCAGGTTGTTCAGTTTCCATGTAGTTGAGTGGTTTTGAGTGAGTTTCTTAATCCTGAGTTCTAGTTTGATTGCACTGTGGTCTGAGAGACAGTTTGTTATAATTTCTGTTCTTTTACATTTGCTGAGGAGTGCTTTACTTCCAACTATGTGGTCAATTTTGGAATAGGTGTGGTGTGGTGCTGAAAAGAATGTATATTCTGTTGATTTGGGGTGGAGAGTTCTGTAGATGTCTATTAGGTCTGCTTGGTGCAGAGCTGAGTTCAATTCCTGGGTATCCTTGTTAACTTTCTGTCTCGTTGATCTGTCTAATGTTGACAGTGGGGTGTTAAAGTCTCCCATTATTATTGTGTGGGAGTCTAAGTCTCTTTGTAGGTCACTAAGACTTGCTTTATGAATCTGGGTGCTCCTGTATTGGGTGCATATATATTTAGGATAGTTAGCTCTTCTTGTTGAATTGATCCCTTTACCATTATGTAATGGCCTTGTCTCATTTGATCTTTGTTGGTTTAAAGTCTGTTTTATCAGAGACTAGGATTGCAACCCCTGCCTTTTTCTGTTTTCCATTTGCTTGGTAGATCTTCCTCCATCCCTTTATTTTGAGCCTATGTGTGTCTCTGAATGTGAGATGGGTTTCCTGAATATAGCACACTGATGGGTCTTGACTCTTTATCCAATTTGCCAGTCTGTGTCTTTTAATTGGAGCATTTAGCCCATTTACATTCAAAGTTAATCTTGTTATGTGTGAATTTGATCCTGTCATTATGATGTCAGCTGGCTATTTTGCTCGTTAGCTGATGCAGTTTCTTCCTAGCCTTGATGGTCTTTTCAATTTCGCATGTTTTTGCAGTGGCTGGTACTGGTTGTTCCTTTCCATGTTTAGTGCTTCCTTCAGGAGCTCTTTTAGGGCAGGCCTGCTGGTGACAAAATCTCTCAGCATTTGCTTGTCTGTAAAGTATTTTATTTCTCCTTCACTTATGAAGCTTAGTTTGGCTGGATATGAAATTCTGGGTTGAAAATTCTTTTCTTTAAGAATGTTGAATATTGGCCCCCACTCTCTTCTGGCTTGTAGAGTTTCTGCCGAGAGATCAGCTGTTAGTCTGATGGGCTTCCCTTTGATGGTAACCCGACCTTTCTCTCTGGCTGCCCTTAACATTTTTTCCTTCATTTCAACTTTGGTGAATCTGACAATTATGTGTCTTGGAGTTGCTCTTCTCAAGGTGTATCTTTGTGGCGTTCTCTGTATTTCCTGAATTTGAATGTTGGCCTGCCTTGCTAGATTGGGGAAGTTCTCCTGGATAATATCCTGCAGAGTGTTTTCCAACTTGGTTCCATTCTCCCCGTCACTTTCAGGTACACCAATCAGACGTAGCTTTGGTCTTTTCACATAGTCACATATTTCTTGGAGGCTTTGTTCGTTTCTTTTTGTTCTTTTTTCTCTAAACTTCTCTTCTCGCTTCATTTCATTCATTTCTTCTTGCATCACTGATACCCTTTCTTCCAGTTGATCGCATCGGCTGCTGAGGCTTCTGCATTCGTCACGTAGTTCTCATGCCTTGGTTTTCAGCTCCATCAGGTCCTTTAAGGACTTCTCTGCATTGGTTATTCTAGTTATCCATTGGTCTAATTTTTTTTCAAAGCTTTTAACTTCTTTGCCATTGGTTTGAACTTCCTCCTGTAGCTAGGAGTAGTTTGATCATCTGAAGCCTTCTTCTCTCAACTTGTCCAAGTCATTCTCCATCCAGCTTTGTTCCATTGCTGGTGAGGAGCTGCTTTCCTTTAGAGGAGGAGAGGCGCTCTGATTTTTAGAGTTTCCAGTTTTTCTGCTCTGTTTTTTCCCCATCTTTGTGGTTTTATCTACCTTTGGTCTTTGATGATGGTGATGTACAGATGGGTTTTTGGTGTGGATGTCCTTCCTGTTTGTTAGTTTTCCTTCTAACAACAGGACCCTCAGCTGCAGGTCTGTTGGAGTTTGCTAGAGGTCCACTCCAGACCCTGTTTGCCTGGATATCAGCAGCGGTGGCTGCAGAACAGCGGATATTGGTGAACTGCAAATGCTGTTGCCTGATCATTCCTCTGAAGTTTTGTCTCAGAGAAGTACTCAGCCGTGTGAGGTGTCAGTCCGCCCCTACTGGGGGGTGCCTCCCAGTTAGGCTACTCGGGGGTCAGGGACCCACTTGAGAAGGCATTCTGCCCATTCTCAGATCTCAAGCTGCGTGCTGAGAGAACCACTACTCTCTTCAAAGCTGTCAGAGAGGGACATTTAAGTCTGCAGAGGTTACTGCTGTCTTTTTGTTTGTCTGTGCCCTGCCCCCAGAGGTGGAGCCTACAGAAGCAGGCAGGCCTCCTTGAGCTGTGGTGGGCTCCACCCAGTTCAAGCTTCTCAGCCACTTCATTTACCTAATCAAGTCTCGGCAACAGTGAGCGCCCCTCCCCCAGCCTCGCTGCCGCCTTGCAGTTTGATCTCAGACTGCTGTGCTAGCAATGAGCGAGACTCCGTGGGCGTAGGACCCTCTGAGCCAGGTGCAGGATATAATCTCCTGGTGTGCCGTTTTTTAAGCCCGTTGGGAAAGCACAGTATTAGGGTGGGAGTGACCCGATTTTCCAGGTGCCATCTGTCACCCCTTTCTTTGACTAGGAAAGGGAATTCCCTGACCCCTTGCACTTCCCAGGTGACGCGATACCTCACCCTGCTTCGGCTCGCGCATGGTGCGCTGCACCCACTGTCCTACACCCACTGTCTGGCACACCCCAGTGAGATGAACCCGGTACCTCAGTTGGAAATGCAGAAATCACCCATCTTCTGTGTCACTCACGCTGGGAGCTGTAGACCGGAGCTGTTCCTATTCGGTCATCTTGGCTCCTGGATTTGATTTTTAAAGTGGTGCCACTCTGGCTCTCCAAGGTTCCTGCTTCCCTAACACAAGGGATTCAACTCCTTAAGACAAGGACCATGTCTTATTCACAGTTGTATACTCAGTATTTGGCATATGGTAAGCATTTCCTCAATGTATTGAATACAATCTTTCGTTTTAAAAATGTTATCCCATTGTTTTGGTAGCAAACGAAATAATTGTCTTCTCAAAATTTTCTTTTATTTTTTATTTTTTTATTTGAGACAAGGTCTTGCTCTGTCATCCAGGTTGGAGTGCAGTGGCACAAACATAGCTGAAGCCCTGACCTCCCATGCTCAAGCCATCCTCCAACATCAGCCTCGGAAGTAGCTGCGACCATAGGTGTGTGCCACCACACCTGGCTAATTTATTTATTTTTCATAGAGACAGGGTCTTGCTATGTTGCCTGGGCTGGTCTCCAACTCCTGGCCTCAATCAATCCTCCCACCTTGGCCTCCCAAAGTGCTGGGATTACAGGGGTGAGCCACCATGCCCAGCCCTTCAAAACTTTATCACTCACCATTTACCTCATCCAAAGACTTTTAACCCCAATCATGTAATTTTTGGACATCCCCTCAGCACTTACGTGATCTTTTGCAAATTCTAGTTGCAAGTGATGGAGCCAACGGTATTAATTTGGAACATTGTTTTCATTTTCTTTTTCTCCTTTATGGCTCATAAAACCATAGTTAGAGTGACCATCAATCGAATTTAATGTAATTATGTAAGAAGTGTCTACTTTGTGTCAGGCACTGTGTTTGGTGCCGGGACTCAGGCAGTGAACAAGGCAGACATGGTACCTATCATTTTGGAGTTTAGAGTGTAATGAGAAAACAGCAGTGAACAAGTAATTACAGATGTCATGTGTATGAAGAAGGAGGAGGAGGAGGAAGAGAGGGAGGAAGAGGAAGAAAGAAGGAGAAGAGCACCACCAGTAAGCAGATGTTGCTCTGGAGGGTAAGAAGCTATAAACAAAACTAAGGGTCAAGAAAGGCCTACCAGAAGATGTTACTTTTAAGCTAGGTTTGGAGAATTAGTAGGAGTAGGCAGGTATAACCTCCATCAATGTCAGTGATCACACCTTACCTTTCCTCTTCCCTTTCCCCTTACTAAAACACTAAGTATACAGCCAACAAAAAGTTTTTCACTCTTGATGGCAGTATGATTGGAAAGATGAAGTTTCTATTCTTCTGAGCAGTCTTATTTGATATCTTTCTATAAATCTCCATTCTGTTTTTTTCCTCAATATTGTTAATTTGAAATAATATATAAAGGTCAATCTCTAAGAAAGAGTTTATTTGGGAAAATGCAGGAATTGCAATTCAGGACACCCAGACCTGGGCAGCACCTGGGTGTGTCCAAAGAACAAAGGGAAAGGCTGAGGTTTTACTGGGAAAGTGAGGAAGGTACATTGTTTTGAAAGAAAGTTCACTGGTGCCAGCAGGAGCTAGTAAGTTCTGCTTGATGAAGAGGCAGCAGTTACCAGGTAAGACATAATCTTAAATCCATAGGTAGGTCTCTGCGGGTTTTTTGTTAAATTGCAAAAATAGTTTATGGAACAGGTGTGTGGGAAGTGGGTGCCCTTTTTTATGACCTCTGGACTCCATTTTAGCTGGTAATGACAAGACTGACTCCATTTTGTACACTCAGCTTTCACAATATCAATTTTAAAAACTAGAAAATATTCATTTGCTAAATCAGAGTTGAACCTAGTCTCCTAGATTTGGGGTGCACTTCATTTTCTGAACTGGGTGGCAATATATATTGAACTAGACAGCCTCTTCCTCAAGCATTCTTCCTCTTGGCACTTCAGACTTTGAGCCTTGGCTCATTTCCCTAGTTCTTGGAGCACATCCTAGTGATATCCACTGGAATTGTGCCGAGGGCAGCAAAAGAAAAAGCCAGAGTAATTATTAAAATGATTCAATGCAAGGTGAATCTCAGCTGATCCTAAGCCAAGGAGAAGGGGAGTGAAGAGGAGGAAAAAGATTAACTAAAAAATCTGCCTTAAAAGAAGGTTTTCATCATATTAATATATTGGCCATGAATTACAATAATATGTAATTTATTTACCTATTATTTGTTGTTCTCCCCCTCTCCCCAAAAGGATTTAACAAAATTACTTCGCTGGGGTAATTTAAATTGATAAAATTTCTGAAAGTAATTAAGCAATATGCCTTGAAAACAATGTATACCCTTTGATTCAATAATCCCACTTCTAGGAATTCACCTGAATCAGTAACAGTTCTCCAGAGAGACAGAAGCAACAGGATATATGGAAGGGAATTTATTAGGGAAAATTGGCTCACACTGCCACAGAGATAAAGTCCCACCATAGGCCACGTGCAGGCTGGAGCATCAGCAAAGCCAGTAGCATGGCTTAGTCTGGAAGCTTCAGATGATGTAGCTTGAGAACAGTTTGAGAACAAAAGCCTGACAATCCTGGGAGGACCCTGGTGCAAGTCCCAGGGTCCAAAAGCCAAAGAACCTGGAATCGGATCAGGGCAGGAGAAGAACAGGCATCCAGATCTGGAAAGCAGACAGAGAGCAGAGAACAAGGGTCTCCCATCTTCCCCCTTTGTCCCAGCTGGCCCCTAGCTACGTGGATGGTGCCTGACCACATTGAGGACAGGTCTTCCTCTCTCGGTCCACTGACTCTTGTATCAGTCTCCTCTGGAAACACCCTCACAGACCCATCCAGACATAATGTTTCCCTAGCTATCTAGGCATCCCTTAATCCAGTCAAGATGACACCTAAAATTAACCATTGCAAGTCCACCCCTTGTTAAGCTATCACCCATACACATCTCCTTAAACCATACTTCATCTCCAAATAAAAGCAATAAAAAGGTCATAATTCCACCTAACATGATACAACTATCCTGTGTACAACTGAAAATGCACAAATCCCATCCCCAGAAGAGAAGGTGAACTTCTTTAGTGATGTTTACTCTTCTCCTGATATCCCATAACTTAAATACTGTGATGTAAAAGTAACAATACTTAAACACTAAAAGTCAATAAATTTTATGTTAATGCTAAATGAATAAGAGAGGAAAGACAACAAATATCTGTGTAAGATGTATGTATCTATGCATGAAGGTATTCTTAACAAAATAGGGAGGAAACAGTCATGACAATTACAGTCCTCAATTCTGTTAACTGGTCATGTGGGTATAGCTGGTATTTATAACTACTTTCTTCTATTGTATATGCTGTATTCCATTTGCCTTCAAGTTCAGCAAGCACCTCAGCTGGTTGTGGTTCTCTACCTGGTGGGGTGACACAAGCCTTCATTCCTAAAGGGTCTGGGCCACTCATAGTCCTGCCTGGATTCAGTTATTGTATAATAGTTTCCCATTGACCTTAATCATAAGGCATGGTAAAACTAAGGGACTTCCTGTATTTCAGACAAACTCTTCCTTACCTCCATTGTGGAGTAATAGTCCAATTTCACCCTTGGTAGTACAGATCAGTCACCTCAGCCAACACCTTAACTCCTTTCTTAGCCTGTGTGGAGTCCAAGTTGGCCCGGTGGCAGTTTTAAACTTCCAATTCAATGAAATCATTGTTGTGTCTGCTGGTAAAAGTATTCCTCTCTCTGGAACTAATGCCTCTAGGCCAGCAGAACATGTCATTGGAACAGAAAATAAACATTTTGCTAGTGGGTCACTAGGGGCAATGGTGAGTGATGCCACTCCCATTTTTCACCCCTTGATTGCTGGACGCATGAGTCCTGGCTATGGGAGAAACAGTATAATATATTGGATGCTGATTCAGAGCATATACGGCCTTTTAAAGAACCTTGTTCCAGTCCTGCAAAGTATTGTCACCTAGCTAGCACTGTAACTGTGACTTCAGAAGGTCATTCTGCCATTCTGTTAAGCCAGCTGCTTCAAGATGATGGGAAACAAGGTAAAACCAATGAATTCTATGAGCATGCGCCCATTGCCACACTTCTTTGGCTGTGAGTTCCTTGGAAGTTCCTTTGGAAGTGAGTTCCTTGGTCAGAAGCAATGCTGTGTGGAATAACATGATGGTGAATAAGGCATTTGGTAAGTCCATGGATGGAGTTTTGGCAGAAGCCTTGCATGAATGGAAGACAAATCCATATCTAGAGTAAGTGTCTATTCCAGTAAAGACATACGGCTGTCCCTTCTGTGATGGAAGCAGTCCACTGTAATCAACCTGCCACCAGATAACTGATCACCCTGGGGAATGGTGCCATATCAGGAGCTCAATGTTAGTCTCTTGCTGGCAGAATGGACACTCAGAAGTGGCTGTAGCCAGGTTGGCCTTGGTAAGTGGGGGTCCGTGTTGCTGAGTCCATGCATAAACACTATCCCTGCCACCATGGCCACTTTGCTTATGAGCCCTTTGGGCAATGATAGGGGTGGCTAAGGAAAGAGGTCTACTGGTATCCACAGAACAGGTCATTCTATTCGCTTGATTATTAAAATTCTCCTCTGCTGAGGTGGTCATCCTTTGGTGAGCATTCATATGGCACACAAATATCATCACATCTTTTGCTCACTCAGAGAGGTCTATCCACAAAACCTCTTCCCCAAATTCCTTTGTCACCAGTTTTCCAATCATGTTCCTTCCAAGTTCTTGACCATTCAGTCAAACTATTGGCTATCGCCCATGAATCAGCATGTCATCACACATCTGGCCATTTCTCCTTCCAAGCAAATGCACAACGAGGTGCACTGCCTGAAATTCTGTTCACAGGAGGATTTCCCTTCACTACCTTCCTTCAGGGATGTTCTAGAAAGGGGCTGCAGTGTTGTAGCTGTCCACTTTCTGGTGGTACTTGCATATACGAAGAACCATCTGAAAACTAGGCCCTAGTCTTCTCTTCCTCTGTCAACTGATCATAGAGTCATCCCCATGAGGCCAAAGGTGCAGGCTGGGAGAGAGAAGAGAGTGTAGCGCAGGAAACATAGGCATTTGAGTCCCTTCCTCATGGAATCTCTTTTGCCTTCAGGACCTGCTCAGGCTGATCAATACCCTACTTCCATTTGATGATGGAGTGCTGCTGTACACACCCAACTTTATGGCTTGGTGGGTTAGATAACACCCCGTTCATGATAGGCAGTTCAGGTCACATGGTAACTTGGTGGCCCATGATCAACCACTTAGTTTCTGCTAAGGTCCAGTAGCAGGCCAAGAGCTATCTTTCAAAAGGAGGGTAGTTATCTGTGGATGATAGCAGGGCCTTGCTCCAAAATCCTAAAGGCCTCCACTGTGATTCACCAATGGGGTCCTGCCAAAGGCTCCAAACAGCATCCCTATCAGCCACTGACATCTTAAGTACCATTGAATCAGCTGGATCATATGGCCCAAGTGGCAATGCAGCTTGCATAATAGCCAGAGATCTGTTGCAGCCCCTCTTGAATCTAGAAGCTTTTCTAGTCACTCAGTAAATGGATCAAAGCAACACACCCAAGTGAGGAACATGTTCCTCCCAAAATCCAAATAGGCCCACTAGGCATTGTTTCCTGTTTACAGGAGGGGCCAGATGCAAGAACTTTACCTTAGAAGGGATGTCTCAACAGGCCCCACACTACTGGACCCCTAGAAATTTCATTGAGGGTTGGATTCATATCCCACCCTCTGACACACAAATGTCTTACCAGTAAGTCCAGAGTGGTTGCTACTTCTTACTCACTGGGTACAATCAGCTTAATGTCATCAATGTAATGGACCAGTGTGGTATCTTGTGGAAGGGAAAGGCAATCAAGATCTCTGTAAACTAAATTATGACACAGAGCTAGAGACTTGATATACACCTGAGGCAGGACAGTGAAGGTATTTTGCTGGCCTTTATGGACAGGTATGGAGAAAAATGCATTTGCTACATCAGTAGCTGCATACCAGGTACCAAGGGATGTGTTAATTTGCTCAAGCAATGAAACCACATCTGGTACAGCAGCTGCAATTAGAGTCACCACTTGGTTAAGCTTACAGTAATCCGCTGTATTCCCCAAGATCCTGTCTTCTACACAGGGCAGAGAGTTGAATAAGAATGGGCAGGGAACCACCACCTCTGCATCTTTCAAGTCCTTCATGGTGGCACTAATCTCTGAAATCCCTCCAAAGATGTGATACGATTTCTGATTTACTATTTTCCCAGGTAGACGCAGCTCTAATGGCTTCCATTTGGCCTTTCCAATCATAATATCCCTCACTCCACAGGTGAGGCAACCAATGTGGAAATTCTGCTCAGTATGCTAAGTATGTGTATTCCAACTATGCATTCTGGAACTGGGGAAGTGACCACAGGATGGTTTGGGGACTCACTGGACCCACTGTAAGTCAAACCTGAGCTAACACTCCACTGATCACCTGACCTCTATAAGCTGCTACTCTGACTGGAGGAGGGCCACCATATTTTGGGTCTCCTGGAATCAATGTCAGTTCAGAGCCAGTTGTCAGTAGTTCCCTGAAAGTTCTGATTATTTCTCTTTCCCCAATGTGCAGTTACCCTAGTAAAAGGCCGGAGGTATAAACAGTATAAATGTTTGGTAGTATACCCAAATGAAGGGTAGGGTACCCTTTATTCAAGGGGTTCTGGGTCTGTAAACTGGCTCAAGTGTGGAAATTGAGTGGCCACGATGATCTGTTTTTAATATTTGAGTTAGACTTTTGTTCACTTGACCTGGAAGTTTTCTGCTTAAGAATGTAGTAAGCTTCCCATCTATTTCACTTCTAGGAACATCAAGATTAATTAGCCAAAGCCAAATGTGTACATGAGTCAGATTATTCTGATTGTTGGATTGCCTCTGCTGTTCGTTCATTATGATAACTATGCCCACCTTGCCTATGGCAGTTGAGTTTTGCCACTTGGACCCTGCCACCTTGGAATCCAATTATTCCCATTCTTTCCCAATCAATGCCCTCACTTTAACAGTAAACATCCTGTGAGGCTGAGTGCACCTTTCTTCGTAGGTAAGCTAGTTGCATGATCAGGGCTTGCGTTTGGTTTTCAGTAATTTCAACCCAAAGGCTACTGGGGAGAAGATTCTCCTTCAGGGAACACTTAGAAGTTTCTAGACTATTTATGTATACCTGGAGCTGAGAATTCAAATCCCTGAGCTCATAATTTTCTTTCATTACTTTGCCCAGCAATATTAGTAGCAACCAACTAATGTCATTATGTTTCTTGATTTTCCACAAACATACTAAAGTATCATGTACAGAATCACCAAGTGCATTGCTTCTTATAAGTGGTGAATTAGGAGTGTCACATGCATTTATTTTGCATATCTCTATAAACAACTCAGCCATGGATTATCAGTGCTGTCTGTAATATTAGAAGTAGAGAGTCTTTAGCATTTTTAGCTCTAATCAGATTAAAGAGCCAATTCCAGAAACCCCAAAACCAATTACGAAAATCCACCCTTAAAATTCTGTTCCTCTGGAAGTACTCCTGGTACCAAAACCTCATCTTATTTCCCTAGTTCTTAAAGCAGCTCCTGAAGATGTCCCTTGAAATTATGCCTAGGGCAGCAAAAGGAAAAGTCAAAGTAATTCTTAAAATGATTCAACCCAAGGTGAATCTCAGTTGATCCTAAGACCAGGAGAGGAGGAACAAGATTATCTTATAAAAACCATCTCAGGCAAGGTGCAGTGGCTCATGCCTGTAATCCCAGCCCTTTGGGAGGCCAAGGCAGGAGGATCACTTGAGCCAGGAGTTCAAAACCAGCTTGGGCAACATACAAGACCCCATCTCTACAAAACAAAAGTAAAAAAAAATAGCAGGGCAAGGTGGTGTGCCTGTAGTCCTAGCTACTTGGGAGGCTGAGGTGGAAGGATTGCTTGAGCCTGGGAGGTCAAGGCTGCAGAGAGCCGTGACTACACCAGTGTACTGTACAGCCTAGGCAACAGAGTAAGACCCTGTCTCAAAAACAAACCAAAACAAAAATCTCAAGAGAAGGTTTTCATCATATTAATGTGTTGGCCTTGAATTATGGGAATTGAACAATGAGAACACATGAACACAGGAAGGGGAACATCACACTCTGGGGACTGTTGTGGGGTGAGGGGAGGGGGGAGGGATAGCATTAGGAGACATACCTAATGCTAAATGACGAGTTAATGGGTGGGGCACACCAGCATGGCACATGTATACATATGTAACTAACCTGCACATTGTGCACATGTACCCTAAAACTTAAAATATAATAATAATACAAAAAAAAGAATTATAATAATATATGATCTATTTACATATCATTTGTTCTTCTTTGTCCCACAAAAAAAGGTGTTTAAGAAAATTCTTCCACCAGGATACTTTAAACTGATATAATTTCTGGAGAGCAATTAAACAAAATGCCTTTAAAATCATTTATGCCCACTGATTCAATAATCTCACTTTTAGAAATTTATGCTAAGGAAATAATTAGACATGTACTCTAAGATTTGTATTTTTTTTAAAAAAAGCATAAAAGCAAGACCAAACAATCACAACCACAACACTAAAACAAAACAGCAGCTAAAAACAGCCTGTTCAAAGTAGTATTTTTATTTTTACTTTTTTGAGACAGGGTCTCACTGTTGCTCAGGCTGGAGTACCATGGCATAATCATGGCTCACTGCAGTCTGGACCTCCTAGGCTCAAGCAATCCACCCACCTCAACCTCCTGAGTAGCTGGAACCATAGCCACATCACCATGCCCGCTAATTTTTAAAAATTTTTTTGTAGAGATAGGGTCTCACTATGTGGCCCAGGATGGTCTTGAACTCCTGGCCTCAAGCAATCCTCCTGCCTCAGATTCCAAAAGTGCTGGGATTACAAGTGTGAGCCATGGTGCCCAGCACAGCAGTGGTTTTTTGTTGTTGTTGTTTTGTTTTGTTTTTTAGACGGAGTCCCCAGGCTGGATTGCAGTGGCATGATCTTGGCTCACTGCAATCTCCACCTCCCAGGGTCAAGCAATTCTCCTGCCTCAGCCTCCCGAGTAGCTGGGATTACAGGTGCACATGCCACCACACCCAGCTAATTTTTGTATTTTTAGTAGAGATGGGGTTTCACCATGTTGGCCAGGCTAGTCTCGAACTCCTGACCTCAGATGATCCACTCACCTCAGCCTCCCAAAGTGCTGGAATTGCAAGCGTGAGCCACCGTGCCTGGCCAGTGTTATTTTATTTTTAATAGCAAACAAGTAGAAACAATATAAATGTCCTACATTAAAACAATTACATTGTTATGACACAATCGTTCAGTATATTATGAAGCCACTAAAAGCTTCCTAACAATTTTAAAACAAGTAAAATGACAAATGATGTAATATTAAGAAAAAATAAGACACAATGCTACACTTACACACACACACACTCCGTATAATCCAATTTTAAATATTTATTCATATATATGCTTAGAAAAGAGGTTACTGGGAAAGACCTCAGCATAATCAAAAAATGATTATGGGTCATTTTAATTCTGGCCTTCATACTTAAATGTATTTCCTAATTTATACTTCTTTGTATATTTTACAATTAGTATTACTTTAATCAGAAAAAAGCAATGTTAAGGGGGAAAATCTTTCACCTGTGTCTATCAGTCTAATGAACTAATATGTTCTTAATGTGAACATTTATCCATGACTTAGTAAGGCTCAAAATTAATAATGTTCATTTCTCAATCAAGCTTTCATTCCATCCCTCAACCTGTCAAATTCTAGAATATGTACTGAGTTTACCAGAGTCAAGCAATGTGCAATGTTACATCAGAAACCTGGCTGTCTTAGTGCCCACAAGCCGCCTCTGCTTGGAAGCGGCTACAGGGGCACTATGTCATGATTGCCTGGCATTCTGTTTCCATCTGTATCCTTCTAACTAACCCCAACACTTGCACCATCCTCAGCTTTGACTTGACTCCAACCTCATAGCAGGGGTAGAGGGGAGGGTGATGAGAGGAAAGGATGGGGAACAAATTAAATGGTAGGAAAAAGCTCATTTGAGCCCAGGAGTTCAAGGTTACAGTGGGCCATGATCGCACCACTGCACTCCAGCCTGGATGACAGAGCAAGACCCTGACTCTTAAAAAGAAAAAATCTTAAAATTTGGGTTGGCATATGGACGGATGAGGCAGAGGTTAGGGCCAGAAAGAGGTAAACGAGGACAAAATAGAAATAAGAGATAGAGGAGTGACAGGTAGGGTATTTTTTTTTTTAACTTTAATTTCTGTAGAGACAGGGTCCCACTATGTTGCCCAGGATGGTCTCCAGCTCCTGGGCTCAAGTGATCTTCCCACCTCTGCATCCCACAAAGTGCTGGGATTATAAGCATAAGCCACCACACTCAGCTGGGGATAATTTTTAAACAGAAAATGCAGCAGTTGCTCAACTGGCTGCCATATTATAAAAATGATGTGCTACATTATCAGCCTCCTGAACAGCTTGCTATTATTCATGTCCCCACACACTTATTCATGGCCCTTCCTACTCATGGCATAAATAATAATAAAAAGATTGCACTATTTTAGTGGCCTCGGGGGACAGTCATGTCACTGAGGCTAACTTAAAAGACGATCCAAAGACCCATGCTGGTCTAGAGCCACCTTTGATGATAACAATGGTAGTAACAGTTAATACTGAGTGATGACTAAGTATCAGGAATACTGAGCACTTTACATGCATCATCTCACTGATCCTCACAATAAACCCATGAGCTAAGTGTTATTAATGTCTCTATTTTAGAAACCTAGAAATAATCCATCCAACAAATGATTAAACATTTCTGTCCCTAAAGTCTACCTCTGGCAAAATTATGAGCAAATGAGGTGGAGAGAAAAGGAAAAAAGTATTTCCTTAACACCTATGATATGCCAAGTTCACCTCATTCACTGCTTACCAAATCTACAAGGTAAGTACAAAATACAAAGCTAGAAAGTGACTGAAATTTAAATTTGAAACAAGTTTTAAACTTGTCCTATAGAGTCCAATCTGAAGCTCGGGGTAGTGAACTATCAGGACACTTTTTATTTATTTATTTATTTGTTTGTTTATTTATTTATTTATTTTGAGAAAGGTCTTGCTCTGTCACCCAGGCTGGAATGCAGTGGTGTGATCTTGGCTCACTGCAACCTCCGCCTCCTGGGTTCAAGCAATTCTCCTGCCTCAGCCTCCCGAGTAGCTGGTACTACAGGCAACACCACCACGCCCGGCTAATTTTATTATTATTTTTAGAAGAGATGGAGTTTCACCATGTTGGCCAGGTTGGTCTTGAACTCCTGACCTCAAGTGATCCGCCTGCCTTGGCCTCCCAAGGTGTTGGGATTATAGACATGAGCCACTGCGCCCGGCCAGGACACTTTTTAAATGTCCTCTAAGGTTAGTGTGAGGATACACCCAGCCTCCTATCACAGCAACTTTCATTTACAAACCAGCCCAAGGAGACATTGAGATTATACAATCTAATCCAGTAGACTTTATTCACTGGTGAAAACCCCTCAACCAAAACCCATAAACACTTCATATGCCAGGCTCTGTGTTAGGCTTAAGGGTTACAAAACTTGATCCATTCAGTCACAAAAATGGATCCATATCCTGGAAGGGCATACTCTTAGACATTAGCATAAAACACATAAGCATATGACACCCACTCAATAACTATTAAGCACAACTATGTGCAAAGCACTGTGTCAAACTTCGGAGAGCTTGCATTTTCACAGAGCAAACATAACCCACTTTAATCTATTGTTATCTCTAGCTTTTCAGATCATCTATTAAGTTTGAATATGAAGGATTCAGTAGAGTAAGTGTAGTTCCAGAGCTGCCAAGGAGAAAGTAGCCAAGCAAAAAGCTGCATGTTTTCCTACAACTGCATTGTCCTCACATTTGCCCCCCCATTGTCACATGGCCTCTGCTAAATAAATGTTAGGCATCAAGTAAATTTTTGTTGAATGAATGGTTATACTGCTTGAAAGAAGAAATAAATACATTAAATCAAATACAGAATTTTAAGAAGCACAGTAGTCCCCCTTATCTGCTGGGGGCACATTCCAAGATTTCTGGTAGATGCCTGAAACCAAGGACAGTACTGAACCCTATACATACTAAGTTTTTTCCATACATAAAATTTATGTATGATAAAGTTTAATTTTATCACATAAATTAAATGATATGATACATTTTAATTTATAAATGAGGTACAGTAAGAGATTAACAATAAATAAATAGAACAATTATAACAATATACTGTAATAAAGTTATGTGAATGTGGTCTCTCTCTCAAAATATCTTATTGTACTGTACTTACCTTTCTTCTTGAGGTGATGATGAAATAGTACAATGGCTTCATGATGACATGAAATGAAATAAATGATGTATGCATTGTGATGTAAATAGAAAACTCCAGAAATAATTTCTAAGTTTTAAACTGCCTGCTGTTCTGAGTAGCATGACAAAATGTCTCACTGTCCCACCATTTCTGGCCTGGATTGCTATAATTCACTTAGTAGCCATCTCAGTTATCACATCTACTGTTGTGGTATCACAATGCTTATCTTCAAATAATCCTGACTTTACTGAATAAAGGCCCCAAAGGGCAAGAGTAGTGATGTAATATTTTCAGACCATGGTTGACCAAGGGTAACTAAAACCCCAGAAAGCAAAACCTTGGATAAGGGGGGACTACTGTAACAACAGTCTTGTTGTTACCAAATGCTATGATTTGAGTGTTCCCACCAAAACTCATGTTAAGACCTTAATTCCCAGTGCAGCAATGTTGGGAGGTGGTACCTTTAAGAAGTGGGGCCTAATGGGAGGCATCTGAGTCACGGGGGCTCCTTCTGCTCATATGGGCAGCGTGCTGCCAATTCTTCTACAATTCTTGTCAGTGAGTGACCTCTCTCTCTCACGTGAGACCTCTCTCTCCCATGGGACAGGATTAGTTTCTGAGAGCGAGCTGTTATGAAGTGATTACAACTCTCATGTTCTGCCCCTTTGCACTGCTCCCTTCACCCTTGACCTTCTGCCATGTTATGACACAGCACAGAAGCCCTCACCAGAAGCAAGCAGATGCTGGCCCCATGCTCTTGGACTTTCCAGCCATCAGAATCATGAGCCAAATAAACCTCTTTTCTTTATAAATTACCCAGCTAAGGTATTCTGTTATGGCAACAGTAAAGATAATAAAACACCATGATTTCAGAAAATTAGACTGGCTGAGATCAATGTGTCAGATTAACGTATAAAGGGCAATAGTCACAGTACGGCTGTACTCCACTACCTCTCACCATCAGTGAAGAAACTTCTACAGCACTAAGGAGAAGGCCCAGTTGGTAGACCCCGCTTGGATGACTTGGGATGATGAGAGTAAGACTTTACCTTAATTACAATAGAGACTTATGCTTACATGCCCTCTGGTAGGCTGTACAGCAGTTAGGGAGTGAGTTCCCTCCTATAGTTGTGAGTACATGCATTGACATGGCTCTCCCTATGCTATGGTATGGAAAATATATATGAGCTCCTTCTTTGAGTAGGAAAAATATACATTATAGGTCTCTTCTATTTAATTAAAAAGAAACCATGAAATAAATCACTCATAAATAAAGAATGCTTTCTTTATTCACATGCTGAGTCCTTTATGCTAGCAAGAAAAATAGAGAATATAGAATTTCTTTCTCATGGAGCTAAACAAAGAGCCTACTTGCTGATTAATGAAACTGAGATAAAAGCATCACATATTACGTTTGACTATGTTATCTTCTCCATCATAAGGTACAAATCTCATTTTCCTCATTTTCAATCCAAAGAGAATGGAGCCCATCTTAACCCATCTAAGATATGAACATCTTTATTCTGGTAGACATCAAGTTTGTGAAATAGGTTTTATATATTGCCAGCCATCATAGTACATTGTATAGGTGATGGTGACAGGACATAAATTGTACCTGTTATTAATCTCTTCAGATGCAAATTAACTTAAATTGAACTTGCGACTTTGTTCTTTCCCAATTTAAACCAAATCCTTTGTTTCATGAATAAAAAGAAAATTTAGTAAAATTTCCTGTTTCTTTGTTACAGCTGCTTACAAGGTGAATAAATGTGTTTTAGACAGTCTGCAAACAATATAGTCCTGTGCTTTTCCAATATTTTATCCCTTAAAATTCCTGAAGTTGATCATAAAGAATCTACAAGTAACATAAGTTTGGGGCTGTACTACTACTTCCTATTTTTAAAACATGTGGATAACATTTTTTTTTCTGTTTGTTTCAATTAATAATAATAGCAGCAACTAATTATCATTTATTGATACCTTGCTATGTTTAAGCACTGTGCTATATGCTTTGCAAACATTCATTTAATGTTTATGGTAACCCTGTAAGGTAGGCATTATTTCTGCTTTACAGATGAGGGAACTGAGGCTCAGAGTGGTTACCTACCACAGAGCATTGATTTTGTATCACCCCAACCACTGCTGCCTTGTAACTGAATATCAGCCTTAACAGCAAACTCCTAAGTTTATCAGCAAACTCCTAAGTTGATAACTCCTTAGTTATCAAGCATTAATCAAACTATTAGTTACCATAAAAACTTGTCCTGAAATATTACAATTTAAGAAAATTTGGGCAATACTAGATAACATACAAAGATAGAAAAATACTCAGGTGAGGTCACACAAAAGCCAATGGGCCAGGTGTGGTGGCTCACACCTGTAATCTCAGCAGCTTGGGAGGCTGAGGGAGGAGAACTGCTTGAAGCCAGGAGTTCAAGACCAGCCTGGGCAACATAGCAAGACCCTGTCTCTACAAAAATTTTAAAATTAGCTGGCTGCAGTGGCATGTGCTTGTAGTCCTAGCTACTCAGGAGGCGGAGATGGGAAGATCCCTTGAGCCCAGGGGTCTGAGGCTGCAGTCAGCTATGATGGTGCTAGTGCACTACAGTCTGGGTGACAGTGTGAGATCTTATCCCTTAAAAAAATTAATAAGGGCCGGGCGCAGTGGCTCATGCCTGTAATCCCAACACTTTGGGAGGCCAAGGCAGCTGGATCATGAGGTCAGGAGATCGAGACCATCCTGGCTAACACGGTGAAACCCCGTCTCTACTAAAAATACAAAAAATTAGCCAGGTGTGGTGGCGGGCGCCTGTAGTCCCAGCTACTCGGGAGGCTGAGGCAGGAGAATGGCATGAACCCAAGAGGCAGAGCTTGCAGTGAGCCAAGATCACACCACTGCACTCCAGCCTGGGCGACAGAGTGAGACTCTGTCTCAAAAAAAAAAAAATTAATGAATAAGAAAAAAATAAAAATAAAAAGCCAATAATGCCTAATGGTTTCCCCCTTTTTTGAAAGCAGAAAATTTCCCCCAAATTCTTCAATACCTTTATTTGTTAGTTTTTGCTTTATTTCTGTAATCAAATAACAATACAAAAACACACAAATACCCTGCCAGCATCAGGTGCACCACAATCATGAAAGATAAAATAATCCCCATGCAATTAAATGACCATCAGCTACAGAACTTTGTAGCAGCTACAACTGACCCATTCTGGCTTCAAATTCCTAATATGCATCTCTGCATATTATTCATAAAATATATTCTGAATCCAAAAATTAGATGAAATCATGGGCAACTCAGGAGTCCTAATCTTCCTACTCATCTACCTTTTGCACTAGTAGGAAAAAAAATGGGAGGAAGGGAATAGGATATATCTAATAATTTCCAAAGCATCACTCCCATAGGAATGAGTAGGGAAGATGGGACCTCAGCTATCAGATCCATATACCAATTATGTCAAGAGGCAAAAGAAAACTGTCAGTACCAAAGCTAAGAAGTTTCAGTACTTCTTAATGGCAAACTGTCCTTGGACACTGGCTCAGATTTAGTGAGTTAATTATTAGAAAAAGAACCCAGTTCTTGAGCTGACCAAGAATTACATAATGGGATAATTTAGGGAAAAGGCTCTTCATTACAAATTTTAAGATAGAATTCAGGAATCCTGCCTTCTATTCTGGCTTTGGTCAAGACAGTGAGGTCATATCACCAGATAACTCAGTTGGCAGCACATGAATTAGAACACACAATCATTAAAATATCCAATCTCTAAACCCAGTGTTTTCAATACTCTATCCCAATGCTACTCTATCTTACAATTCCTTTTGGAGAGCAAACCCTCCAGAACACACTTCTACAGTCTTTATAGGAAATATTTATGGGTCTGTCAAGAATGATGATCTTGAATGAAAGAACCTTCTATAATATCCAATACAGCAGCCGCTGGTCACACAGAGCTACTGAGCACTTAGAAAGTGGCTAGTGTGACTGAGGAACTGGATTTAAAATTTCAATTAATCTTAATACAAATAGCTACATATGGCTAGAGGCTACAGTACTGGACAGTATAGTTCTAGATGGTACAACAGTTAATTTTTAGTGACTAAAAATGCATTTGAAAAAAAAAAAAATCTCTTCTTAAGCCCCAACAAAATAGCCAGGAAATCACATTATTTGCTCAAAAATACCCTTTCTCTGGGTAAACCCCTGAGGCCAGTAATGATGTATCTCTACCCAATAAGGGAAGAGAAAATAAAGTAATTCAATAGCAATTCTAGCTTCAGGTTCTCATGGTTCCTTTGCTTACTCTCAGGATTACTCTGTACGTGTTCTTTTGAAGCTATTACTATCTTACCTTAAATTTTTAAAAGTCCTCCTTTCTTCATCCTTGGTGGATGAATCTCTCACTGGACAGATCCAATAACCTGGTGATTGGGGTCTTCCCATCCTTTAAACTGGGAGGTTGACTTTTTCCAAATGTTTTGACAAACACATCAAAGAAACTTTATAGCACAACAATCACAGAATACCTAAATTGTCATGGTCCAACAAGGAAGAAAAAACCATCACCAACCAGGCTTTGGGACTCAAGAAGATGAATTTGAGACAGAAAATGAAGGGATGAGGGGCATTTCCCCTGAACAGTTTTTCCAAGTCCATTCATGAGGAAAATCCCCGTCGGGAGACTTAAAAGGCTTTTCTATGTGAATTTTTCGATGCTGACTGAGGTAGGCACTTCTGCTGAAGCATTTCCCACAGCTGGTACATTTGTAAGGTTTTTCCCCTATGTGGGTCCTCTGGTGCCTGATAAGGTTAAAGCTCTGACTGAAGCATTCACCACAATCAGGACATTTATAAGGTTTCTCTCCTGTATGTGTCCTTTGGTGAATCACCAGGGTGGAACTCTGACTGAAAGTTTTCCAGCACACAGAACATCTGTAAGGTTTTTCTCCTGTATGTGTTCTCTGATGTCTAATGAGATGGGAGCTAAGGCCAAAACTCTTTCCACATTCACAACATCTATATGGTTTCTCTCCTAACTGGATTCTGCATTCTTCTATCACATCGCAGTTCTGACTCAAACTTTCTTCATATTCCGAACTTTCATAGGATTTCTCTCCTGTGTGCATTTTCTGGTGTGTAATAAGGTTTGAACTACGACTAAAATTCTTCCCACATTCTGGACATTGATAAGGCTTTTCTCCTGTATGTATTCTCTGATGTTTTATTAGAGTAGAATTACAACCGAAGCTTTTTCCACACTCAAGACATTTGTAGGGTTTCTCACCTGTGTGTGTCCGCTGGTGGCGAATGAGGCTGGAACTCTGACTAAAACTCTTCCCACAATCAGGGCACTTGTAAGGTTTTTCTCCAGTGTGAGTCCTCTGATGTTCTATTAGGACATAGCTGTGACTGAAGCCTTTTCCGCAGACAGAACATTCATATGGTTTTTCACCCGTATGTGATCTGTGATGCTGAATAAGGTGAGAGCTGCTGCTGAATCTCTTCCCACACTCGGGACATTTATAGGGTTTCTCTCCCGTGTGAGTTCTCTCATGGATAATAAGATGGGAGGTATTGCTGAAGCTTTTCCCACATTCACCACACTGGTAGGGCTTCTCTCCTGTGTGCATTCTTAGATGCTGAATCAGGTGAGAACTGTTACAAAAGCATTTTGCACACTCAGAGCATTTATAAGGCTTTTCTCCTGAGTGGGTCCTCTGGTGAGTACGCAAATGAGAACTATTACTGAAGCTTTTCCAACATTTGCAACATTTGTAGGGTCTGTCTACAAAGGATGAATTCTGCTGGACACAGGCATTGGTATGTTCTCCTGGGTCCCATTCCTGGTGATTGGGTTTTTCCTCCTCTTTAGCTATAAAATTTCCCCAATTCTCTGACTTGCCATCACTCTCATAGGAATCATGACACCAAATCTCATCTTGAACCCATGTCAGTGGCATTTCTTTTGCATCCTCATGCTTATAATGTTGTGGTCTATGTCTTTTAGACCATTCTGAAGGTTTCTCTTTATCTGCCTTAGAATTATTGTGGTGAACAGTTTCCAAATTATTCATACTTGCACCTCCTGCAAGAATAAACAAATATTCTAATCATATTCCGAATCTCTGCCAGAGAAATAAATTCTAAATTGCAGTGGAAGAGAGGAAATAACACTGTAAAACCTCATAAATAATTTCATATAAAAAAGTTTTTAAAGACAGTTTTACTTCTTTTCCTCTGTTTACCAGAAGCAGGTGGATTTTTTTTGTACTTAGCAACAACAATAATGAATTATTTGAATCATTATTGGCAAAGGGAACATCAATCTAAAAATAAATACGTTAAGTTTTGTTCTAGAAGACTTAAGAGAAAAAACAGGATTGATGTGAATAGGAGTGAAATTGAACAGGATACCATCTCAGGTAAAAACTAGACAATAGCTTTGCTAAAATCTGAGCAAATGCTATAGAAATAACAATAGCCACTATTTATCAAGAACAGTAGCTTTGGATGTGGTATCTCACTAATTCTAAAATATATGTGAAATAGATATTATTCATTTTCTTAAAGATGAGAACAATGAGGCTGAAATAATTAACACAGCTTATAAGTGACAGAACAAGGAATTAAATTAAGGTTTGTCTCATTCTAGTGTCCTGTTCTTTCTACATCGAATTTCCTAAGGATTCAGATAATCGTCTTGATCCCTCACCTGTGAAGGGGCTTTTCAAACTCTCTCTCTCCATAAAGTCGTTAGAATCGGAGACCAACAGTTTTTTTTTCTTGCTCCATCACAATGATCACAGCCAAGTTAGAGATCAGAAACCCTGTGGAAGGAAATAAATTATGTTTGGAGGTATTTGTTAAAGCTTATTCTTCCTCCTTCCTTCCCAACCATTCCAACACAACAATAGGAGGCACAGAATGTTCCATGAACCATACCGAAAATAAGAAACACAACTTTTAGCAGCCCTTTTAGAAAATCTTATCTCAGACCTAAGTGTTTAGAATTAAGGGTTAACCCTGAAATAACAATGCAAAAAAGCAAATCTTCACATTAAAGGTCTGAGGATCAAACTTCAAAGACAGAATACTAATCCTCATTGTCCACACGTAGCTTAGAAACACTTTTAATTTAAAAAGCAAAGTATTTTTTTTAAGACACCAATAATATAACTTATAAAGACTTCAAGGAATCAATATGCAGGCATAAGCAGCAGCTAAAGAAAAAAAGCACCCTGTTTAGTTTCAAAAGAATAACTTGGTCTTGACAGAAGGAAACCTTTGAAGTCAATTTCAAAGGAAAGTTAGGATTTACATAACCAGTAAAGAGAAATTAGGACAAAGCAGAGGTGGAATAATTATAGCCAATAACCCTGCAATATAAAAAGGAGGCTAAAGAGGGACCTCTTCCTCCTTGCACTTAGTTCCTAAGTCTATCATATTCACAATATCCATTTCAGCCTAAACTTTGTCTTCTGGAGCCAACAATCACTAACCTATTTTAAGGGAGTAGAAAATGTTCCATCCTGGCTAATGCGGTGAAACCCCGTCTCTACTAAAAATACAAAAAATTAGCCGGGCGTGGTGGCGGGCGCCTGTAGTCCCAGCTACTCAGGGGGCTGAGGCAGGAGAATCGCTTGAACCCAGGAGGCAGAGGTTGCAGTGAGCCGAGATCGTGCCATTGCACCACTCCAGCCTGGGTGACAGAGCAAGACTCTGTCTCAACAAAAAAAAAAAAAAAAAAGAAAAAGAAGAAAATGTGATCTACCACAGGAAGGCAGTGACATATGGACTTTTGGCATCCATTTCAGAATATAAAGAATATCATTATTTGGGAGAAAAATAAGGATGTAAAAGGATATACAAATGCACACATTTTAAAAACAAAAAATAGTATATGTACTTATATTGTATCTTCACCATTACTGCCTATTATGTGCCAGGTAGTGAATGAAATAATTTGCACACATTTGTCATTTAATTCTTACAGTAGCCCTCTGAAGTGTATGAACAACTACCAGCATTTTATAGGATGAGTTTGAAAGGTATTAAGAAACTTTCCTAAGGTCACCTAGAAAGTGGTAGAGCAAGATTGAGCTCCAAGTCTGTTTGGATGCTGACCTTTTTCACCTTCTGATCTATTATCGTAAACTAGAACAGGAAGCAGAGCTGGGCATAATCCCAAACTGCAAAGAATCCTCAAAGAGTCCCTTTATTTTAGAATATATTGACTGGCGTTTTAGAAAACAGGTCTACATTCCTAAACCTTGTTAACAAAGTGAGTCGACATTCCCTAAGCACACTCAGCAAGTGGGGATTTGTTCTAGAGAAACGTGAAACTAGTCTACATTACTAATATCTCCAGTGTTTGAGTCGGGGGGAGAAAAAACCATACACCTGAATGCAAAAAAAGGAAGGGGGTGGAGTTGTTCGAATGGAGTTATATATATTTTGCTGTCCTAAGTTACATACTGTTATCAAAGTATTTACAAAAGCAGCAAGAGTCTGGGCAACACATTACCATCCCCCCATTTTCCCTACTAAAATACTATTAAATTTGGCAGCAAAGGAGCCCCCGGAACAGTGGCTCAGCAAAATGGTGGCAAATGCAAGGCCATACAAGGCTGCCATTAAGATGTCTCTCCACGGGGAAGGAGTGTTTTCACTGTTCTAGAGCAACAATGTGATCAGAGTGGGGCCGTGCTTTGATCAGAAAGCCTTCAAAGAAAATGCACTGCCTGAAGCCTAGTTTTAAGAACCGCTGGCTGGGACAAGTTGGAGACGCTGGGGGGTGAAGTTCCAGGATACCAAACGGTCTCCGGCCGACAAGATCCCGTAAGGGACCCCGCGGACAAGGATGACGGTGGCCCGCCGGCGGGAGATGCTGGGCCTTCGCCCCTGGCAGCAGCGGGAACTCTCCCGGACGTCCACTGCAGCCTGGACGGGGCTGTTTCCACTCCTCTAGCCCGCAACCCTCGGCTCCCTTCCCCCCAAGAAGGAACTCACTGTTCTGGGTGCTACACCCAAGGCGCCCTGCACCCCCAGCAGTCCGGGAGGAAGGCACCCCCTCTCCCTCTGACCCCACCAACCCAGGGTCCTAAGCTCTCAAACCCGGAAGGCAGAAACAGGAAGTTACCCTCATCTCCCCTGGCGGCTTTGCTGGGGCCGCTCTAGGAAACAGTGATGGCCAACTCTCGTTGATCTTAACCCTTAGGGTCCTGGACCAGAAGGAGCGTGGGGGTGGATTTCCTTTCCCTGTGCTGTGACCAGCCAACTGTGAACCTCATTCCTCTCACTTGTCAGGCGGCTTACGACAGGGGCCTGATTGGAGCTTATACTTTTCCTCGCCATCAGAATATCATCAGATTAATTATCATCACTATTAGAATCAAAATCAATTAGTATTTTTTGTTTTTTTGAGACGGAGTCTCGCTCTGTTGCCCAGGCTGGAGTGCAGTGGTGCGATCTCGGCTCATTGCAAGCTCCGCCTCCTGGGTTCACGCCATCCTCCTGCCTCAGCCTCCCGAGTCGCTGGGACTACAGGTGCCTGCCACCATGCCCGGCTAATTTTTGTATTTTTGGTAGAGACGGGGTTTCACCGTGTTAGCCAGGATGGTCTCGATCTCCTGACCTCATGATCCGCCTGCCTCGGCCTCCCAAAGTGCTGGGATTACAGGCGTGAGCCACCGCTCCCGGCCTCAATCTAGTATTTTTAAACACCTATTGTTTCTGTTCCCACCGCTATGAGCATGGATATATATTTACTTATCTGTGAAAGTTAGAAAGCTAAGGCATCCATTCACATATAAAACAATTCATTTACAAGGCACCCTTATTAACACCTGGAAAAGTAGTTAATTCTTCCTCTTTCATTACAGAGAAAATAGAAGCCAATCCCTTTATCTCACCTCTACCAAACAGAAATCTACTCAAGTCTGCACCCTGCCGTTTTCTTTCTTCCCTCCTGTTACAACACAGTCCCTCTGGGGCCTTTTTTTTTTTTTTTTTTTTTTTTGAGATGGAGTTTCACTGTGTCACCAGCCTGGAGTGCAATGGCAGGATTTCGGCTCACTGCAACCTCTGCCTCCCGGGTTCAAGCAATTCTCCTGCCTCAGCCTCCCAAGTAGCTAGGACTACAGGTGTGCGCCACCATGCCCAGCTAATTTTTGCATTTTTAATAGAGACAGGGTTTCACCATGTTGGCCAGGATGGTCTTGATCTCTTGATCTCATGATCTGCCCGCCTCGGCCTCCCAAAGTGCTGAGCTCTTTGGTATTTTAATAAGCCCTTTACTGGTACTCACTTTCCTACCTATCTTCTTGGAAACTTCACACTACCAACTAAACTTTCCATCCCTCCACCCCCATCCCCAAATAGTCCCTCAGCTTTTCTCTTTTCTTTTTACTCACAATGTTTCCATTTCATCAATTTTCCACTAACCTTAACATTTCTCCTGCAACAACAACAACAAAAAATCACTAGCACCACCAATGACCTCCATGATGTTAGGTAGTGCAACTGGTATTTTTTAGTTCTCAGGTCCTTTTACAGGAGGTTTGATATGGCTATGGACTCGTCTTCTAGAAACACTCTTTTGAGGTGACACCACATTCTCCTCCTTTTCTTCCAACATCTCTAGTCAGTCCTGTTAGTCTCTTTTCCAAGTCAGTCCCTCAAGATCATCCTCTCCTCTTATCACTAAATGTTCTCTGCCTAGGCAATGTCATCCACTCCCACATTTTCAAATACTACCTAGGCAGACAACTCAAAAATTTACTTCTCCAGCCCAAGGTACATGTCTGAGCTCTTCACTCATAACCAATGGTCTACTTGGCATCTCATACAGGAAGTCTCAGTAACACCTCAAAACCAAAATGTCAAAAATCAAAATCATAATCTGTCTTCTCTCTCACTGTTCTTCTCTATATACACATATAAACACAAAATAAAACAAAATAAACCTGTTTCTCTTCCAATATTCTTTCAACCATCCATCCAGTTATATGGAAACCCAGAAGTCCTTCTTTTCACTTCCCTTTCCTTACCTTCCATATACAATTCATAAATAAGCCTCATCTGTTGTGTAATAAATAATTCTTACCTGTAGTTGTTTCTCCTAACCACCAGGGTCACCTCTAAGTCAGGCAACCATCACCCCTCATTTGAAGGATTTCCATGCCCTCCTAACAGTCCTATAGATACCCATCCTTGCTCCCTCTCATTCACTCTTCCCTGTTGAATCCAGAGGGATCTTTTCCAAAAATGAACCTGATTCTTCCATGTTCCTTTACCTAATTGAAGCTTACTCATCCTTCAGATTTCAGCTTACACATAACTTTCTCACAGAAGCTTTCAAGGCTCTTCTACATGCTCTTCTCCTACCATATCTTTTTTTCCATTTTAGCCTATGTCATGACTGCAACTTTGTGTGATTGATGCATTATTCTGCCTCTCCATCCAGATAGCAAGCTCCATGAGAACAGGGCCTGCCTCCACTTTTGCTTGTAATTCTATCTTACAACTTAGCACAGTGCCTGACTCCTTCATTCATTCATTTAACAAATATTTGTTGAAAGCCCACTATGTGCCTGTTACTGTGTTATCCTAGACACTGAGGATACACCAGGGCACCAAACAATGTGAGGGAGATCATAAATGAACATCAACAAAAAGTAAACAAAGAAATGTATGTTAAGCAGTGATGAGTATTAGAAAAAGAAGTAAAGGAAGTTAAAGAAAGTGTACTATTTCAGGTAAGGTGATCAGGGAAGTCCTCTCAGTAGGGAGATATTTCAGCAGAAGTATGAAGGAAGAAAGGCGTGGGCCTCATTGTTATTTAAGGGAGGAACAATTAAGACAGGAACAGTAAGAAAAAAGACTCTGAGATGGAAACTCAAGAAACAATAAGGAGCAGAGCAAGTGAAGTGAACAGTACTTGGAGATAAGGTCAGAGAAGTTTCAAGAGGCTAGATCGTAATCATATAGGCCATAAGTGACAGACACAGAGATGAATCACTCAGAATCCAAGGAAGTACATGTTGCCCACCTTTGAGAGTGCTGTGAGCAGAAAGCTTTCAGCTGTTAGCTCCCTCAGGGAGTGCTTCAGTTTCAGAGACTAGCCTTTCTGGAGCTCATGCCCTTTCCAAGGCAGCCCACATCTGGGGGACTGATCAAGGCAGAAATATAAAAGGCTGTTCCTGTTGTCCAAAGCAGGATAACTCTTAAATGCACTATTTCAGCTCCTGAGTGTTGTTTGTTTGCTTTTTAAGACAGTCTTACTCTGTCACCCAGTCTGGAGTGCAGTGGCACAATCACGGCTTACTGCAGCCTCGACTGCCCAGGTTCTAGCAATCCTCCCATCTCAGCCTCTTAAGTAACTGAGACTAAAGTCACGTGCCACAATGCCTTGCTAGTTTTTAAATTTTTTTTGTAGAGAGGGGGGTCTCAGTTTGTTTCCCAGGCTGGATGTGAACCCCTGCGCTCAAGCAGTCCTCCTGCCTTTGCCTCCCAAAATGTTGGGATTACAGGTGTGAGCCACAGTGCCCAGCCAACTCCTGAGTTCTTGATGGCCTTGATGGAGGAATCTGTTGTCAGGCCCAAATTGTAGGTCTTCCCCCTCTGCTCAATCCTGATTCCTTTCTCACCCTTCCACAGGTTTGGATACCAAGGCCATTTCCTAATCAACACCCTGGACACTAAACAGTCTCAGAATCTGCTTCCTCAACAAACAAACAAATGAACAAAAACCTCCAAAATACATACATAAAATGAAATGTCCTCTCTCATCCCTGCCCCCAGCTATCCAGTTCTTCTCTCCACTGGGGCAACCAAAGTTGTATTATTTCTTTGTGTATTATTCACAGATATGCCATATGTGAGCAAATACCTACCTACCTGCTTATATACATATGTACATATACAGATACATAGGTAATGAATAAAGATAGATGACATATATTCATTCATTTCTTTTGCTACACATATAGTAAACTATTCACTTTGTTCTAAATTTTAGTTTTTTCACTTAACAACATGGGGAGTTTTCTTTTCTTCTCTTTTTTTTTTTTTTTTTTTTATTTTTGAGGCAGGATCTCACTCTGTCCCCCAAGCTGGAGTCCAGTGGCATGATCTCGGCTCACTGCAACCTCAACCTCCAGGGTTCAAGCAATCCTCCCACCTCAGCCTCCTAAGTATGTGGGACCACAGGTGTGTGCTACCACTCTCAGCTCCGAGCTAATTTTGGGTTTTGGTTTTTTTGTTGTTGTTTTGTTTTGTTTTGTTTTTTGTAGAGACAGGGTCTTACTATGTTGCCCGGGCTGATCTCCAACTCCTGGGCTTAAGCAATCCACCTGCTTCAGCCTCCCAAAGTGCTGGGATTACAGTCATGAGCCACTGCACCCAACCGAGAGTTTTCTATAATAGTACAGACATTTATCATAGAGCTCCCAGTATTCTTTTTTTTTAACAGTTGCATGATATACCATTGGGTAAATATACCAGTATTTATTTAACCTGTTTTTTATATGGCTTCCGAACTTATACTATTACTTATGTTGAAATGAATAATTTAACCTTTATTTTTTTAAAGCTGTGGTGGGTATTGTATATTGGTTTGCTCAATATCTATTACCACTTTCTTTCATTATGCGTTCCTGCAGAGAAGAGTTGGTGTTATGAACTGAATTGTGTCCACCAGAAATTCTTTTTTTGTTTTGTTTTTTGTTTTTGAGATGGAATCTCGCTCTCTGTCCCCTCAGGCTGGAGTAGAATGGCACAATCTTGGCTCACTGAAGCCTCTGCCTCCTGGATTCAAGCAGTTCTCCTGCCTCAGCCTCCCAAGTAGCTAGGATTATAGGTGCATACCACCACAACTGGCTAATTTTTGTATTTTTAGTAGAGATGGGGTTCCACCATTTTGGTCAGGCTGGTCTCAAACTCCTGGCCTCAAATACTCTGCCCACCTCAGCCTCCCAAAGTGTAGGGATTACAAGCATAAGCCACCACACCCGGCCTTCACCCAAAATTCCTATGTTGAACCTGTAATCCCCAGTATGGCTGTATTTGGAGATAGGGCCTCAAGGGAAGTGTTTGAGGTTAAGTGAGGTCATAATGGTAGGGCTCTAATCTGATAGGACTGGGGTCCTTGTAAGAAGAGGAAGAGACACCGGAGACATCTCTGTCTGTGTACACACAAAGGAAAGGCCAGGGGAGAACATAGCAAGAAGGTGGCCATCTGCAAACCAGGAAGAGAGGCCTCATGGAAACTAACACTGACAGTACCTTGATCATGGACTTCTACCTTCCAGAAGTGTGAGAAAATGAGGCCATGCATGATGACTTACACCTGTAATCCCAGTATTTCAGGAGGCTGAGACAGGAGGACCACTTGAGCCAAGGAGTTTGAGACCAGTCTGGACAACGGTGAGACTCCATCTGTACAAACAATTTTTTAAAAAAAAGAAAAAAAAAGGCTTTGCATGGTGGCACATGCCTATAGTCCCAGCTACTCAGGAGGCTGAGGCGGGAGGATTGCTTGAGCCCAGGAGTTCAAGTCTCCAGTGAACCATGATTGCACTACTGCACTTCAGCCTGGATGACACAGTGAGACCCTGTCAAAAAAACAAAACAAAACAAAAGAAGCAAAAACCAAAAAACCCCAGAACTGTGAGAAAATGAATTTCTGCTGTTTAAGCCACTCAGTCTAGTATTTTGCTATGATAGCCTAAACAGACTAATACAGTTGAAAAAGCTAAACATTATATTTCCAAGACTTCTTTGAAGCTGTAATTGCCATAGTTGTAGCAGCAGCTTTGATTGACACTCCTGGAAGCTCAGCCCACAGTCCATTTCCTCAGTCCTCCCAGAGATTCCAAAAGTCCTTTAATCCTTGTAATGTATCTTTTATTCCTTATGTCAGCTCAACTGAATTCTATTCTCTGTAACTGACTCTAGTTAGTACACAGCTAAACTGCTAGGGAGGCTCTAGTTTGGGGTTGAGGGCACACGGACAAAGTGTGCGTTCCCTGGAGTAGCAAGCTTGCAGACAGAACTTCCAGCTGGAGGATGGCTATATGGTGTGTGTAAGCAGGCTGAGGCTGGCACCACAGGTCCAGCTCGGAAATGAAAGAAGAGTGACGCTTGCCTTCTAATTACGTGTTCTAGCCATGAGCAAACTGTTATTGGAAGATGGAGGAAGGGTCGGGAGGGGGGGGGGGGGCGGGGGCGGGGTCCGATCGTGCTTTCTCAACAGTGGTGATATCGCCCCCAAGTGGACAAAAGGAGTTCTTCGGGGGAGCATGAAAAAAATACCCTTTTCATGCATGCAGCACAGACATACATCATAGAAGACTTAAACAGTTATACAGTATATTTGTGGTGTTACATTTTAATGGAGGGGGAGTGGTTAATAAAAAATGTCTGAAAAGATGGGGTGGCGGATGATAAGGAAAAGAGGGTTGAGACGCACTGCTGTAGATATTATGAAGAGCATGTCGTATGCCAGCAAACAAGATGCCCATGTTGAGGCTGGGTGAGGTGGCTCACGCCTGTAATCCCAGCACTTTGGGAGGCCGAGGTGAGAGGATCACTTGAGCCCAGGCGTCCGGGACCAGCCTGGCAACTTACAAAAAAAATATATTTAAAATAAAAAAATTAGCCAGGCATGGTGGCACACACCTGTAGTCCCAGCTACTCAGGAGGCTGAGGTGGGAGGATCACCAGAGCCCAAGAGTTCAAGGCTGCAGTGAGCTATGATCACATCACACTACACTCCAGCCCAGGTGACGCAAGATCCTGCCTAAAAAAAAAAAAAAAAAAAAAAAAAAAAATTGCCCCATGTTTTAGGATGTTTTAGGATGAGCATGAGAAAGGCCATGTTACTGCCAACTAAGCAGCTTTTTCTTAACAACCATATTGTTTGGTGATCACAAAGCAAAGTTTAAGCATTTTATATTCTAACATTATAAGTATTCATGTTCCTTATATATTTGAGTTACACTTTAGGAGGTTGTTTATTGCAGGATCTGGCCAGCAGCCCACAATGCAACGGGGCTCTCTCTTTGTTCCCAGGCGGATCGGCAGGTAGAGAAATAATAGACACACACGATAGTGAAAGCTGGGTCCAGGGGAGTCACTGCCTTCTGGTCCCGCTATGCCAACAATGCACTAGATATACCAGCATTTATTACTAAGTTGAGTGAGGGCGGGGGTAGGTTAGTGAGGGATTTAGGGTCATTTGATTATGAGGTGAGATGGTCACATGGGGATGAAGTAATTATTTAACATAACATCTGTATGCAGAAGTACAGTATACAGGGATAAGAATTTACAATATAATGTGTGCATCAGTAATTTCTAAAAGAGCCTTAAAACAGAAACACAGTCTTTCCATAACCTATGATTAGCAAGATATTAATCAGAGTAACAGTTGCAGCAAAAGCTGGTTACAAACAATCCATAGAAACAGGACGTGAAGCTAGACAACTGGTTAGACCAGAAATTCTCAGAAGGAAGTATGCCTTAACCCTAAAGAGGCCTAGAAGAGCCGTGGCAAGATAAGAGCGTTTATAGCCCTATCTTATCCATATGGACAGGCGCCCCCATGCGTCCGTTTACAGGCTCTCCACAAGGGTCTCATTCCATTCCCAGAGCTATGAACATTTGCTTTTCTGGGATAGGAATTTTGGTGATGTGAAACCTCCCTGACTGCACGTCTGTTCATAGGCTCTCTGCAGGGGGAAGCACATCACGCGCTGTTGGCTCGTTCTGGCAGTCCAACCTGGTATTGTCTTTACACAATCCTGCATGCAACTTTGTATTTACAATAATCAGGAGCATTTCATTTTTTATTCCATAACAATAGTTTCAGGGGGTCTCCCTAGAGTTATTTGGAGGTTTGGGGTTGAACTGCAATGCATTGTAATTTCCCCTACATAAAATAATGAGAAATAGGCTCCCAGTTGGCATTGACACCCAGAACCTCAGATGATAAGGAACGAATTTGTTTAAAGTTCCATCAAAAGAGAAAGAGAATATGGATTTAATGAGGACTTGGGCTACAAATGGCAGAAGGTTTTCTGGGTGGGATATAAAGACAGTACTTCTGAACATTTTATTGGCAGGTACCTCTGCAGGAATTTGATAACAACCTGGGACCTCATGCTGGTTATTTTTAATTTGTTCCCTCCGAATGTATTCTCTGACCTTTTCTATGCCCAAGGAAGCTGATCTTTGTAGGCTGAGACTGATCTTTATGAAACATGTTATTCTGACTCCCTTCTCTGTGTTTTGGTTAGGCCAATGAGAGGCACTGACTGGAGATGGGGACGGGGGGTACCTATTCACTGGCCCTCTCCCAGCCAGTTGTGATTGGCAGAGACTCTGTGCCTCTACCCAAGTCCACGCATGTAGTTGGGTGACCCCTATCCCAAGGCTGCAGTTCCCTGAGTTCTGCTAATGGCTCCCTTTCCATTCTCCTTCAGTCCCGCAGGTAGAATGCCCTCACAACATTGCTAAGTCCTTGGTGCACTTTGGTGCACAACCCTGTTCACAACTGCGTAAACAGTTCACTAAACTGGCTTCACTTACCCCATTGCATGGGAAGGGGTAATACAGATAACTCCTTCTTGTCCATCTTTCAGCATGCCATCTGTTTCCTCTTAAAACCCTAACTGACAGGATACTCTCTCCAGAAAACAAAATAGGTGGACTTACGAAAGCTTTGCATGTAATATTAAGGGCTCCTCAGACTCACTCTGAAGCCCAGCCAAGGATGTGGAGAAGGCAGAGGACTCAAGGAACCCCGGTTAAAAATCTCTCTTCTTGGATTTGGTAAGCCACGAACACTGCATTGCCTTACACATCACAATCTAGCATTTGAGGGTAAAAGTAGTGGATGCACCGGGTGGTGAAAGGGGTTAGAGATTTGCCTGTATCTTTCCCTCCTTCTGTCTTTTTTTTCCAGAGACAGGATATCACTCTGCCACCCAGACTGGAGGGCCGTGGTACAATCATGGTTCACTGTAGCCTCAAACTCCTGGGCTCAAGTGATTCTCCTGCCTCAGCCTCCTAAGTAGCTAGGACTCAAAGTCTAATCAAACAAGTGGCCTTTCTGGTGTGGCCAGACCCTACCCTAGGTCATCTCATTTGTGTAAACTCTCCAGGGGCTCACCAAGAGTAGCCTCATTAGCATAAATGCAAGTGAGGTCTGAGGGGCCCACCATGAGTAACAAAGGTGCTCCTATCACTCGCGATATTCCGAGGGTTGAGAAGCCCCTTTCTAGGAACCAGTGACAAAGACCAGCCAAATTCTTTATTGTATAAAAGCAGCCCTCCTGTCTACCAATCTGATCCTCTTCCTTGCACCTCTTGCTTGCCTCAGATGGCAAAGGTTTCCTAACTCTGCTGATTTCCCACCACCGCCCGAGGAAAACAATGACAATCCCTCGTCCTTCCCGCAAGCCCAGGAATTCCCCTGAGGCGAAGATATGGGTTTGGTACTGAGCTGATTATACAATCAGAACAGCTGGCACTAAGTCGTCAGTTGTCAATAGGTTTTATCCTACTATCGGTAGGTTTGCATTTTAAGGGAGGAGGTGGTTAAAATGATGAGTTGAGGCTATTAATTGGCAGGTGGTGCAAAGCTGTGTAATGAGGGGCAGTATGATGTCATACTGTTAGCAGTGGCGAATCTGTACAGGTCTGCAAGAACCTCAGTTCTTACCTCCTTAGAAGAAAGAATTCCACCAAGGGGCATAAGGCAGAGGGAGAGGCTGAGGCAAGTTTTAGAGCAGGAGTGAAAGTTCATTAAAAAGTTTAGAGCAAGTCTGGCCGTGGTGGCTCACGCCTGTAATCCCAGCACTTTGGGAGGCCGAGAGGGGGGATCATGAGGTCAGGAGATCGAGACCATCCTGGCTAACACAGTGAAACCCCGTCTCTACTAAAAATACAAAAAATTAGCCAGGCGTGGTGGCGGGTGCCTGTAGTCCCAGCTACTCCGGAGGCTGAGGCAGGAGAGTGGCGTGAACCCGGGAGGCGGAGGTTGCAGTGAGCCGAGATCGCGCCACTGCACTCCAGCCTGGGTGAGAGCGAGACTCCGCCTCAAAAAAACAAAACAAAACAAAACAAAACAAAAAAAGTTTAGAGCAGGAATGGCCGGGCGCGGTGGCTCACGCCTGTAATCCCAACACTTTGGGAGGCCAAGGTGGGCAGATCGTCTGAAGTCAGGAGTTCGAGACCAGCTTGGCCAACATAGTGAAACCCCATCTCTACTAAAAATACAAAAATTAGCCAGGCGTGGTGGTGTGCGCCTGTAATCCCAACTACTACGGAGGCTGAGGCAGGAGAATTGCTTGAACCTGGGAGCCAGAGGTTGCAGTGAGCTAAGATTCTGCCACTGCACTCCAGCCTGAGTGACAGAGTGAGACTCCATCTCAAAAAAAAAAAAAAGTTTAGAGCAGGAACGAAAGGAAGAACCCTTGGAAGAGGGCCAAGCAGGTGACTTGAGAGATCAAGTGTGTGGTCTGATCTTTGACTTGGGGTTCTATACGTTGGCATGCCTCTGGGGTCTTGTGTCCCTTCTCCCCTGATTCTTCCCTGGGGTGGGCTGTCCACATACACAGTGGCCTGCCAGCACTTGGGAGAGGAGCATGTGCAGTGTGTTTACTGGTGTTGTATGCATGCTCAATTGAGGCATTTTTCCCCTACCCAGGCATTTAAACTCTGCCATTTTGCCTCTTACTGACTGGAGTTTTTCCCTCAGGAGTTGAGTGTTCCTGGAGGAATGTCATATACCATTTAAACTCCACCATTTTGCCTCTTAGGGACTTGATGTGTTTTTCCCTTACCAGTCAAGTGTTCCTAGAGGAAAGTCATATATCAGTTAAACTCTGCTATTTTACCTCTTAGTGTGTATGCTTGAGCCCACTCGCCCAACTCCTGAGATCTTACTGGAAGCTGCTGATCACCAGTTTCAGGTGTTTCAATTTATTAGGAGACTGCCTTTCCTAGGTACAAGCTGCAGCCAATTATTATTTTAGAGAGGCAGTTTAACAACTGCTTGACTATCACGTGATGGTCACCTGGCATTCCTGGCTGGGGGTTGGTGGGGGCGCTCTCCTGCCCTGCTCATGTCTGACTAGCTACCTACTGTAACAATAATCAGGGCAAATCCTTTGCCTCAGAAACAAGATCTGTGATTCTTGACCAAGAAATTGAATCTAAGCCTCAGTAACTTGCAGACAGTAATCGTCATCTTCCAGAGTTATGGGGTTTGCTGTGATTATTTTTAGTGGTGGGCTTTCTGGTGCTTGCAGATCTCTGCCTCTTTTTCTTCTCTCCAGCCTCTCCCCTCCCTCTGCTTCCTGCATCATTGGGCCTGGAAATGTATACAGAGAATTGTTACTGAAATGATCACTGCTCTAAGTACCTTTGCACCTGACTCAGCACCTCTAGGGCGGAGCGAAACAGAGTAGAGGCATGGCTTAGGGAGTGAGTATGGGCTGGCACAGAGCACCAAAGCTATTGGAAGCCCAAGAAGCATGGAGTCCCAATGCAGAGGCTTGCCTATATTGAAATGGCTAGCTAGGGAGATGGCAACATCTCTTTTGAAGGTGGCTGGGAGAGTGGGTGTGGGCTTTGGGAGGGGAAAGAATTGTTCAAGATGATTTGACTCTGGTGCTACAGCAAACCCAGGGCATCAATCGAGTGGGCTGGAGCACAGTGGCATGATGATGTCTTCTCTCTTGTTAGCTTGGGATAGCACTTTCCTTGGTTAGGTCAAATGCTCAAAATTCCATACTTTGTCAGCAGGCGGCTTCAGAGGCAGCTGTTTGGTAAGACGGCAGCAAAATGAAAGGCTGCAGAGCAAACCAACACTGCATAATCTCCAGGAATCTTTATGCAAACATAAAGCGATATTTGTACCAATTAGATTTAACATGAATAAATGTGGATGTAACAGCGGATTCTGAGCATAGATACTCTGTGAAGTGAATCATTTGGAATGAATTCTTAGAGAGAGAGTGCCTAGGTGCCAAATGCCTCACTCCAGAATGTTACGGGTCACTTTTCCTCCTTGGCCACAGATTTCCTCTAAAGTTAATTGTTGTCAAATCTTCTCATCTTGGCACCCCCCATCTTCCCCCACCCCTACCCCTGCAAGCCAGTCTTCCTCCAGAAAACAAAAGATCAAGAGTAGGCAGGTCTCATTCCTGGCTTTATAGGAGAATTCCGGTGCTTGGGGGGCCAGTTCTAGTTCTTGGAGCCCCAAAGCTGTAGAAACCTACAAAACTGGTCTCAAGTTAAGCAGGACCCTGAGAGAGGAGGATACCCATTGGAAATGTGAGGTTCGAGTACACATTATGAAACATGGCCTGAGAAGAGCGCCTGATTCATTTCTAAATATACCAAATGCTGGAAAGCAGGGTGCTTGCCAGTCAAACTGTGAAAACAGCAACATTTCTCCAGGATATCTTTCTGGACTCTCTTCTGATGCCAACACCCTACCCCCTACCTTCAACTCTGCACCTGCCTTCTGATTTAAGGTTGATCTACCATCAGTGATCACCCACCAGGCGTCACCTCCTTTAGTCTCCTGTATTTTATTCTTTGTCTCTTAACTCTTCCTTGTAGGATCTTATATTTTCAAGGGTCAGGTTGAATGGAATTCGTGGAATTATATAAATCTAGAGTTGGAAGGAGAAAAGAAGGGAGAGGAGTAAAAGAAGGTCATGAGTGCCTTCCACGACCCAAACACAGTCACATCTGTTCTCACCTCACAATCATCCTGTATGAGGAAGGGAGTAGTATTCCAATTTTTCACACTTTTGAGGAGATGGACAGAAAGAGCTTGAGGATAATCACAATACCACTAGGAGGTAGTGGGAGTGAAGGCCCTCAACAAAACCTTCTCCTGCCCAGGGAAGAGCCCAACAGATCTCTTTTGAATTCACGAACCTGTTCCCTCTTCTGTATTTTCTACTGCAGTGAATGTCATCCCCAGGCAATGAGCTGCATGAGACTACAACCTGGGCCTGCCTTTGACTATGCTTTTTCCCTTATCCCATAATCAACCACACACCAAATTCTGTAGATATCACCTCCTAAATAACTTTCAAAAAAGTCCCCTACTCAGCATCCCCACTGTCACTTTCCTAGGTCACCTACCATTGTTTCTTGCACTTGCCTGTCTCCGCTCCATGTTGAATTAAGAGGTGTGTGTGGTGGGATGAGTGGGGGAGCGTGTTGAAGAAGAGTGAAGAGCTGCAGAAGTATCCTTATATTTGAATTGCCCTTTCACAATATTAAATCAAACAATAGTATATATGGAATGTTTAGAGTGTTGTGCTTAACACTGTACCTACTCAGTACATGGGGTGAGTATTAATAGGGAAATCACATGCAAATGACTTCCTGGTTAATGTGTTTATTCATTCATGCATTTGTATATTTATTACAGACAAAGTCTTGCTCTGTCACCCAGTTCCAGCTTACCGCAGCCTCAAACTTGAGCTCAAGCGATCCTCCCAGGTGCAAGCCACGGCACCTGTCCAGGTTAATGTGTTTAATATCACAACTGCAACTCCGCTGGAGGGTAATCCTTTGTCTTCTTCCTCTATCTGGAACCCATCTTTTAATTCTCCCGAGACGCTTCCTCCCTTTAAATTCCTTATTAAATTCTTTTTATACTAGATTTCAGAACAGAATGTTATTGATTTTTATAATACTCACTTGTCAAAAAAATGTATTTGATCCAGGGAGGCAATACATAAATACCCACTTTAAATCCTTCTGCCTGTGTTAATAGTATATTGTTTCAGGGCTAGCAACCTCTGAACAGAGAGGTATTGTCAGCTTTATCTAATGATGTAAGTAATGCATTGGATTTCCCAGAGTCCATTAAAAAGTCACTTTTGTCAGATAAATATTTCGCCTGTGATCAGAAAATGTTGGCCAAATTGGCAAGTGCACAGGTATTTGTAACTATTTAAAGAAGATGTGGAAATTCTGCACATTGAACATCAGAATAGGAATTCCACTTAAAGTGCTAGGAGACACTTGGGAATGTGTGGGACTGTTTTTGTTATCCTTGGTTGGTGCTATCAGGAGTTGACGGGCAAGTGTCCTAAAGTTCATATGTTGACGCCCTAACCCCCAATGTGCCTATATTTGGAGATAGGGCCTTTAAAGAGTTAATTAAGGTTGAATGAGGTCATATGAGTGGATCCTAATCCAACATGACTGATGTCCTTAAAAGAAGAGGAAGAGATGCGCGCGCAGAGGAAAGACCATATGAGGACAGAGAAGATGGCCATCTGCAAGCCAAGGAGAGAGGCCAAAGGAGAAAACAGATCTGCCCACACCTTGACCTTAGATTTCCAGCTTTTGGAATTGTTAGAAATAAATTTCTGTTATTTAAATCACCCAGTCTGTAGTATTTTGTTATGGCAGCCCTAGCAAAATAAGACAGTAACAAACAGCAATGCCAAAGACCCTACAAAGGACAGGACGGTAGATTCTGCACACTAAAAAGTTGTCCTGCCCAGGTTAAACACGGTGGCTCATGCCTATAATACCCATACTTTGGGAGGCTGAGAGGTAGGAGGATTGCTTGAGGCCAGGAGTTCGAGACCAGTGTGGGTAACAAAGTGAGACCTTGTCTCTACAAAAAATACAAAAATTAGTGAGGCACAGTGGCTCACTCCTGTAGTTCCAACTACTCCGGAGACTGAGATAGGAGATGGCTTGAGCCTAGGAGGTTAAGGCTATAGGGAGCCATGATTACGCCACTGCACTCCAGCCTGGGTGACGAGGTGAGAACTCATATTAAAAAAATAAAAATATCCTGCCCAAATGCAAATAGCATCCCCTTGAGAAACATTAATCTGTTCCCAACTCTTCGCATTATAGATGACCCATTAGACTTCTCCTTGAGGAAAGGCACTATATTTTATTTATCTCTGTCCTGCCAGTGGCTAGCATTGTGTCTGCCACTCAGTGGGAACTCAGTAATTGCAAGGGCATGATATTTTAAAAATTCTGTGTGTGTCTGTGCATTTTACCTTTCATCTCAGTTCATCTGAGCCATACATCTGCTTGGGGGTATGTCATGCAGTTCTTACTACTGAAGGACTGCAGAGACAGAGTGGGATACTATTTAGCTTTTAACATAGAAAAATAAGATTTTGCCGCAAAACATTGATGACATTCTTTGCCAAGCTATTGTCTTGAGAAAGGACTGTCTAAAGTTCTTTAACACATCAAGGCCTGTCTGGGGCTCAGTCAGAGATTTCTTCTGAAGGGAGTTCCAGAAAGACGAAGTGAGTGGGTCAGGGTTGGGGAAGTCCCTTGACTGAAGGTGAAGAACTTTAGATTTAAAAAAGGTTAACAACGGGAGGGGGAACTATTGTCCCTCTCCTGCCTTTTCTCGTCACCCTGGCTGAAAATGACACCCCAGTGACCTATGGTTATCTGACATTTTGTTTTATATGTGTTTGTTTCTCTGTTTATTATCGTTCTCTTTGACTAGGATCTTAACTCCACGAGCCAGTTCTTTGTCTATTTAATTTCTGCTGTATTCTCAGCATCTAAAACAGTACCTGGCAGTTCAATAAATCTATTGAATGAACAAATGAGTTTTCTTTTCTCTTCCTTTCCCTGCAACATCTAAAAAAAGAGAAGAAGAAATCATTTCGTTTGAGAGCATATCTTAAAAGCTTTTGCTTTCGAAGCCATTCACTGGATTTTCTGTACTTCAGAGGAAATCCTAGAAACTGGCCTAATAAAATCTCATCCTGAAAGATCTAAGAACAGGAGCATCTCTGACTTATTGCTTATTGCTTTGCATGCCACGTTTGTTCCCTTTGAACTCCTTTACAAAGTTTATGGTGTGACAAATGGCATCTATAATGGCACCAGGCCACTAATTGCTCAGAAAGTGCCCTGATAAAATAGAGTTGATGCCCTGGGTGCTTGCCTCTTCCTGGCAGGCAAACCTGGGCATGTTTTCCGTGACTGGTGACCCCTTAGTAGAACTTCACAGGTTCCTGGGTCTTCATGGGGCTGCCAAGAGCAGCATGTCATGTCACTGAATGAAGCTGTATGTCCTTCTCGTCCATCATCTCTGTAGGAAGTGCATAGGGATGAAAAGGTGAAGACAAGATTCTGCATTAGAAAAACAATTCTAGCAGGAAATCCTGTGCATTCAGATCACTGAGTTTTGGCCATCAGTGTTGGGACTTTTCTTACACACACACACACACACACACACACACATCCTAGGAAACATCAGGCCAAGTGATCAAGAATGCGCATCTTCACAAAGGGCTGTGACCATCAAGTTCTTTGTTCGTTAGTGTCCAGAAAGTTCAACCACATTCCTTTGGGATGAATTACATGGTGACTATTTATTAGGGTGGGAAAAGGAAGGAGAAAGGGGAAATGCACAAAGGATGTGGCAGTTTACAATGGGACAGTTGCATAATGTCAAATTCACATGGAGAACAAGTGATTTGTTACCTGGGACAGGGACTAATCTAAAATGGATTCTCTTCACCTGCATAAAGGAGAAACCTATTGGAAAATCAGATTTTGCTTCAAGACATTAATGATATTATTGAGGATAATAGGACTGGATAACAGGACAAAATAAAGGGCTTCTGACGTATATTGTCATGATAAAAAGGACTTTCATCTGTTTAGCAGTGACCAAGTGCTTGCATGCCAATATGCTACTTATTCTCATCACAAGTTTGTGAAGGAAAATATGTCCCTTCTACAGGCAGGAAAACCGAGGCTCCTGAGAGGCGGAAGTGGGTTGCCCAAGCCAGTGGAACCAGTGATGGAGGCAGGTCTCGGGTTCTGGTCTTCCAGCCCCACGGCAGTGTGTCTTCCACTGCACCTGAATGCAGCACTCCATGATGGGTCATAAGTAGAGTGACCATGTGACTTATCACTGAAAACGGGACTCTGGAGACTAAAAGAGGCTCCATGAATAATTATCCTGAGACAATAACTGGAAACCAGGACTGTCCTGTGACTACTTAGATGAATTGTTGCCTTCGTCACAGGGCAGAAACAGTGGGGACCTGCACACCTCCCTGCTCATCTGCTGCAGCAAGGAGAACCTGTCATGGCTCAGAGCCAGACTTCTCTTTCCTTTGGCAGGAGACATAAATCTTTATCTCTTTTTTTGAAAGCAAGTGGCCTTTCAGTCTTGAGTGACAAAGGTCAATGAACAGATGTGGTTGGGAGTAGTGCAGTCATGAGGAGCCAGTTCTCCCTTTTCTCTGTGCCACTGTGTCTGACCAGTTTGGACGCCAAAGCTCCAAAACTATAGCCAGTATGTGAAAGATACAACCAAGAGTAAAGGAAAGAAAAATGACTCATCTCCTGAAGAATGGAGAACGAGGCTGATGACAACTGTCAGAGAAGACAACCTGGGCAACTTAGCTCTGACAGCTGAGCAGCAAGCAGATTGGGTGTCACCATCAGTCTGGGGGCCTCCGCTGGGAAAGGCAAATTTTATCATGTGGATGAGGTCATGAGGCTTCCTAGAGAGGGGCATAGTCTACCCCACCTGGCTAGCTAGGCCGTTTGTCTTCTGGTCAACACTAATATGCCAGTGGTGACTGCAATATCTGTTATGGCAAACACCTGCTCCTGGATACAGTTGCTGCCATAGAAGGGCAGGATGAAATGATTAGTAATTATATTTTTTCTTTCTTTCTTTATTATTATTTTTTATTATAGATGGGGTCTCACTACATTGATCGGGCTTGTCTTGAACTCTTGGCCTCAAGCAATCCTCCTGTCTTGGCCTCCCAAAGTGCTAGGATTACAGGACTGAGCCACTGCACCCACCCAAATCTTTTCTTTTTTTTTTTTTTTCTGAGACTAAGTCTTGCTCTGTTGCCCAGGCTGGAGTGCAGTGGTGCCATCTCAGCTCACCACAACCTCTGCTTCCCTTGTTCAAATGATTCCCCTGCCTCAGCCTCCCGAGTAGCTGGGATTATATGTGCGTGCCACCACACTCAGCTAATTTTTTTGTATTTCTAATAGAGATGGAGTTTCACCATATTGGCCAGGCTGGTCTTGAACCCTGACCTCAAGTGATCTGCCTGCCTCGGCCTTCCAAAGTGCTGGGATTACAAGCATGAGCCTCTGCACCTGGCCTATATTTCTTTTTCATTTTTTGAAACAGGGTCTTGCCCTGTTGCCCAGACTGGAATGCAGTGGCACAATCATGACTCACTGCAGCCTGGATCTCCTGGGCTCAAGTGATTCTCCCACCACGGCATCCAGAGTAGCTGAGACTACAGGTGCACACCACCACACCTGGCTAATTAAAAAACTAGTAGAAATGAGGTTTTCCTATGTTGCCCAAGGCTGGTCTTGAACTCTAATGATATTTCTAATAATAGCATTTACAATTGCAGAATGCTGTATTATTTTTAATGTTTTTACCACTGCTTTAAGTTCCATATAAAGTGCTTAAAGTGGTGTCTGCCTGATGTAAGAAGTGCTATGTGTTTTCTATTATTATTGCTATTATTATTTCATTTGACTCTCACAAATAGCCTACAAAATAGGTTGAACAGATATGATAGAGAAAGAAACTAAGCATAGATTGACCAAGTTTATTTTTCATCACTACTCAGCCAGTCTCTTTCAACAGCCTGACTCTGGTTGTATCTTCAATCCTGTGATCTCAGTCTATATCGCAAGACAATGGACACACCAGGAACATTTGGATTCTTGGAACTCTGAAGCAAGTTTGCCTGCTGCCACAAGCTCACGGGTTTCCTAAGGCTGCAGTGTGACTGGGTGATTGGTTGTATCAGTCTGTGTTGTGCCTTGTCTGACTTTTGTTCTATCACCAGTGCAGTAAAAGCAATGTCCCATCACAGGCCCCACCTTATTGAGCCCTCTCTCTATAGCTGTCTTAGCAAAGAACCCAAGGGACCCAAAGGCATCTGTCAGAACACATTTTTGCTGCATTTCCAAGAAAATGCTCATAACTCAATGGGCTAAGAAAGAATTGTCCTCTCTTAGTAACCTAGGGCATTGCTGATTAGCTTTCTGCATTGAAAGTGGAGAAGTGAAATCAACACAAAAGCAAGTTGAAGTTGTTTCCAGTGTACATATAGACAGTTTGCCAAAATCATGCCCTTAGAGTAAAAGAAGAACCAGAAGGAAAGGTCACTATGGGTTCACCCACGGAGAAAGATGATACCTGAGTGGGGTTAATTCAACATTGTGGGCCAGCTCAAAGTCAAAGCCATTTGCGAATTAGACACGGAAACCACAGTGGTGGGTGTTTGTGTTTGACACTGATGACATCAAAAAGCAGGTGACATCTTGCTGTGGGTGTCTCTGGAAAGACCCAGACTGTGGGCCTGGAGGTAAATCTTCACTGGTATTAAAGGTGCATCTGAAATTATGAAGAGTTTCATCTGGGAACTGCTATAAGCAGAGTCAGTGATCTTGACATACCCATGTAGGGAGATGTGCAGCTAGCCAAGGTCTCTTCGTGGAGTGCTAAAAATTGAGAGACATAAAGGAAATCAAGACTATGCATCAGCCCACCAGAGGGAGCTGACATTGCCAGAGAGCATTCCTGATATCCCTGGGCTGAGAGCTGTTCTTATTCAGGATTATTTAGAAAGCAAATTTTAAAATTGTGCTCTTTTTACTGCTAAAACAATTAGAAAATCCAAGAAAAAGATTGTATCCAAAATTTCATCAGTTATTGCAGCAAGTATTATTTTGTTTTTGTTTCCTCTAATTTTTATTTATTTGCATACAAGTTTTTTTGTTTTGTTTTGTTTTGTTTTTATTTATGTTTTGAGATGGAGTTTCGCTCTTGTTGCCCGGGCTGGAGTGCAATGGCATGATCTTGGCTCACTACAACCTCTGCCTCCCGGGTTCAAGCAATTCTTCTGCCTCAGCCTCCCCAGTAGCTGGGATTACAGGTACCCACCATCATGCCTGACTAATTTTTGTATTTTTTTTGGTGGAGACAGGGTTTCACCATGTTGGTCAGGCTGGTCTCGAACTCCTGACCTCAAGTGATGCACCCGCCTCGGCCTCCCAAAGTGCTGGGATTAAAGGCGTGAGTGACCATGTCCGGCCGCATACAAGTTTTGTTTTTTTTTTTTAAATTTTATTTTATTTATTTATTTTTGAGATGGAGTTTCACTCTTGTTGCCCAGGCTGGAATGCAATGGCACAATCTCAGCTCACTGCAACCTCCGCCTCCTGGGTTCAAGCAATTCTCCTGCCTCAGCCTTCCTTGTAGCTGGGTTTACAGGCACCCACCATCATGCTTGGCTAATTTTCATATTTTTTTTTTTAGTAGAATGGGGTTTCACCATGTTGGTCAGGCTGGTCTCGAACTGCTGACCTCAAGTGAGCCACCTGCCTCGGCCTCCCAAAGTGCTGGGATTAAAAGCGTGAGTCACCATGCCCAGCCACATACAAGTTTTTTTTTTAAAAAAAGCAATTTTATTTTATTTTATTTATTTATTTTTGAGATGGAGTCTCACTCTGTCACCCAGGCTGGAATGCACTCTCAGTCACTGGGTTCGAGCAATTCTCCTGCCTCAGCCTCCTGAGTAGCTGGGATTACAGACATGCACCACCACACCTGGCTACTTTTTGTATTTTTAGTAGAGACAAGGTTTCACCATGTTGGCCAGGCTGGTCTCGAACTCCCGACCTCAAGTGATCTGCCCGCCTCAGACTCCCAAAGTGTTGGGATTACAGGCACGAGCCACTGTGCCTGGCCTGCATACCAGTTTTTAATATAGTTGTAGTCAAACTATATAGAATATTGTGTTATACCAGTGGCTGTCAACTAAAGGGAAATTTCCTCCCAGGGAACATTTGGCAATGTGTGGAGACATTTTTGGTCATCACAGCTAAGGGAGTGAAGGGAGGGAGGTGGCATGTGATATGGCATCTAATGGATGGAGACCAGGGATGCGGCTAAACATCCTGCAATGCACAACATAGCCCTCTACAACAAAAAAGTATCTAGTCCAAAATGCCAGTAGTGCTGACATTGAGAAAATCTGTATTGTATTAACACTTTTAAGAACTAATTTTACTTAATATACAGTGTTCAATATTCCTACGTTGCCTTTGAACTAATTTAATCTGTGTCTTAGGTTGTATATCATGCATATTGAATGAAACTTAATGAGTGTATAATATTCCTTTGAGTTAATATGAAATAATTTACATAACTATCCCCTTGTTGTCGGGTATTAAGGTCAAGATACTTTGCTATTGAACATAGCACTGCAATGATCACTACGCAAATGTCTTAATTTGAAACATTTCCTTTGCATTAATTTCCAATTGTGACATTATAGATCCACTGCAGAAAAAGAGGCTGGTAAGGTTCTGTGATTAATATTTTATATTTTAAGTTCTTGAGAACAGTGACTTGCCTTATTTAATATTTTAATCCCTAAAATTCAACATTATCTTGTATATGCCATGTTTCAATAAATGCTCATTTAATGTAAATCTTTTTTATCATGTTAATAAAGTATTCCTCAAGATCTTGTTTCCTAAGAATGTTTTAAAAGCCAAGATGATCATTTTTTTTTGATATATGAAACACGATTTATTTATATTAACTAATTCCCCAGGGTTATTCTTGTATTCTTGAAATTAGCCCTACTTGTCCATGGATATTATTCTTTTTACATATTGACTGATGTGAGCTGTTGGCATGTCATCTAAGTTTTATTTGCAACAGAGCTTGGTTTATCATTTTATTTTTTGTGCAATCTTTGCCTAGGCATGTATAAAGGGAGCAGAATAGTGGCAAAATGTTCATACAGCTAGAGCGAGTTAGTCACAGCAGAAAGCAGAGGAGATGATCATGTGAAGAAATAAATGTATGGGGAGAAAAGCAATAAATCATAACTTCAACACATGGCCTTTCTTCTTGGTTTCTTTAAAGACAGCAAAAAAAAAAAAAAATATGATGCCAGACTCACATAAATCGAAGTAGATAAATGAATAAACAGCCTGTCATCCTCAAAGAGTTTATCCAGCACTCTCCCATATGTCAATTATTCAACAAATATTTATTAAGCATCTACTACACTCAGGTATTCTGTTGGATGCTAAGGAAATCATGGTGAATAATTTGTTCTATGTACAGCCATATCTTAAGAAGTACATTCTAAGTAGTGCCACTCTTACACTGAAGTGCTGGAGGAAAACAAGTGATTTCCTAAATTACAACAGTAATACAGGCTTAATGTAAAAAAAAAAAACAAAACAAAACACCAAACTTACACATATCCATAATTTTATTACCATGCTAATATAACTTTTTCTTGTTATCTATAAACTTATTACAAATCCAAAAACATAGTGGTTAAAAACAATTTATTATTATCATTCACAGGGCCTCATGGGCTCAATGAGGCAGTTCTAAATTAGAGTGTCTCAAATGGTGGCAGTGAGAGGGCATCTTTTTTGCCCATGTGGTTAGCTTGGGCTTCCTCACAGCATGGTGATTTCAGAGTGCTCAGACTTTCAACACAGCTTCTGGCGTCCTTCAAAGCAAGTGTTCTAAGAGTCGCAGGCAGAAGCTGCAAGGACTTCTTAGGAGCTAGCTTCAGAAGTCACACAGCATGACTTTAGTAGTATTCTGTTGACCAAAGCAGTCACAAATCAGGCCACATTCAAGGGAGCAAAGAAATAAACTGCAACCTTGGCTTGTGTGGATACAGGGAGAAGAAATTTATGCTGGTCAGCCATCTTGGAGACAAGCTACCATAATTATTTATCTGTTGTTAGTATGACTTTTCAAAAAGTATTCTACATAACCAAAATATAACCATTAAAATCAGGAAATTAACATTGATACTGACTACAATCTAATCCTCAGAACCCATTCAAGTTTTGCCAGTGATTCCAACAAAATAATCCAGTTCAAAACCACACATTGCATTTAATTGTCAAGGCTTTTTGGTGTTCTTTAGCTTGGAAAAGTTCCTTTGTCTTCCCTTAAATGACCTTGGCAATTTTGATGATAGCTGACCAGTTATTACATAGAATGTCCCTCAATCTGAATTTCTTACAATGTCTCTGATGTTTCCTTAAGTTATGTATCTTGGGTGGAAATACCACAGAAGTGTTGTATTCTTCTCACTGATACTACTGGCTGAGGCATAATTTACATCTGTCTCACTGCTGTTGATATTCAGTTAGATCACTTGATTAGGGTGGTATCCACTAGGTTCCTCCTAGCAGAGAACTAGGAATAACTTCCAAATTGCTCTTTAACCCTTTGTAATTAATAAGTGTTTTGTGCAGAGTTATTTTGAAATAGATATCCTATTCCTCATCAAACTCTCAATTTATTCATTTATTTCTATCTTTATGGACTTACACCTTCCTATTTTATTCAAAGGGATTGCATTAGTTTTCTATTGCTGCTGAGACAAATCACATTTTAGTGGCTTAAAACAACATAAGTGCATTATCTAACAGTTCTTTATGTCAGGAATCTTTCACAGGACTCACTGGGCTAAAAATCAAGGTGTTGACAGGGTGACATTGCTTCCTGGAGGCTCTAGGGGTGAATCCATTTTATTGCCTTTTCTGTCTTCTAGAGGCCACTCACATTCCTTGTCTCCTGGATCTCTTCCTCCATTTGGAAGCCAACAACACAGGTTGAGTCCTTCTCATGCTTCCATCTCTCTGGTTCTTTGTAGTCAGGAAGGATTTCTATTTTTAAGGACTCATGTGATTACACTGGGCCTGTCTAGATAATCTGTATTAGTCAGTGTTCTCTGGAGGAACAGGACTAAAAGGATAGATGTATATATAAAAGGGAGTTTATTAGGAGTATTGACCCACACAATGACAAGTTGAAGTCCCACAATAGGCTGTCTGCAAGCTGAGGAGCAAGCAAGGAAGCCAGTTCGAGTCTCAAAACCTCAAAAGTAGGGAAGCCAACAGTGCAGCCTTCAGTCTGTGGCAGAAGGCCTGAGAGGCCCTGGCAAAACACTGGTGTAAGCCCAAGAGTCCAAAAGCTAAAGAACTTGGAGTCTAATGTTCGAGGGCAGGAAGCATCCAGCAAGGGAGAAACAGGAAGCCTGGAAGACCCAGCCAGTCTAGTCCTTCCAGGCTCTTCTGCCTGCTTTATTCTAGCCATGGGGGCATCTGCTTAGATTGTGCCCATCCATATTGAGGGTAGGTCTGCCTCTCCCAGTCCACTGACTTAAATGTTAACCTCCTTTGGCAACACCTTTACAGATATACCCAGGAACAATACTTTGCATCCTTCAATCCAATCAAGTTGACACTCAATATTAGCTATCACATAATCCAAGATAATCTTTCTATCTTTGGGTCTCTAATCAAATCTGCAAATTCCCTTTTTCCATGCAAGATTCCATGTTCATAGATTCCACTGATTCAGGCATAGACATCTTTGTAGGCCATTATTCTGCCTACCACAAGGATTATAATCCCTTATATTAATTATTTTGAGGGTCAAATTGTCTCCAATTTGCTATTTGAGGTATCTACAAGTTAGCTTCTGGGTCCTTTTGATATGACTCCATAGTCTTTGAGAGCTTCCTTGCTTTCTGGCACAAAAATATCTTTTAGATTCATCTTGTACTTTTTAATCCAAACCCTAGAATCAGTCATTTCTCCAAAGAACCTTGATTCCTTTTAGTGGAGAATGGTATTTAGAAGCCAAAGTCAACACTTTATTATAAGATTGGCTTTGTGTTAGATGATTTTGCTCAACTGTAGGCTAATGTAAGTTTTCTGAGCATGTTTAAGATAGGCTAGGCTAAGCTATGATGTGTGGTAGGTTAGATGTATTAAATGCATTGTCAACTTATGATAATTTCAATTTACAAGGGTTTATCAGGATATAATCCCATCACAAGTCAAACAGCATCTGTAATGTCTTTGTCAGCTAATTTTAACATCTGTGTCAGTTTCTGGATTGGTTTTGATTGATCCATTTATCCCCTTACTCTGGAGCAGATCTTTTTGATTCTTTGCATGCATTGTAATTTTTTATTGGCTGACATATACTTTAAACATTATCTTGTTGGGGCCTGGATATTTTTGTATTCTGATAAATATTTTTGAGTTTTGTTCTAGAACTCAGTTGAATTATTAATACTTGGAAATAAGTTGATCCTTTCAGGTCTTGCTTTTAAGATTTGATAGTTTGCCAGCGCAGTGGCTCACACCTGTAATCCCAGCACTTTGGGAGGCCGAGGCAGGCAGATTGCCTGAGGTTGGGAGTTTGAGACCAGCCTGGCCAGCATGGGAAAACCCCATCTCTACTAAAAATACAAAAATTAGCCTGGCATGGTGGCAGGCACCTGTAATCCAAGCTATTCATGAAGCTGAGGCAGGAGAATTGCTTGAACCCGGGAGGCAGAGGTTGCAGTGGGCCGAGATCACATCATTGCACTCCAGCTGGGAAACAAGAGCAAAACTCTGTCTCAAAAAAAAAAAAAAATTGATAGGTTGAACCAGAGCAGTATTTAGGCTAGGGCTAATTGTTTCCTACTAATGAAGCAAAAATCCTTCTATGTACTTTACTCAATGCCCTGTGGAACACACAATTTTCCAGTCTGGCATGTGGGAAAAGGCACAATTTCCAGTCATGTGTGAGTGTTGGGTGCTGTTACCTTTAATTGCTTGTGGTTCTTTCTCTGTCTTCCAGTAGTTTCTTGTATGTATGCATTAATCATTACTTAGCTGCATATTCAAGGTAAGCCACCTCCATAATTCTCTGTACATCTCTCTCCTCTCTGGTACTCTGTCCTTATTTGCAATTTCTGGTTCTCTTCATTTGTTCCTGTGGATTTTGATAACCATCTGGCTTGGTATCATTGTCCTACTCTGACACAACTTTTCTCTCACTCACTTCTGTGCTGTTATTGGCAAACAAGTCATATTTCCGTATGTTAGAGTGAAACAATACAACTATCTATACATCGTTTTATACAACTGATTTTTAAATCAATTGAAAGAAGGATGGAGAAAGAGTATTTGTGTGTACTATCTTTTATAATTGCATAATTACTTTTACTGGTGCTCTTAATGTACGTGTGTGTGGATTCAAATAACTTTCTGGGGTCATTTGTTTTCAGCCTAAAGAACTGCCTTTAGTACTCCTTGGAAGATACATTTACTAGCAATAAATTCTGTTTCTTTTCTAATAGAGAAATGTCGATTTTTCCTTCATTTTGAAAGCTTTGCTGAATACAAGATTCTTAGTTGACAGTTTTCTTTTTCTTTCAGCACTTTACATCTGGCATCCCACTTCCTTTCGGCTCCATTGTTTCTGATGAAAAATCAGCTGTTAATCATATTGAGGTTCTTTTATATGTGATGAGTCATCTTTCTCTTACTGCTTTTAAGATTTTCTCCTTATCATTGGCTTTCAGAATTTTTCTATGCTATATCTGTGTGTGGATCCCTTTGCATTTATTCTACTTGAAGTCTGTTGATTTTCTTGAATCTTTAGTTTTTTTTTTTAAAAAAATCAAATTTGGAAAGTTTTCAGCTATTCTTATTTTTGAAAATTTTTTCTACTCGTTTTTCTCTCTCTTTTCCTTCTGATAATTCCATTACTCATATGTTAGCATGCTTTATGGTGTTCCATATTGAGGCTCAGTTCATTTTTCACTATTTTTTCTGTTTTTCAGATGGTATATGCTCTACAAATCTATCTTCAAGTTTGCTAGTTTTTTTCTTCTGCCAATTCAAATCTATTGTTGAGCCTCTCTAAAATTTTTATTTTTAGATAAAAAGTTTTAATTTATTTTTCAACTCCAAAATTTTCAATTGGTTTTACTAGTTTATATCTCTTTATTGATAGTCTCTATTTGATGTGACATTGTTATTTTACCTATTTAATTATAGTTTCCTTTAGTTCTTTGAACATACTTATAGTGGCTACTTTGAAATCTTCACATACTAAATGCAGTATCTGTCTCCCCGCTGCACAGATAATTTCTGCAGCTTGTTTTTTTTCCCCTGTGTACGTGTCACACTTTGCTATTTCTTTGCATGTCTCATAATTTTTTGTTGATAACTGCACATTTCAGATAACATATTATGACAATTCTAGATATTCCCTCCCACCTCACACTTGTTATTTTTTTTGTGACTTACTGAAGTATTTTAGTAAAGTGTATATTCCCCACAGTGTGATGATGTTGCTCTTCAGACAACTCAGACTTGGGCATGTGCACTGTCATTTTGGGATGACAGTGCTTTTTTTTTCTCCAGGTCTCTATTTGTCTCTTTCTGTTATCACCCCAGTTTTTAGGCTTCACTAATTTCCAGCTGATTGCTCTACTGTTTTTGACAATGCCCTAGGGGCATAAATCACTCAACAATTATCCAATTGATCCAATCAAATTTGGGCTCCTTTGCAGAGGTAATTTTCAAGGTTAGTGTTTGAGGTTTGTACTGACCCCAGACAGGCTCTTCTTAGCTGTCTCTTCCCCTGATTCTCTCTGGCAAACTGTCTTAGCCCACACGTCCCATAGAATACCAGCCTTCTCTTAATTGCTTTCCATCAAAACCTCCAATATTTTTTAGAGTGCTTGTAGACTTGAGCTTCCCCACCCTTGGTTTCAGATAAAGTTAGTTCCTAGGGGAGAGCTTCAGAGCTGTTTGATGGGTTAAGTCCTACTCTGACAGAAATCTCTGAACCATGGTTCCAGAGTTGGGAGTAGGGACAATGGTGCACTTTTATTTGAGTGATACCCCTGCTTTAGGATCAGGTACTTCATGGAGGTGCTGGCCTTTATTCTTATTGGCTTACCTCTCCTGGCATAAAACCTTTGCTTAATGAACAAACTAGGGTGAGAGTAATTGTGATCCTAGTATTTTCAGCACGCTGTACCTGTGTCTATGAGAAGGGGGACTAGGAGAAACCAGGGAGCACCAGACCTCTCAGATGCACTCACTTGTAATTAAGTCCCTGCAACAGGTAGCCATGGGCAATGAAAAAATGCTAATGGCTTGCCCATTCAGAGAAGATACCAAAACCTTGACTGAGAGCATCCTCAAGATCCTATTGACTCTTTCTCTACAGTGTCTCCTTCTTAGCCTCCATCCCAGTCCTGACCCCACCTTCTGTTTGAGCCATTACCACAGCCTTCTACCTACATGCTTCTAATTCCTTAACAATAATACAGTTAGTCCACTTACTTAAAATACTCAATCAGGGCTCCTCCAGAAGGTGTGCACACTCAATCTTCATTTGTCACTCTTCGTGTTTCATCTCTATTGTTATGCGTTTCAATCCCTCTGTGTCTAGCAGCATGGAAGATGTAATTATTACCGAGGGCTTACTATGTATCAGGCCCCGTGCTAAGTGCTTCCCATGCAACAGCTCATTTACTCCTCACAGCAACCCTACAAATTAGGTACTTTGACAGATTATAAAATGAAAGCTTAGGAAGGTAAAGTAATTAGAACATTTTCTTACAGCTAGAAAATTGTAAAGACTATATTAAAAAGAAAAAGAACACAGAGTTTCTGACCTAAAGCTTGACATCTAATTGGAATGATAAGACCAACACATGTGAAATAATTAGCAAATGTTGTAAGATGTTGTGCTAACCTGTTTTTTCCCCTTGTTATAATTTATTTCCTCACTTTCCAAATTATAACTGCATCCAGAACAAAGATTTCATTTCCCACTATTTGTATATTTCAAAACACGTGGTGCTCTGCTGGGCATAAAATGAGTAATCAGTATATTGGTGCCAGAGGACAGTGAGTGTAGGACTGAGCACTTATGGAACAAGTAGAAGGTCTAGAATATTTAGGTTTCACTAAATGCCAGCCAGAAAGAGAATCTGAGACTCAGAGGGGAGGTGATGCATTCAAGGTCACAGAGTTAGAGAAGGATTAGACAGAAACCAGTTCTCCAAACTCCCTGCCCAGTATACCTTCCCCCAGAGCCCACTTAGGTCAGCCCAGGGCATGTGGTATTCACACTATGGTTCTCGAATTTACGGAACTAAAAGGCCCTGCATCCCATATCTCAAAATATGCTGCTTTTCTCCTTGTAGCTGACACCTACCTCCAGAGACCTAGCTCAAGACGAATCCAGAGCTGTCTGGTCCAATGGAGATGCCTCTAGTCCCTGTCACTTTGCACTTTGGGTATTTCTCAACCAGAGTGTCCCAACAAGGACCACCCTCACTGATTTATTTACTTTCCTGCCCTCGCATCAGATGAGAAACTTTCTAAAGTCAGAACCACGGCTCCTGTGACTCAGAGAAATCATTACCTAACACGGTGCCTGGCATGTGACCTCCTAAAAGACGCTTAGTGAATGAATGACTACAATCCAGGCAACCCATATGTGATGTAGTCAGGATCAACCGTGGCTTCTTGGAGTAAGAGGCAAACTGTCTTGAGATGAAGGCTGAGTGCAGTTCACCCATTCAAATCCTGGTTTACAGCTCTGTGATGTTTGGTTAAGTCATTTTTTAAAAAATTACAGTTTCCTCATCTGTTAAAGTTGGAGTTGATAATACTTACCTAGGGTTTTTTCAGAGTTCAATTACAGAATTAAAGAACTGGTCACATAGGTACTCAATTAATGTTACATTTCATATAGCATCATGGTGACATCATGTGATATCCCAGCTTTGCCACTTTGCAACCACAATGCAAGCTTGCCACTTGGGAACCAGGTGGAAACAGGTGAAATAACACAAGGTGTCCCTTCATTTCACATGTATTTGAGGGTCTCCAGCATGCTGTTTACTTCTGGGAAGACAACAGTGAATGCAACAGACACAGCTTTGCTCTCTTGGGGAGAGTACAGTCTAGCAGGGGAAGTAGACAATCTAGAGACAAACACATGAGTAAGCCAGATAGTTTCTGAAAGTGGGTAAGTGCTTCAAAGAAAATAAAAGAGGGAAATAGGATAGAGAATGGCTGGGGTGGTCCAAGAAGCTCTCTTTGAAGGGATGACATTTTAGCTGAGACCCATAATATAAGAGCCAGCCCTATAGATGGGAGTATGCTACGGTGAATGATTAGCCAGTATGAAGCTCCTGAAGCAGACAGACTTGGGGTGTTCAAAGCATGAGAAGAAAACCAGATTGGGTTGGAGCACAAAAGGTGAAGAGTGGCAGAGATGAGGCTGCAGAAGAGCAGAGACCTGATCATGGAGGACCCAGAGACCTGGCTAAGGAGCAAGGAGTCCCGTGAAGCATAATGGGAGGTCACAGAAAGGCCCTGAGCAGGGGGTGATATGCTCTAGTTTGCATGTTGAAAAGATTATCTGGGTGGGTGTCAGGTTAGGAAAAGGCATGGTGGATAAGCCCCATCTTCTGAGCTGGATCCTGCTACCCCGGGGTGCTTCCAACAGAAGTTTAAGTGGGAGTCAGGAGCTACAGACAAGGGGCTGCGTCTGTAAGAAGCTTCTAGGCTTTTACACTTCCCTATGCTATTTCTGTCACCCCATATTCTGTAAAATCCTATGCCTCGTAGATTTGTCTTTGGAGAATGGAGCAATAAGGTGGAGCCAAAGATAAGGAATCCAAAGGTATAGAGTGGGAAGAGGCAGCAGGCCCAAGAGCCAAGGCCCCAGGGATGCAGCAAAAAAATTGGAAGGAAACCCCAAAAACAGCAGATCTGGACTTGAGAAGCAGAAAGGCTTATGAAGCAGAAAGAGAGAGAGAGAAAGGGAGTTTTACACCTCATTATACCCGTTTACTTACATAGGCAGCCCCTTTATCACAATGCATTTCATAGCTCAGCTCTTTCAACAACATCTAATTACATTGCCTAATTACCATCTCTACATCACCTACCAACATTTAACTCACTCTTTCCTCGTTTCGGCAGAAGAACCCTACAGGGACAATGGATTTTTTTTTGGCAATAGGGAACCAACTCTAGGTATTTAAGATGTGATGATGAAAAGCAGGGTTGAGAAAGATTTTACCCCAGTAGGTTGTAGAAATTTCTGGATGCAGAGAGACCAGCTGGAGAGCAATCCGGTACAGCCATCCAGGCCCTATGAACTCATGACTTGGGCAGCTGTAAAAAGGAAACGAACCTGAATGCAAAGGGAAGGCAGGTCTGAAAGTCTGTTCTTAATTTTCCTTTTGGTCTTTCTACCTGGATCTCAGATATTGCTCTGTGAATTTAAAGGGACATTTTGTGTGTGTGTGTCCAAGTTCACGAATGCTGTGCTCAGCATGTGCTATTACTCTGTGAAAGTTATGAAGTAATTCTTAAGGAAAGAAATAGGCCATACACTAACTGGGTGAACAAAAATAGGTCATGACATGAAGATAGAAGGGCTGCTGGCCAAGGCTGGGGAGCCAGAAGGCAGCCATCTGCTAGGACACAGGGCAGTGCCCATCCTCACTGCTCGTTCCCTGCCATGAAAGTGTGATAGGACAATTGTGCTGAACATGGCCACTGCTTCTTACCTCCTTGGGAAAGGAACATCCTTCTGTTGCTTAGCCACCTTAAAAGGCAGAATTCCATCTCAGTGTCCAAGTCTTGGCTTACTAGCTCTGTAATGTTTGGTAAGTCACTTAATTTTTTTGAATCCCAGTTTTTTCACTTGTGAAATAGGAGATGATAATGCTTACCCAGGGTGTTTTGAGAGTTCAGTCACAGAATTAAGAGAATCAAGCACATAGGTGCTCGATTAATGTTCCTTTCCATATAGCAGTGTGGTGACATCATGGGATGCCCCAGCTCTGCCACTCTGTAATCACCCAGAAAGCTTGCCACTTGAGAGAGCTCTGTAACACCTGCATGCCTCAGTTTCCCTATCAACAATATGGGAACAATCACAGTCTAACCCATGTCATGGAGCTGTTAGGAGAAGTAAAGGAGTTCCACATGGGAAGTGCTGAGAGCAGGGCTGGCACACAGCCACCCTGAGAGATTAGATTTTCTTCTTCTTCTTCTTGTTCTCAGACTGCTGGACACACTTCACATCCGTGTTTCAAAGAATGAAATCACTTGACAATGTTCAGGTAGAAACAAGCCATGCAGTTCCCTTTGTGTTTGCACTTTTAGTACAGACGGGGTTTCGCCATGTTGGTCAGGCTGGTCTCGAACTCCTGACCTCAGGTGATCCACCCGCCTTGGCCTCCCAAAGTGCTGGGATTACAGACATGAGCCACCGCTCCTGGCCTCCATGTCTTTTTCATTAGGTGCCCAAACTAAGGCAAGCAGCCTCTATCTAAAATATGCGCATCTCATGACAGTTTCCCTAACCCTAATGACAGTTTCCAGAGAGAGAGTGGAAATTGGCAATAGCTCTTCAAAGCTTCTACTGGTATGCCGCACATGTCACTTCTGCTCACATTTCATTGGCTGGAGCAAGTCATATGGTCAGCCATGACATCAGCAGGGCAACCTTGGGCAGTTAACAGTTAACAGTTGGCAGTTAACAGTCAGGAGGGTAAAACACAATCATGGTGCCATAAAAGAGTGAAGGAGCCGGCATTACACACAGACAGCCCGCAGAAGGGCAGCAACATTTTGGAGCTTCTTTTAGTTGTCTTTATTGATATATTTTAATTGAACCCAGATTTTTTTTTCCTGTCTAGCCCTTAGAGACAAGCTCTGCCAGAGCTCATATAGCAGAGAGAAGGTGTTGAGATTAGTGATACTCAGCATTTCTGACACTGGAGACCTGCATAAAAATTTAACAAACTGGGAAGCAGTTTTCATGACAACCCTTTTCATTGCATAGATGTTACCAAGAGTTTGGGGGTGTTTTTAAGGAAAAGCCATTAGGCTGGAAGTCAGACACACCTGGGTTTGAGATCGGCTCTGCTACTTAGTACCTGCATGGTTTTGAGGAATCATTTGGCCTCTTTTCAGGTTTTAGATCCTTCATCTGTAAAATGAGGACAGTTGTGAGAAAGGGAAATTGCTCCATAAACAGTGAAGCACTATGCAAATGCTCAGGCTTTGTAAAAAATTGATGGAAAATGTCATAAGAAGTGGGCAGTTCTGGTTTTCTTCCATTGCTATGGGAAGCTGGCACACACAAGAAAGTTTATTGACAGCAGCTGAGATGTGCTGAAGCTGGTAATTATCTTCAAGACAGGCTGAGTTTTGATTGTATGTAAGGGTGCCTGGCAGACCTATCAATCAGACATGTGCCTTGATGTAATGCTGACAGTCTATTTACACAGAGGCAGCTGTGATATTATAAAAGAATGAAAGGCATGCTGGAGGTCTAAGTTGTTGTAGGATGGTAAAAATCTGGTGTGAACATGAGCGAAAGAGTTTCTGAATTTTCATTATGATCCAGCATTTTAGAGATGTATGAAAACTTAGCAATGATTGAATTCAACCCCTTCTCCGCATGGATAAGGAAACTGACAACCATTAATGCCTGAGTGGTTATTAATGCAGAGAGAAAAACTCACTGTTACCAGTCTTTTATGAATGTGCTAACTCATTAATCTATAAACAACACTTCTTCTAATATTTAGCATTTAACAATTCTAAATATTTATTCACTATTTACACATAATCAGCAAAAGCACAAAACTTCACATTAAATCTCCCCAGACATTTAAGCATTCATTACAAATTTGTAATCAAGCTCTTAGATAAACAAATAATTAAAACTATGAATCTAATAAATCAGATTTGTTGGCATGCTCTAAACACCTTAAGAAGTGACAATACATGCACAGAATGTCACTTTGATTACAGAAATTATTATACTATGGGAAAATGGCTTGCTGAGACCCTGAAGAGCCAGAGAAAGGACACTGCTCACACATGTGAAGGATACACACTCTGTTTTCTCCTCCTTCTGTATGAGAGAGCCTGCTGATGATTTGTGGCTTAAAAAGTATGAGGAGGTCTATGAGCATATTTTCAATTAAGTGCATGAGTTGTCAGCATAAATTCTTTCTGAAATGATGATACAATTCCATAGCAAAACCAGGCTATAATATAGTGGAAATGAGCACCTTAGCTCTGTTAGTCTCCTACTCCAAGGACCATATTTCCGTAGGGAGCACACTTGTTTTGGGAATTCTGGGAGCCAAGGGCTGGCTGCACTGTGAATGTGTTTTGCTGCTCCAGCTTCTTATGGCCCCAGATTTCTGATCATATTCTGCATCCTTGGCTAATTCTCTCAGGAATTTTACAGTGAAAAGGAGAACAAGAGTGAGAACACGAGAATAAGATCAAGAAAGGTCTCTTCTCACCAGTGCTGTAATCCACCTGAAAAGCCGTAGCCATTTGCACTACTAAAACCAGTCATAAAAGTGCTAATACAGTACACTATGAATTTAAATTTGTGTCTTTATTCTCTTCATTCTAATTGTTACTGTTTAATGTTATAGCTTCCCAAGGTTATTAGTGTTATACCTTTCCAGTATCACAGTAATTTTTATAGGATATAATTGCTATACTTTCGCAGACAGAGTTGCTGAATTTACAAAAGCCCCCAAAGGAAAAAAAAAAACAGGACTTGAGAACAGCTGAGTTTATAGGTTCAGGAGTTTTGACACAGAACTGGCCATTCCTGGGACTGTCCTTGCCTGTGTGGTTGAAGATGGGCACAAGCACACCCGAATTCCAGCAGCAGGGTGGGGAGAGGAAGCGGAACGGAAGAAACGCCTTTTTCTTTGACAAGCGTGACCCAGAAGTTTCCTCTCTCTCTTCTGCTCATTTTTATCTGGGAACTTGGCCACGCCCAGCAGCAAAGGATGCTGGAAATAACGTTGCCCATGCCCAGACCAAAAATGGGGTGTCTTTTTAGTCTAAAAGGAGGGAGGAACTAGCACTGACTGACATCTAACAGTGTCTGCCACTGTCCATGCTTTTGGCCACCAAATATTTGTGGGTCCTCCTCACAGACACATCTACCCTCTCTCTGAGGGAGACAAGGCCCAAATGCCTCGATTCTGTGCAAAGATCAGGAGCACCTGCAGGAAAAGCACTTGGGACCAGGAGGAGCTCCTGGAGAAACTGGATCACTCTGTCACCCCCAAGCTCTCCCTTGCCCCATACTTAACAGTGGTTCTGTATAGGAAAATTGCAATAACATTTCCCATTCTGAAAAAAGATAAGAAAACACATATAAGTTACCCGGGTCCATATCAATGCTCAAATCTTGCTGAGCAGGAGCTTAAAAGTCTTTTTTCTGCGAATCTCTCGGTCAGCCCATCTGGCAACCCTGGTTGTACTTTCCAGGAGAGCCTCCCTTGGCTGACAGGCTCCAGAAGATTCTCCCCCGTCCATCTGAAGCAGGCATTTAGGCGATGGCCGTGGGAGGGGTGGGGAGGGGCTGCAGAGCTTTTACAGTTCCTTCCCTCAGGGGCATGGTTGGGGCCCCGGCCACCTCCTGGCTCCAGGGCTTTGACAAGTCAGACTTAGGGTTTCCTGGGCAGTAAAATTCCCTAAGAAATCCACGTAGGCTTTAAGAATATTTGCTTCCGGTCCAGTTCATGCACAAATAACTAAAGACAAAATCTGGTTTGGCATGCTTTTAGCCTAAAAACTTTATTTACTGACGTCCACGCTCTGCTTAGCCCCAGTGTCTCAATTTAAATGCAGTTGTCCTGAGTCTGCCTGAAGGAACAGGCTTGAGTGAGAGGCAACATCCTTGATTTGATCTTTCCTGCTGTCTGTTACTTGACAGCGAGCTCTGGATAGCGGTGCTTGAGGAAGGCTTGAGGACAAAGTCTGAGCTTTTGCTAACTCTTTGGAGCTTCCTTGAGGACTCAAATGGTGTCATGATTTCTCTCTCTCTGTCTCTGTATCTTTTGGCTTTGCTGTCCTCTGGGTCTCAGGCAGGCTTCATCAATATTCCTAGGCCTATAGAAGTCATTACCACATCTGATTTTCCAGGAAGACACACATAATCTCCTCTAGCATCCATATATAAAGGATTAGAAAAGTTCCCAGTTGGCCCAGTTGACATCCGATACCCACCCGAATCAGTCACTAGGCCCAGGGGATGGAGTTCTTTGGCTAGCCTGGGACATCTGCCCATCACAGCATGGAGCATCACGATAGGGGATCTGACTGGGACCACATAAAGTACATGAGAGGTGGCCCTCTTTTTCCTCCCATAAGAAATGGAGGGAGGTGCTGTCAGACAAAAGGGGAAGGTAGGCTTGGCAAGCAAAAATGAAAGGCATCCGAGACATCTGGCCACCGGCAGGGGCCACAGTGCTCTCAGGGTCTGGAAGGCTTAGTAAAGATGGGTGGAACTATGCAGTAGTAGTTAATAAGGTTTGCTAAAACCTGGGCCATCTCTCTGCTAGTGTCCTCGTGTTAGTTCAGATGCCCAGAGCAGGCCAGGGTAGAGACCACATGCAGACAAAGCAGCATTTCTTCTGCAGAACTCGGCTAAGTCTAGTCCGAGCCTGGTGCACCCCTGCCTCTGGTCCTGCCCCTGCTAGATAAAGCTCAGAACGAAACATCTTTCTCCTCCCACTCCTCTTTCTCTTTGCCTTCTCTCCAAAAGAACCTCCCACCAGCATCCTTACCCTGATCTGGCCCCTCCACTGGCCTCTGAGTGTGGAGTGAGACAGAGCTGAAATAGAGGAGCCGGACTTGGCCGGAAGCAAGGAGGGTGGAAGTGAAGTCCTTCACCGCTGGTGGGAGGTAGGTGAGAGCAGAGGCCAGTCACCTCCTATACCAGCCTCACTGGCCAAATTGATCAGCGGGGAATGGAGTCTCAGCCTGTCTTCTTTACCTTCATCACCTTTGTGAGTGTGTGGGCCCACAGAGCAACTAGGGAAATCTAACCTAACAGCAGGACTCTTCTACTCGTAGGTGTGTCCTGGCCTGCAGCCCCCTCCTCCTTGTCCACAGGCCCTCCATTCCCCCACCACGATCCTGCCTCAAAGTCCCAACTCGCTCTCCTTCACCCACGAATCCATCCCTAGAACTTTCTGAGCATGGGCGCTGTGCCCACAAGGCTGCTTGTCCCCACGTTTGAGAAGCTGCCAGATGACGAAGCACTCAGGCAACATTTGTTCCTTTGAAATTGTGCCCCTCCATCCCAGCATCCTTCCTGTGCCCCCACCTTCCCTGAGTTCCTGGAGCAACAGGCTTCCTGATGCTTCCGTCTCATTGTCCCACTCTGGCCGCAGGGTGATGGAGTAGCAAGTGGAGAGGATTTGAGGGATGGTTTCCTGCCCCTGATGCTTCTCCCTCAACAGCAGCTGCAGGCAGCACTTCCCGGAGCACAGGGGCCTCAAGCTCAGTCTTCTCTAGTGCAGACATTGCTGGAAATTTCCCTCTCAGCTACCTGATGCTGCCCACTCACTCATACCACCCTCAGGGGAAATGAAAGTGTGTCTGTAAATCAGGAGAAACTCAAGAGAGTTCTGAAAGCCTCTTGATGATCTAGAAGGGTTGATAAGCTAATGTCAGGTGGCCAGTGGGTTGGGAATTTGCCATTCCTTGTTGTTTCTGGAGTCAGAAGCCCTGTTTGAGCCATTGGTGGGGAGGCTGGGACCTGCTCCATTATCCACCACTTCACTGTGGTTGATTGTATTTTCCAGTATCGGACACAACAGTATGTCCCCTCCTGCATAGCTTCCTGAACTGTGACCTTGCCACTCTTCCATCATGAGGTGGTGTCTGTTTCGCCACCCCCTGAAGCTGGGCAGGCCCTGGGATTGCTGGGCAGGCCCTGGAAGTGATGCTGTGCTACTCCCAGGCAGAGCCTTTCATGGGCCTGGTGGCTTTTCTTTCTGCCTCTTGGAAGCCAGCTACCATGAAGGAAGTTTGTCTATATCCTGAGATCACTATGCTGTGAGCAGCCCGTGAATCCACCAGAGAGGTCTTGCAAAAGGAAATGGCCCATGGAGAGAGAGAGAAGCCAAGGATCACAAGGCACCAGACCCAGAACTTTTAATATTACAGAATTTTAACAATTTCTCTAATTCTATACTGTATCTCTCCTATGCTTAAAGTCTAGAATCCCAATGGCATTCATTAACATAATCACTGATCTTACAATATGTATACAATAAATACATATATGATAAATAAGATCACTGATCTTACTATATATCTTACAATATAGAAATACTGTAATTCTTACAATAGATAAATATATATTTCCCATATTATTCAAATATTATTATTTGAAATGTCAAATATTACTATCTGAAATATTATTATAAAAGACCACTGCTTTATGACTATACAGTCAAAATACTGAGTCTTAATGTGTTTTGAAATGATTCTTTTCCCTACATGATTATATCACCAACTTGATGTCTAGTTAGGTTCATTTGTTTCCATGGTTTTCAGGTTTTAGAGATTGATTCTTTTTAAAAATGTAAAACATGTACATTGTTCCAGCATCAAAATATGTCCCCAGGTACTTTGATTTGAGTTTAATTTTGTTTTTCAGCCATGTAAAACATATTGAATAGCTGACATTGTCCAAAAAAGTTGCCATTCCATCTCTCCAACCTGTTGCCTCCAATCCTCTATAATAATCATTTCCTTTAGTTTTGGGATTTATCCTTCCATTGTTTCTTTTCAAAAATGGAAGCCAATATGCATTTACATGCTTATATGTCTATTATGTTTATTACCCCCTTTCTTATGAAACGGCTTGCACACTATAAACACTAGTGTGTATGCCTAAGAGCTAGGGTTTCTATCTGTATTAATTGAAGTATCTGAACGGCTACCATATGCAAAGCTGGGTGGTAGGCACTAAGAGTCAAGTCTTCATTGGAGAAGAAACACTTATACACCAGGTCATTTCTATGACTCAATGTCAAATTTTCAAGGTTTCAAATCCTATGGCTGATTTCTCCCGTGTGATTGGGGACTACCCTAAACCTGACCTGTGATGAAGCTCTTGTCTCTGGGGATAAATGTGCCGAGAAGTCTTTCATGTATCCACAAATGAGGATGTTCTTGATTAAAGAAATGGCTGAGGTGAGGCAATTTGCTTGAGACCACAGAAAGTTCCTTTAGAGAATGTTCCTTGACTTGCCTGGGTTGTGTTCCTAAAGACGCTTCAGGTAAAGATTAAGCAAGTGTAGAAATGGAGTGGAGTGACCTAGACCTAGACCCTGCCCTTGCACTTTGTATTAGCTACTGAATTCCATTAAATGAGTTGTTAAATTTTTTAGTCATTTTTAGGCATGTGACCTCTGTATTTCCTATCAAAATATCTATGGGTCAATTTTACATATAAATTTTTACATATAAATATAAATTTATTTTTACATATAAACGTGTTACTTTTTATTATAAAAATTTTCAAACATAAAAGAATGCAAAGAACTATGTAATCATTGCCCAGTTTCAACAACCATCAACATGTTGCCATACTTGTTTCATCTATCCCAACTTTTGTTTCTCTGAAGTATTTTAAGGCAAATTCTATGTATTAGATCATTTCTATCTTAAATACTATCGGGGAACCTGCCCCGATATTCATGTAGGTTCTCTTCTATTTTCCCTAAGCATCAGCTGGTTTGAGAAATAAAGGGACAGAGTACAAAAGAGAGAAATTTTAAAGCTGGGCATCCGGGGGAGACATCACATGTCGGTAGGTTCCGTGATGCCCCACAAGCTGCAAAACCAGCAAGTTTTTATTAGGGATTTTCAAAAGGGGAGGGAGTGTATGAATAGGGTGTGGGTCACAAAGATCACGTACTTCACAAGGTAATAGAATATCACAAGGCAAATGGAGGCAGGGCGAGATCACAGGACCACAGGACTGGGGCAAAATTAAAATTGCTAATGAAGTTTCGGGCACCATTGTCATTGATAACATCTTATCAGGAGACAGGGTTTTGAGAGCAACTGGTCTGACCAAAATTTATTAGGCAGGAATTTCCTCTTCCTAATAAGCCTGGGAGCGCTATGGGAGACTGGGGTTTATTTCATCCCTACAGTTTCGACCATAGAAGATGGCCACACCCATGAGGGCCAGCTCAGAGACCCACCCTCGGGTGTATTCTCTTTCCCAGGGATGTTCCTTGCTGAGAAAAAGAATTCAGTGATATTTCTCCCATTTGCTTTTGAAAGAAGAGAAATATGGCTCTGTTCCGCCCAGCTCACCGGTGGTCAGAGTTTAAGGTTATCTCTCTTATTCCCTGAACATTGCTTTTATCCTGTTCTTTTTTCAAGGTGCCCAGATTTCATATTGTTCAAACACACATGCTCTACAATTTGTGCAGTTAACGCAATTATCACAGGGTCCTGAGGCGATATACATCCTCCTCTACTTACGAGATGACAGGATTAAGAGACTAAAGAGAGGCATAGGAAATCACAAGGGTATTGATTGGGGAAGTGATAAGTGTCCATGAAATCTTCACAATTTGTGTTTAGAGACTGCAGTAAAGACAGGCATAAAAAATTATAAAAAGTATTAATTTGGGGAACTAATAAGTGTCCTTGAAATCTTCACAATCCACGTTCTTCTGCCATGGCTTCAGCTGGTCCCTCCGTTTGGGGTCCCTGACTTCCTGCAACAAAATACATCTTCTAAAAAAAGTAGGTGGTGAGGGGTAAGAAGGTGTATTTTCTTATATAACTGCAAGGTCAGTATCTCAACGATAAAAATAACATTAATTTTTTATTATCATCCAATATCCAGTCTAATTTTAGAATTTTCTATCCAGTCTAATTTTAGAATTTTCTATCTAAAAAAAAATCCAAAAGCCCCCAAAACCTGTTTTTGCCATTAGTTTAAATCATTAGTCTAAAGAAAGCCACTCATTGTATATGGTAAACAAAGCCACTCATTGTATATGGGGAGCCTACCACAGGGCATGAACTGACAAAAAGTGAACCCAAAGTAGCTTTTTCACCAAAAGCTGAAAACAGACTGTCAAGGACAAGAAGCACCAGGCTAACCCAAGGATGGTTTGATCTTCAGAGCTGGAGGGTTGTTGAAGGCACCTGAGACTTTTCTTCTCTAAGTTCACATTCTCAATTATTTCCATTGTTTCTCTTATGACACAATTTTTCTCTTCCTTCCCATTCTCCTCTTCTTAACATGCTCCAGTTGGTGAATGCCTCAGACATACTACAAGGAGTTGCTATCTTCAGTTATCAGAGCTTGGACCAGCACTGGTGTTTCTATTTTAGGATAAAGTGAGCTAATACCTTTATAGGCAGGTGGGTTGGTCTTGAGCTCAGTGTTAGTTTTAAATGCAGATCTGGGACATCAACTCAGAGTTTTGCCTAATTCTCATTTTCCAGATATGAGCAAGCCCTTCTGGTTCTAACCATCCTTTGGTTCCTACTAAAATCCTGTTTTACCACTTAGTCATTTGCAAGTATCCAGGGGTCCATCCGGCAGAGCATGGTTAAGAGTGTGTGTCCTGGAGTCTCCAAAGCATGGCTTCATGGTTAGATTGCACAGACTTTGCAGTCAATCTTCCCAAGTTCAAATTCCAGGTCTTCCAACTATGAGCTGGGAGACTTGGGCAAATTATTGATCTCCGTTTCTCCATTTGTTTATCCATATAATGGGAGTCGCAATAATACCTACCTCATTCGATTGTTGTGAGGACTAAATAAATAGAGGCAAAGTCTGTAAAATGTGCTTGATGCAGGATACGTGTTTGCTATTTTTATCATTCTACCTCCACCACTGAGATGCTGTGAGACCTTGAGCAAGTCATCTAACTAGAATATGTTTCCAGTTCTTTATTTCTAGTTTGGGGATTACAAGGAAACTACTAAAGAATCTTGCAAAGATTAAGAGATAATTCACTAAAAGCTGAAAAAGGTGTCTACTACACAATACACACTGAATAATTATTAGCTATTATTAATTTGGCACTTTGTACTTTGTACAAATCCCAAGCCAAAAGTCAGATGTGCCAGAAATACTGGCATCTCTATTTTCTATAAATCAACTTGATTTCAACTCCAAGCCTTCATACTGCCTCTGTCATTCTTGGAATTTCTCTTCCCGGGGTCCTCCAGAGTTTGTGCCAGGGATCTGAGATCTTATATAATACCCAGGTTTCCAGAGCATCCGGCCTGTTAGCAGTCCCCCCATCCACTCAGATGTCCATTATTTCATTCCAGGAGGTCCCTGCAGCTTCTTGCTACACTTGGGACTCTAGGTCTTGGCTAAACCTGGAGACCTCAGCCCAGAACCAAACCTCCTGATGCATCATTTCCAGCCACAGCCTCAGAACACTCCTGGGACTCACCAACCTCTCTCTTAATTCTTACTCAAGTCTCTGAAAATCTCTTCTTAACCCAGAGAAAAATCATTTTGTTCTTAAATCCTGTTGATCTCAGTGGATTAGGGGAAATAAAAGTCAGGTCAAAAACCTCCCCAGAGGCAGAGAAGCAGCACAAAGCCTGCTACCTATGTCCTTGAGTGACAGGGGACAATCATAGGTTACCATCTCACAAAGCTCTCTGTCCCCAACGTTTAGAAGTACACGAGCCATGACACAGAAAGTTCATCTCTCAGTCAGTGGGTGGACACCCACAACGCGCCAGGCACTCTGCGTAGCACTAGAAGAGAACAAAGAGCTGAACTAAACATGAACTCCACCTTCAATTAGTTCTCCCTCTAGAGAAGAGGTCCTCAACCAGGGGACATTTGGCCATGTGTGGAGACATTTTGGGTTGTCACAACTAGGAGGGAAGAGGGGAGTATTACTGGCATCTATTAGGTAGAGGTCAGAGATGCTATTAAGTCTCCTACAATACACAGGACAGCACCCCCACCAATTGCTTCCCACCCCCAGATGATCTAATCCAAAATATCAATGGTGATGGACACGAAAACTGTCATGCAAGGCGAAGAAAAGTGACAAGGTGACTGTGCCAGATGCTCATCCAACCAAGATCCCTGAACAGAAAATTAACTGGGAGGATGATTCCTGGAAAGTTTTCACAGTGGAGGGATGACCTGGGATAACATGGAGCCAAGACTTCAGCTCACGGCCTTTCCACACAATTGCAGACAGCGGTTGTCTAGATAAGACAGCACTAACGTTCACAGTCGCCGGCTCCTTCCGGCCTGGCTCAGCTCACTCCTGAGCTGGAGCAGGCTGCTGTGCTTGAGGTCCTGCCAGAGAAGTGCCTTCTCCATGGGCCTGGGGGCTCTGGTGTGCAGCTGGGGGCTGCACTTCTCCACGCAGGTCTCTGGTGCTGTCTTCCCCCGAGTGACCAGTGACCCATGACCAGGTTAGTCAGGTGAGGAAAACTGGTTCCTTAATCAGCCTCACAGCTAGTCACCCCAGGGATTCTGATAGCTCTAGAGAGGATCCCAGACAGGGACTTGAAAGAAAACAACAATAAAAACTCTATAGGTAATTCTAATGTGTAGGCAGAATTGTGACATTTATTTCACCAAAAATCCTGTCTCACTGCTTCTGCCATGGAACATCATTTAGAAGGACTTCCATACGCCAAGGCTGCCCTAGGCAGGTGAGGAAGAGCCAGTGGAAGAGGTGGTATCTGTGTCAGGTCTGGAAAGACAGGTGGGCTCTGGCTTAGAGGGTGGAGACACACTTTTCTGATGACCTTGACCTGTTCATAGAGGGCATGGGATTAAAATCATGGGATGGTGCAATGCTGTTTCAAATTTTAAATATTTCAAATAAATCCTGTTAACCAAGATATGAAGATCTCTATTTAGAAAACTGTCCACATTAAGAGTCTATTATTCACTTTTATCTTCAACCACTTTTAGAGTATGGAAAATAAAGTTTAATTTACAGAAAACCTAGCATTCTTAATGGTGGATACAGTCAACAACTTCAGGGTTCTCTTTATTTCCTACTCTGGTTGTGGGGTGAGAGAAGGCCTCAGCCTACCCTCTCAAATATTTTGACAAGGTTCTTGTATTAGTCTGTTCTCACACAGCTGACAAAGACACACCGAGCCTGGGTAATTTATAAAGAAAAAGAGGTTCAGTGGACTCACAGTTCCACATGGCTGGGGAGGCCTCACAATCATGGTGGAAAGCGAAAGGCACCTCTTACATGGCAGCAGGCAAGAGAGAGCTTGTACATGGGAACTTCTCTTTATAAAACCATCAGATCTTGTGAGACTTATTCACTATCACAAGAACAGCACGGGAAGGACCCTGCCCCATGATTCAATTACCTCACACTGTGTCCCTGCCACAACACATGAGAATTGTGGGAGCCACGATTCAAGATGAGATTTGGGTGGGGACACAGCCAAACTATATCAGTCCTATTCTTCCTGTCTTCAAGGCTACACACTGCCCCTGAGCCATCTCGTCCTCTCTGGTGGCTTTTGCTGCCAGCTCTGTGCTCCTGCCTCTCAGTTCTACTCCTGACCAACTTCTCCAGCCATGTACATTTCACTGCTTCCTCTTGGACAGTTGAAATTCTCCAACTTGTCATGTCAATAACTACTGTATCATTCCCCTTTCTGGTTTCCCAAGCTGTCACTCCGATTTCAGTGACTAGCAGGCCAATTCACATTTCTCCCTCTCCCTCACCACTCCCACTTCCCAAGAGCCACACATTCCAGGTGGTTCTCTGCTTTCAGTGTCTCCTGATGCAGTCCTCTCCAGGGAGGGCCTCCATGAGACCATGATCACTTGACACCTGGACTGGAGCAATAGCCTCCTACGCGGTCCCTCTGGGCTTATTCTTGTTCTCGTCTTTACTCTCCACCTAGAAACTAGAGTGAGCTTTCTAAAATGTACCAATGTTAATGATTTATTTTTGTTATTACAGCTGTGACTTGTGGAGCATTTACTATATGTTAGTCACTATGCTGAATTATTTACATGTACATAATATCTTTTAAAAGCTCCCTAAGCACCCTATAAAAAGATATTCTCACTGTTCGCATTTCACAGATATGGAAACTGAGGCCCAGAGAGGTTAAATATCTTGACTGGGGTCCCATAGCCATTAAAAGGAATGCCCGCTCAAATGTTACACTTCAATGACTCCCAAATCTTGACTTTTGGGGGAAAATGCACACCTTTAGTTTGGTCACAGGGTCCTTTGTGACTCAGGCTCTGCCTGTCTGTGCTCCACCCTGACCCCCTAGGCTTGAGCCTTGTGGAGCCTCAGGATGCCCATGTCCTGTGGGTATCTTTGTTCAAGTTGTTTCTTTCCCCAAGATGCCTTCCCCATGCAGTCCGTCTGGCAGAGTCTCCCGAGGTTCAGCTGAAAAGGTGTATCTTCCATGAAGCCTTTTCTGATTGCCTCCCACCTCCACCCCTTGGAGTACTGACCTCTTCCTTCCTTAGGCTTTTCTGTGGCCGGGACTCCATGTTATGACCTAGTTTGTCACTGTGGGTGAGGGTGGGGACCAGATCTGATTCTTCTTGTTGTGCTAGTGTGCTCTGTGGGTGGCTGTGGCCTTATTTCTTCATGCCACCTGGAGAGGGTTTCTCCTTCTCAGTGGTGTGGGTGATAATAATTGGGTGTGACGTTAATGTCCCTTAGTGAAGAAAAGAGTGCGTTGGTGGCCGACTGATGTTGTTGGATTGTAGCATGGCTTGGAGAACAGAGGCCCTCAGAGCCTGGGGAGCAGCTTCTCTGGGACAACAGAGAGCGCAGGAAAAATGGGAAGAGCCATCTGCTGTCCTTTGGGTTCTCAGTTCCTCAAATTCCCAAAGGGGTCTGGTGAGACTAGGGTTGGTCCACCAGGCAGTGGAAAGTATCAGATTCCAGTGGCTCTTGACGAATGCCTTGCAGCCTTGCAGAGCAGGAGTGCAGCCCTCATGCCCCCTTCTCAGGCTGCTTCTCTGGGGCTCAGCTTCCAGGCCATCTCCAGAGGCCTCTCCCCACCCATCCTTGGTGGTCTGCTGCCCTGCCTCCCTCCTGAATTCACTGTGTAAGCAAGTTGGCCATGTCCCCCCGGCTTCCTCCTCCTTCCTTTGAAAATGGAGCATGACTTGCTCCTCCACTCGGCTCACTTGGTGATGGGTGCCAGGGCAGAATGCCTGGGAAGTACTTTCATTTCCTTAGGAATAAGGATGCAGAAGAAGCTACACAAAGGAGCACTAATACTAAATCATAATTGAAGGCCCAGCCATCTTGGGGTGAGGCTCGGGATGCTTACTGTCTGCTCCCCTTTTCTCCCTGTTTTCTCTTCCACATCTTTCCAAGCCATGGACTCAGAGAGGCCTCATGCCTGACACCGCTGAAGGAGGACAGCAGGCTGGAGGGGTGTTCAGACCACCTTGAAGCAGCCCCTGCCACATCCCCACTCCCACTCCCACCCAGGTCATCTCCACCTGGGCTTCCAGGTTCATAGGGCAGGACCCCCCTCACAGTAGGTCATAAGGGCATGCAGGAAGGGAATTGTGCAAAGAATTGTATCTTTATTGACAACAGATCAAGTTGGTCTCTTTGATTTTCTTAGGCCCAAATGCATAGCTGGTTCTTCGTCCAAATGGTTGCGACAGTGCCCTCCTTTGGCCCTCTGGGTTCTGGCCACGTGCCTTTCTCCAGGTACTTACATTATGACTGTGATTTGTATCATCGTAACTTGTGGACAGCCCATTCCCTGCCCCCTCATATCCCTAGCTGCTCAGGAGGAAAGGTTGTATATGTTATTGATCTTTGCATCCCCAAGCACTTAACAAGAGCCTGGCCCTGGTAGGTGCTCCATGCTTGTTGAACAGAAATAATTGTGAGAAAATAAATCTCAATAGTGCATCACCTCAGCATTTGCTTTCAATTTTTGTTTCATCATTTTAATGATTACTATAGTAAAGGCACTCATGAAAGTCTGACTTATATAAAAGGGAAACTAAACAGGCATCAGATGCTACCTGTTGTCTCCTTCTCACCACCCGCTCGCTCACAAGCTCATGGCCCCTTCTCTTTCCTTGAAACTCTGCATGTGCCATTCCCTCTTTTTCAGAATCCCCTTCCTGTCATTCCTCACCTGGCTTACTTAACTCACCCTTCAAAACTCAACTCATATGTCACCCACTGCAGTAACTCTTCCCTGATCTGGATTTTTAGGCCATGTTCTGCTGCAGGACACAGAATGATAAATGCCTCTTTGTGCATTTCTCTCTTCCACTCGAATGCTAGTTCCTTGGAGGCAGAGCCCGAGTCTCTTACTATGTGAAACCCAGTCCCAAGCACTTGCATTCATGCCTTCAACAAATACTTTTTGAATGCCAACCACATGCCAGGCACTGTCATTGTGTTACACTGGTAAACTGTCCTTGGGTGGCCCAACCTCCAAATGGCTCCCAGCAATATTTGCCTCCTGGTATTCATGCCCTTATATGGTTTCCTCCTATCTGAATCAGGATCAGCCTGAGTAACCAATCAAATGTGGAGGGAGTGACGATATATGACTTTTACCATGTGGCGTAAGACTAGATCATCAAGGCAGTTTCAGCTTTCTTCACGGTGTTTTGGATTGCTTGCTCTAAGGAAAGCCAGCTGCCATATCAGGAAAGCAGTCCGTAGAGCTCCATCAAAGGGCCAGCAGAAAGGACCCCTTGGGCAGCACCAGTCAGCCATGTGAGTAAGCCACCTTGAAATTGGATCCTCCAGGATCTGCCAAGCCTTCAGGGGACTGTAGCCCAAGCTAGCATCTGAGGTGCAACCTCAAAGAGACCTTGAGCCAGAACTGCCCAACTGACCCGCTCCTAAACTCCTGATCTACAGACACCTTGACCATTGTCTAGAACCACTAAGTTTTGGGGTGAGTTGTAATGCAGCAAGAGATAAATGATGCAATCCTGTTGTCATGGAGTTTACATTCTATTGAAAGAGATGAAATAGAATTTTTGTTAATTTGTTGTTTATTCAACACCACCAGTTACTGCTGTGTGCTGAGAATTCAGCAGCAAACAAGACATTAGACAGAGTCCCTGCACCCATGATGTGTAAGTTTTAGTGATGGAAACAGGAGATAAAGCAAACAAGTAAATTATATAAAATGCTAGCCCAGAAGTGATAAGAATAAAGGAAAACTGAGCAAGTTGGATAAAAGGGCCCTTACTGCGAGTCAGACGGCCTTTTTTGTACTAAGCGATTTTCTCCTTTATCTCAATTAGTACTCTACATTTTTTTTGAGGTTAGTAGTTTATTTCCATTTTACAGGTGAGAAAATTGAAGATTAGAAAAGTTAAATGAAGCAGCCAGTGCCACACAGTTGGTACTGAGCTCAGCCAGAGTATAACCGAGGCCACTTGGACTCCAAAGTTAATGCTCTTTGCTGAACACCAACCAGATTGATCATTAGAGATTTCAGTTGCAGCCCTCACCCTGGGGCTCACCCTTTGGCACAGCCCATACTTGGCATTGACTAGGTGCTTGTAACACATTGGCAGAATGAAGGCACCAAAATCGCCTTCAGGCTGGAACGCCAGGGGCTGGCAGGGATGCCTAGGCCTCTACTTTCTCTAACTCTGGAAAACACCAGGCTACATTAGGCCTATACATAGGCCTCGCAGGCTGGGAATATACACCCAGGTCCCTAAACCTTAGCTGCCCTAGTTGTCTATAAACAGCAATGCCCACTCCCCACAAGCTCCCTTTCTGCGTTTCCATGTCCACTTTATTTGCCCTACATTGAAGGAGCTACAGCTTTTCCAGTCAGGCACAGCTCACCGCCCCTCCCTGTCTATCCTCGAATCTGGAATGCCTCTTGGTTCCTGTTATTTATTCTTTTCTTCTTTTGCCTTCCTTTCTTGTGTCAAGACCACTAGATGGAGATATATAAATACTTACTGAACGCTTACCATGAATGCCAGGCACCATTCTAAGTGCCTTTCCTGCATGATTTCATTGAATCCTCATGACAACCCTTTGTGGAGGTCCATTATATTCCTGACAGAGCTTAAGGCTCAAGGTCATTCAGCTACTAGGTGGCAGAGCTGGGATTCAAACCCACATCTCTTTGAGTTCAGACTTCATTTGTTAGCCAAGATCACACACTGAGCTGGAAGAACTTTGAAGATGGGTGATTTCCAAGATCATCTTGTCCATTTTATTTTTTTTGCCCCTGGGCAGGGCTGAAGCCAGGTTATCAGCAGAATATTATAACTAGACATCTTCATTTAGCGCAAGAGAAAAGAAGAAAAAAAAAGCCCATCCCTTCATAGCTCATTGCACCACGTACAATGATTTGTAGGTTTAATACTCTTACTAATGTCTGGCCCAAATCATTGATTTGCTAACTGTTTTAAGTGCCTACTATGTGCTAAGCTCTATTGTGTGCTGTGATAGACTTGGGCCTGAGTTATCATGGAAGTACAGAGAGAAGCACCAAACAGACTGGCAAGTCAGGGATGCCCACCAGGTGATGCTAAGCTGGACTCTGGAAGTCTTAGAGGTGCCAGGCAGTGAGGGGGGCCATCCAGACAGATGGAACAACATGTGCAAAGTCAGGGGGTGTGGCTGAGGACAGCTTGCTCCAGCATATGGCTTGTTCAGCTTATGAGAAGTGTTAGGGAGGAGTGAATAAAGGGATTAAGAGATGGGTAGGAGCCAGATCAGTGTCAAGGGAAGGAATTTGCTCTATATCCGGAAACCAATGCAGAACGATTTAAGGGTTTTAGGCAAGGCACTGATATAATCAAATTTGCATAATAGATTATTTCATCAGCATTATGGATGATGAATGGGAAAGACCAATTAAGGAGGATATTGCAATGGTTAGGCAAGAGATGATGAGCAGGGAAGACAGAGAGATATGGAAGAGACACATGAGAAAGATTTAGGAGTAGACTGGTCAAGACTTGGCAATTGCTCGGGCGTGGGGTGAATGAAGAAGGAAAGCACTGAGGCTGATTCATCCAGGTTCTTGGCTTGGGTGTGTGGGTGGATGGAGGCACCATGAGTTGAAATGGGAATACCCAGGAGGAGAAGCAGGTCTAGGGGAGAGATATTGATATCTTAATATCCCCAGGCTCCTTAGGGCAACTCATATTTCAGAGGGGAGAGATATTGATATCTTAATATCCCCAGGCTCCTTAGGGCAACTCATATTTCAGACGAGAAAATAGAGCTCAAAAAGTTGATGTGATTTGGTCAAATGGACAATGAGCAGAAGAGTGTTAAGAGTGTGACTCAAACCTAGATCTTACTATTTCTGAAACTATTTCCCCATGCCTAAGCAGATCTGTTTTGTAAGGAGCATAAGGAAGGCTCAGCACAGAGTAATGTGGTAAAGCAAACACTGACCCAAGTCAACCTGCCATTTTAATATTCATTCATTCATTCATTCATTCAACAAGATTTATTGAGCACATACCACACGCCATGCTTGACAGGTGCAATGGTGAACCGTGTAGGCAAAGACCCCGCCCACATTGAGCCTACAGTCCACTTAGAGAGGCAGGCAATATACAAATGTACAAAGAACAGAGTGATGAAGGAAAACCATGCAAAGACCTGGGAAAAGAGGGTTCCCAGTAGAAGACACTTAAAATTCAAAGGCCCTGATCGGGTAGGAATAAGCTTGGATATTCAAGAAATCACAAGAAAGCCAGTGTGCTGAGAAAGGAGTATGTGTGGAGGAGAGTCATCTGAGATGAAATTAGAGGCAGAGGCCAGAGCCTGTTGGACTTGTAAGATATGATCAGTACTTGGGATTTATTCCAAGTGTGATGGGAAAAACTTGGAAATTTGGAGCAGGGCTGTGGCATTATTTATTTACTTAATTTATTAAAAAGATACTATTTATTTCCAGACAATTATAGATCCATGTATAATTGTAAGAAATAGTGCAGATAAAACCTGTGTACCTTTTACTCATTTTCTCCCAGTGGTAACATCTTGCTAAACTGTATGTAGTACAGTATACCCAGGACATCTCTTTTTTTGGTTTTAAATTGTATTCTCCTAACGTAATGATGTTAAACGTCTTTCTATGTGCATATTTACCATCTGTACATCTTCTGCAGTGAAAGGTTTGCTCATGACTTCTGCTCATTTTCTTTTTTTAAATTATCATTGCTTTTTATTCACCTTATATTAAAAAGGGGTGCAAATACAAGAAAATAAGGTTATGTCAAAGTTTAGTTTTTAAACCACAAACTTCTAGAGTTTGTTTTAAGGTTAATACATAGAATGTTAGCTTTTTAGTTACTTGAGAATCAGGAAATTCACATGAACGTAATTTCCTGTACTGACAAAGAACTATGGCTACCTATGGCTTTGTCAAGTTCCTAGGCTTCATCCAGCACAAAATTGCACTTTTCTTGATATGTATAAATTCAATAAAATGTATACAACTGTCTGTTCTTGTCTTGCCACCCCTTATGCCTATAGAAACAGCATTTAAAGTTTGTAGGAAATAGAATTTCAGCCTTTTACAAAACAAACACTTTGTTTCTTTAACTCAGAATTCTGGAAATGCAATCACGTTGTAGTATTGTGATCGCCAAAATATTTTTGTCATTGGACATTAATTTTTTTCAAGTGTCTGACTCTAACCAAGAAAATAATAAAAGAGGATCAGAAGTTTCCTGTGACTACCACAAAACGTCAGTATCCATGGGGTTGTTCCTAATGGTTTGTGAGCATGCTTCGGCCTGATCCAGGTCCATCTAGTCTGAGGCTGTTTTTCAATTCCATGCTTCTATCTGCCAGAAGGATCTTTTTCAGTGAAGAGGCCATCATAGGAGGCAATGGAGCTTCCAGCTGTCGTCCAAGGAATGAAAGCAGGCGCCTCCAGATGAGGCTACTTCCCATGAACATAATTCCTGTAATCAGCCAAAACACTCTAGGGTCCTCTTCAAGGAGGATTCCAAAATCATTCCAAAAGTGATTCCCATTAGTCCAAAGAGTGAAAGAGAGAAGATTCCCATGGTCAGCAGTAGATTCAACCTCATCATCACATTACGGTGGCTGTCCAGATTGATGAAAATAATACTTTGTGAATCATCAATCAGTACCCTAAGCTCCCAAACTGTATTGAAGAGATCGTCAGCCAATAGGTAGTAGTTTTCCAACAGCAGGTCCATCTCTTCTGTGTTAGGGACAAGCTACTCCAGGACCTGCCCCCGCCTCTCAGTGCAGCTGACCCCTACCCTGAATACTCTGCAGCTGCATTCCTGAACCCTTATCTAGGCGCTCCAGCAAGGTCACCAGACTAGCTTACAGCCCTCCGGGTGGCATGGGGGAGGTCACGAGAAACGTGGATAAACCTAAGTAACACCCTCTTGTAAATTCCTATTTTCACAGGATAATATATTGTAAGCCGGTCACGAGATGATATGTGGTAAAGTTAACCGAAAAACAACCCCAGGGTCTCTCTCCCCCATATAAACCCCTCATTTTGTAAGCTCAGGGCTGCCTCCTCTGACTGTGGTGGAGCAGCCTGGCAGGTTAATAAACTTCCTCGCCTGACCTTGGGTCTCTCTCTCGTCTTTTCTCTAGGCTAACCTTACATTCTGCATGGCGAATCCCAGTAATGCTCTTTTCAAAGACTGGTGGTTCACTCCATTTTAATAGACAGAGCTTTTCTAGTAACTTTTCCTCACCCAAGATCTCCAAAATTGACTCTTGGAAAATTTTAATATCTGTTTCTAACTCTGATAGACTTTTGTCATTCTGTAGTAAAATATGCAGTTTGCTTTTGTCCACAGAAGAATGTTTGAAAGCTTCTAAGGTCTCAAGGGTCAGTGTCTGCAAAACGCTGTTTCCTCTAAAGGGTGTTGATCCAGTATTGCAGGGGTGCTTCCACAGCACTAAACTCAAAAGGTAAAGGGTATGTAACAGGTTGACCCTCTCCAGGCAACTGTGAAGGGAGTTCCCAGAACAGCCATTGCTCTAAGTTTAAATTACCATCATCTAATATCAGGAGACACTCTGGAGTTATCACAGCTTTCAAATACTCCATTGTCATGATAAACCTGTCGTTTCTGGTTGTGATGCTCACTACATGCTGAAATCTCAAATCTCTGGCTTGAAGACCTAACTCTTGGTATAAGTCAGTTTTCTTCCTTTCAAAAGAAGTAACATTTCCCTGTTTGTCAAATTTTGTTGCAGTAAATACTGGGGCTACACTGGCTAAAGTGGCTTGAGAGACATCAGAAGTTCTAAACCAGTGCATTGCACCTGCTACGCAGAGCCGGCGGGCCCACACAGGTCAGATCCAAGGCCAGGGAAGTCCCATTGCATGGGTCAAGGAGGCACGGCAAGCTCTGCAGGCATTCATGGCACTACAGCTAGGAGCAGGCAGCAGCCAGACCCCAGGCCTTCATGCCGGCCTGCGGCGGCTCAGTCCGCAGTGCTCACCTGGCGCTCTTTTGCTCATTTTCTATGTTTTATTTTCTAAACAGCTTTTTCACTGTTCACTTTTGAGAATTTTTTATATATTCTAGACACAAGTCCTTAGTCAGATGTGTGACTTGCGAATATTTTCTCCCAGTCTGTGACTAGCTTGCCTTTTCATCTTATCAGGGCCTCTGCTGAGAAAAGCTTTTAATTTTGATGAGGTCTAATTGATTAATTTCACCTTTTATGGATTGTGCTTTTCGTGTCAAGTGTAGGAATGCTTTGCCTAGCCCTGAAGCTAGATTTTCTCCTGTGTTTGTCTTGGAAAGGAGAAGAGTAAATTGACTAAAGCAATGTAGGGTGTCCGGGCAGAACTGAGGAGTCACTAAGGGCAAAGGAATGGGAGAGGGAGGAGGCTTCAAGGTTATTGCTGGTCCCTGGAGGGGGCACTATGGGTAGCAGCTCCTTCCCCTTCTAGCTTGAGTTACATGGGCAGAGCAGATGGTCATCTTGGCAATATGATGGGAGGCTTAGGTTTCTTCCTCCCCTACAATACTCACAGACCCTGAATAAATTGTCTAGTTCTTTGATTCACTCAGAGCTTTATCCACAATCACATGTTTTCACTACATTGTCATGACTGACTTCTCATAACAGCTCTGGAGGGAGGACATATTATTATCCTCTTTTACAGAAGATACAACTGAGGCCAGAGAAGGGATGGGACTGAACACAAATCTCCTGATACGGAGAGGAATGATTGTTCTTCTCTACCAGCTGAATCTTGAATTCCACCACCAGTTATTTTGTGAGGTCAGTGGTTCTCAAAGGATGATCTACGGGCCCCTAGGGATGCCTAAGACCTTTTCAGAGGGTCCTCAAGGTCAAAGCTATTTCCCCAATAATGCAAAAACATTATTTGCCTTTTCTCCATAAGTGAAAATTCTCCATTTTCAATTCTCCATCTTCACTTACGATGCCAAAGCAAAGACAGGTAAATAAAACTGCCTTAGCATGAATTGAGGCAGTGGCATTGATTCTTCATCCGCTCAATCACTCACATGAGAGATAATAGCCAGTTTCACACTGATTTCTTAATAAATGGGAAGTCCACAAAAAGTATTTCTGCTGCATACCAAAATAAAATGGTTGTCTTGAGGAAAAGTACTTCTGCAATTATTTAAGTTGCAAGCTGAACTATTTTTTTTGCATGCAATGCAAGTTTTACTTGAGATAATGGCTGACAAACTATACTTATTTAGACTTGGGTATTTGGCAGGCATTTTCTTAACAAATGAACAAAGTGAGCCTGTCACATCAAGGAACACCACTGACTGTTGCCAATGACAACATTTGAGCTTTCAAGTGAAAATTAGAATTTTTGAGAAAAAAATGTTATTTGCCACTATGCATTTGATAGCTTTCCAATACTTACAGATGTTTCTGAGGATATCAGTGGTCATATTAATAAATGTAATTTTTTGCTATTGCATAAAGAAGTATGCTTCCAGGCTGGGCATGGTGGCTCATGCTTGTAATCCCAGCACACTGGGAGGCCGAGGTGGGTGGATCACAAGGTCAGGAGTTCAAGACCAGCCTGGCCAAGATGGTGAAACCCCATCTCTACGAAAAATACAAAAATTAACCAGGTGTGTTGTTGGGCACCTGTAATCCCAGCTACTCGGGAGGCTGAGGCAGAGAATTGCTTGAACCTGGGAGGCAAAAGTTGCAGTGAGTTGAGATCGCACCACTGCACTTTAGCCTGGATGACAGAGCAAGACTCCTTCTCACAAAAAAAAAAAAAAAATGGGAACAACAGACACTGAGGAATTCAAGGCGAGACAGGGAGGGAGGCAGTAAGGGTTGAAAAAAGCTACTTACTGGGTACAATGCTCACTATCTTGGTGACGAATTCATTTGTACTCCAAACCTCAGCATCATGCATAGGTACATCATGCAATACACCTATGTAACAAACCTGTGTATGTACTCCGTAAAATAAAAGTTGAAAAAATTTCCTCCATTCTAATTTCTACTACTGCAAAGATCAATAGGTACAACCCGTATAAACAAAAGCTCTTTTAGAGCCTCAGTAATTTTCAAGAATGTGAGGGGACAAAAATGTTGGAGAACTCTTTGCTAAAGCAGTGAAGTCTATTAGCCACTGTGACCAAGTGAGGCATTATCTAGCATTAGCATTCTTTCTCAGATTATTCACCCACCCTAGGCTTCCATGTGACCCCGAAATAAGGGACTTCACTTCCAAGTTTGGCCGAAGATGCTATCAGGATTCTGATTATGGTAACATACCCTTCCCACCTCCTTTTCCTGTTCTTCCTCCTAATGGAAAGAACACGGGCTATGAAGCAAGCAGACCTTGATCTCAGCCTCAGCCCTGCATAAAGTAAGAAATGGTAATGCCTATCCTTTCTTAGCAGGATTGTTTGGAGGATTAAATAAAGTCATGAAGACAAATCTGTAAAGTGCTTACAAATGGAAGTTACGATAATTTTCTTTCTTTTTTTCTTTAACTTTGAACCCTGAGAGGCTAATGAAGTTATGATGATTTTCTAACAAAGGGAGTTCATTCACATTTATGGTCTATTGATGTGGTGTTTCAAAAAACATGTCCCAAAGAGGTCTTGCATGTAAAGACAATAGCACTATTGCACAGTTTCAGCTTGCAAGGAGCTGTCAGTGTCAGGGTAAGATGAGAGTAAACATTCACATGACGGTGTAATGCAGTTAATTTTTGAACTCTTAACCAAAATTTCCCCCAAACACCCATTCATGCTTCTGGCTACCTGTGACTCCTTCCTTGTTCAGATAACTGAACAAGTTGCCCCTGTGCCTTAGTGAAGGGATGATATAGAAGAATTAGAGAAAAAGTTTTCAAGTGTCTTGTTAAAAGCTTGTCCCTGGCCGGGTGTGGTGGCTCACACATGTAATCCCAGCACTTTGGGAGTTTGAGGCGGGCAGATCACGAAGTCAGGAGTTCGAGACCAGCCTGGCCAACATGGTGAAACCCTGTCTCTACTAAAAATACAAAAATTAGCTGGGTGTGGTGGCAGGCACCTGTAATCCCAGCTACTTGGGAGGCTGAGGCAGGAGAATTGCTTGAACCCGGGAGGCAGAGGTTGCAGTGAGCCAAGACCAGGCCATTGCACTCCAGCCTGGGCAACAGAGTGAGATTCTGTCAAAAAAAAAAAAGAAAGAAAGAAAAAGAAGGAAGAGAGAAAGAAAGAGAAAGAGAGAAAGAGAGAAAGAGAGAAAGAAAGAAAGAAAGAAAAGAAAGAAAGAAGAAAAAGAAAGAAAGAAAGAAGGAAAGAAAGAAAGAAAGAAAAAAGGAAAGAAAAGAAAGAAAGGGCGTGTCCCAGATGAGATCTGCAGTTGAGATATTACAAGGCAAGACAGGGTAAAGTTTCACTTTCTTCCTCTGAGACTAGAAAAGAGTCTTTATGGGAACTCTGAAGGAGCAATGTCAATGGGATGGGTGGGGACCAAGATGAAGGGTCCAAGCCTAGAGAAACCATGTACAGCAGAGCCGTGCCAAATCAGTCTTCACAGATCTGCCTGGCTTCCATCCCAGCAGAGTCCAATATCAGAACCAGAGGGTTCTCTGAAAACTAGATTAGCACCTGCAGCCTGTGGCATTTCTATACCTCTGAGCAATGCACTTTGCCTATGCTGGGGAGCTACAGTGCACCTCTTCTCCTTGGCATCTGACCTCATTTGCAACCAGCATGTTGCCCTCTGATAATTAGCAAAAGTGATGCCCATGTGTGCCTGCAACGTTCTGCTCAATCACATTCTGACTAATCTTGTACAGACAACCTTCTTTTAATGGCCCAAGTCCCTGAGTAATTAAAGGGTAGAAGGAAAAGCCACACAGGCTGTGCTTGGTTGATACCAAATGGAATCAGCCCCAAATCTTCCCCAGTCACCAGTGAGATAAACCCTCAAACAGATACAAGAGCAGGGAGCAGGAAGACTATATAGGAAGTGACTGGTTCTTCTAGGTCTTCCTGGGCAGGAGCTAGTAGGAAGAAGACCACGGAAGGCTTAAGAGAAGAGGTAACATTTGAACTGAGCACGGGTGCTGGGTCGATGACAATAAGTCGTGGGTATCTCTACAGAACTCAGAGGGTCCAATCCAGGAAAAAGCTGTTTCCTGGGAAAGAGGAGCATGTGAAGAAGGCATCACTAAGAACCTGAAGTCCAGTGGGGATCCAGCAGACATCGATCCTTCTGGAGAAAATGCTGGATGGCTTTGTTCAGAGCATAACGATTACCCCATCTGCATATCCCTCCAACAACAAATAGTGATTGATACTCCCTGCACCAGGTTCTGGGATGGGTGAGGGGCTATGCAGCAGTAGAAGAGCTCCAATTTATGTACTGAGTATCTAATATATGTCAGGCACTGTGCTCAACATTTATATTTACGTCAGAATTAGCCCGTCTCATCCCACAATGTGGTATATTAATCCCCAATTTACATATAAAAAGACTGAGGCTCAAGTTCCCACAACTGGTTAAATGGTAGAAATGATATTGGGACCCATGTTTATATTCTACCTTGATTTCCAGCTTGAGGAGCTTAGAATTTTGTTGGGTAATTAAGGAATACATGCTTGAAAAGGCAAATAATAATACAATAAGATGTCTTTCTATTGTCCTCCACAGATACTTGTACTCATGAAGCAGCCTCATTGTCTGGGGTGGTACCCGAGGTTCATTGTCTCATGGCCAAGGAAATCAAGGATGAGGATACACAAGTAGTGAGGTTAAGAACAGAGGTTTAATAGGCAAAAGAAACAGAAGAGCTTTCTCCTGCAGAGTGAGGGGTCCCAAACAGGTTTCTGCTTCCACGGTGAAATGCAGGGGGTTTTATAGATGAGCTGGTTAGGGGTAGGTGTGCCATTTGCAGAGATCATGGATTTTTGGCTGTCCTCACCCTAATTTTTTATTATGCAGATGGGTTCTCTACCTGACGGGTGCTGTGTTGCTTGTTTCTTTACTGTACACATGGTAACAAAGTAAAGGGAAGATGGAGCCTCCATATTGGACATGCCTGGCACCCAGGTAGCCCTTTTCTGTTGGCACAGCTGCCAGCATTAACCCATGTAAGCTTCCAGCTTGCTTATCTATGTTTGCAGTTCAATTTTTCAGGATGCTCTTTGTTAGAAAAAAATAATTTTTTGGGCTGCTTTTGTTCAAAGGGAAACCTTGCCAAGGACTTTTTGACACTCACTATCTGCCTAAATAGTTTCTTTCTATCTCCTGTATCACTTATATCTATCTGCAAGTCCCAGGGGCCTCACCTCCAACTTGGATCCTAAGCCTGTCCACTTCTCTAAATTTCCACTATCATCTACCCCAAGGCACCCCATCTCTCATCTGGATGAAGCACTGGGGTTGAGACTGAGTACAAGTAAAGTCTTGACAGAAAGAAATGAGGTCCCCGCAGTCATGTTTTTTACAGTCAGGGTGTAGTAGGCAGAGGTCCATGAGCTGTCTCCTGACATCTGCTCATACTTCTGCTCTAGCAATAGATTCTCTGGTTGGTAGCAGGGTAAATAGATACCCAGAATAAAGACTACATTTCCTAACCAACTTTGCAGCTGCATGTGGTCTTGTGGCTGGGTTTGGACCAATGGGATTTGAGTGAAAGTGACAAGAGCAACTTTTGGCTCCAGCCCTTAAAGGGAAAGGGTCTGACTACCCTCCCTGTACCCCCTCACCCCTATCCCTTCCACTGGCAGGAATGAGGACAATGAGGTGAGCTCTTTCAGACCTTATAAATAAGGTGACGCATGAGGAATGGCAAAACAAGTGACTCTGTGGAGCAGAGTGAACTCTAAGTTTCATATGAGAGAGAAATAAACTTGTTTTGTCTTTTGGAGTTTTTCTTATATGTATATCCTAATAAATATAAGGGAAGAAAAATATTGAACAAATCATCACTCAAGTATACTAAGTACAAATTACAATAAATGCAATGAAAGAAACATGCATAGAAGTTCTCCTGAGAATATAGCAGGGGAGGACTAGTTTCTAATTATCAGTCAAGGAAGGCTTCTCTGAGGAATAGACATTTAAGTGGGGGTTTACTGGATGAGTAGAATTTAGTCAGAGGAAACAGGCCAGGAAACAGTGTCTGTGAAGATTGTGAGGCCATAGAATTTAGTCACTAGTGGGACCCCAAGAAGGGCCCTATGAGCAGAGCTCCACAGCAAATTTTTAATCAGTTTTCAGTTTCAAATTGTGTCCCCCACTGATGGGTGCTTCAGCCTGGGCCCCCTAGAACCTAGACTTGAGACAGTGAAACTCATTCCAAGTACATTGGAAGGATGAGTCAGTTACCTCTAGATGGATCTGGAGGACAGAGGCAAAGCCAGAGAAGCTGAATCTGCAGTGGGGTCCCAGGATCAAGTGTGGGCCTGGGAAGGAGGTGGGGAAGCTGGGGCTGGAACCAAAGAGACCCAGGAGTGGATCAGGAGGTGCAGAGCCAGGCAGGTGTGGAAGCTGCAGCTAGGAGGTTTCAGACACAACCGGGCTGGTTGCCTGGGGCTATTTTTACTGGGGGCTTGCTGTGTGCAAGTGGCTTGCAGTTTCCTTGCCATCTCTAATGTGTGTCAGGCACAGTGGCAAATGCTCTCCATGCCTCATCCTCACACACTGTGTTTATGCAGTGGGTGTAATCTCCATTTTACAAATGAAGACACTGAGACTCAGAGAGGGCCAGACAGTTGTCCAGAGTCACCAAGTGGGTGGAACTGGGCTGAAGGGGTGGAGCTTGTGGGTGGGGAAGTTTTGTGTGACCCCCAATCCCTGACCCAAGGCCACATGGGGAAACACAACACGTTCAACCTTTCCAGGGGACCACATGGGCGGGGATTGCACGCTTTTGGCCTGGGGGTGTCTCTTGCCCTCACACCACAATTATCAACACAGATGGACTTCTGTGACCAAATGTCATCCCCATCACCAAGTGAGCAATTGATTTGGCAGCAGACACCAGCCAGGTGTCCTCTGATTCAATTCTGACACTATTTACCTAGAGATGACATCAGATCCCACAAGTTGAGGGCTCAGTCTCCAAGAATGCCCCAGCCCCCAGTTCAGACACCAGTCACAAGTCCCAGCTCCACAGCTTCTGACTGACTGGCTTCAAGCTAGGGTTCCTGCAAAACCCCTCTTTGGGTTTGATTATTTGCTAGAGTGGCTCACAGAACTCAGTAAAACACTTAGGTTTACCAGTTTGCTATAAAGGACATCACAACAGATGCAGATGAAGAGATGTGTAGGGCTGAAGCGGCATTGTCTGGGGTGATACCTGAGCTTCATTTCCTCACACCAAGGGAATCAAGGATGTGAACACACAGGAGTGAGTTTAAGAGTGGAGGTTTAATAGAGAGAAAGAGAAAACTCTTTTCCCTGCGGAGAGAGACGGGCTCCCAAGTGGATCTTCTGGCTTTGTGGTGAAATGCACAGGGTTTTATAGACAAGCTTAAGGAGGCGGTGTCTGATTTATGTAGGGCCCAAAAGATCGGTCGGACCAGATGTGCCATTTACATGAAGAAGCTGGCCGCCCCACCCTAATCTTTGTTATGCCAATGGGCTCTCTACCTGGTCAACACCATGTTATCTGTTCCTTACTGTACATGTGGTTGACAAAGAAAAGGGAAGATGAAGCCTCCATGTTGAACATGCCTGGCCACCAGGTAGCCTTTTCTTATTGGCACAGCTGCTGGCATTTACCTATGCAAGCTTCTAGCTTGCTTTTCTATGTCTGCAGCTTGATTTTTCAGGCTGCTTTTTGTTAGAAAAGAAATGATTTGGGGGGCCGTTTTTGTTAAAAAGGAAGCCTTACCAAGGGCTCTCTTACCCTCACTAACTGCCTGAATAATTTATTTTTAGCTCTTGTATCAAAGCGAGGTGTGAGGGAAGGAGCTTGGAGCTGCCATGGCCTCCCAGGGAGCCACCCTCCAGGAGCCTCCATGTTCCTCTTGGGTTTCTAGGGAGGCTTCATTACATAGGCATGATTGCTTAAACCATTATCCATTGGTGGTCAACTTGACCTTCAGCCGCTGCCTGCTCCCAGGAGGTTGGGGGGTGTGGCTGAGAGCCCAACCCTCTAATCATGCCTTGGTCTTTCCTGTGACCAGCTCCACCCTAAAGCTATCAGTCAACACTAGCATACAAAAAGACAGGACTTTGGAGATTCCAAGGATTTTAGGAGTTGTATGCCAGGAAAGGGGACCAAATATTTCACAGAATCACACCCGGCAACAAAAGATGGCCCATCCACAGCACTGTTTAGTTTCATTGGCCAATGATTTAAAAAACAGTTAGAAATATCAAAATGGTTAGAAATAGAAAATCAGTGCCATGAAGAAAAGTCAGCACGGAGACAAAAGATTTCTTAGCAAGGCAATCTTTACTTTCTGCAGAAAGGGTGCTCGATCACAGATGGAACAATGGTGAGAGCACACCCGAACAAAGGAAAAGCAGACATATTTATCCCTTATGCATTTGGGTCATCCTTACTGCTCTGTCCTGCATCCATTGGCTGGAGTGGGACCTCACAGTCTTAAACTGATATCCAATTTCCTAATAGCCTAAAACTTTCCTAAATAGGTAAGTTCAGGGAAGAACAAAGGAGAGGAACTTACAAAAGGTTTAAGGAAGCAATAGCATTTCCAAATAAGGAAGGGGCATAAGCTATGAGCTGGAATGTGCCTGTGAGCATGTCCAACAGTTACATAGGATAGGGCTTAACAAAGAGTTATTAGCACAAAGCAAGGAGGCTTGGAGAAAGTTAGTCTTTAAAAGAAACTATTATTTTTAACACTTATGATTTATTCTTTAACACGAAGGAAAACTTTGACAAGGAAACATTTTACTTTCGACAATTCCCTCCTCTTTTACTTTATAGTTTTCCTCTTCAAACTTGCTTAACATATCTTGGCTTAGTTGTTTTGATTAACTCCTGAATGTATGGGTACAACACAACACCGAAGAAGAAGGAGTATAATTATTATAGTCGTTAAAGAGGTAAGAATTGAGGCTACATTTTTTTCTCTTCTCTCCTTTTCTTCTTTTTCTGGTTGATGAAATGCCAGAGTAAAAGGGATAGCCAATTGAACTAGAGCATAAGTACTGCTCTAATTATTTGGCAGAGTGTCCACTAAGGTCCTCCATAATACCACCTTATATCCACTCAGGGATGAATTAGGGCGGACTGATGGGTCAGCTCTTGAAAGTGCCTGACTTCACTGCATCCTGTTAAGTCTCCAAGGAATGCCAAATTTTTCCCCTTGTTATTGGAGACACAAGGTAAAATTGGTCTTGGAAGATGGAGGCTGGATGGTCCTTGGGGGCTGACTCACAGGGTGTTGAACTTCAGGGGAAACTTGGCACAATTCGTTATTCCAGGCAGTGAAATCTTGAAAAAGAGCTACCATGCACTCCATGTCCACTTGATCTGAGGACCATCCTAGTGGAAAGAGGACAACCTGGGCCTCTGGCCTACCATATGCACAAGCGTAAGAGTCACCTTTGTTTAAAGTGCGAATGGAATATTTAATCCATTCTAACCAGGCATTTACATCTTTATACCCTGTTTCAATGGCTATGGTTTGCCCTAGGTCTCCTATTTCTACTACTGAGACCTTGCTTTTGTAATTTGGCATGAGGCGAGGCATACTTGATTTCATAGGTTTGGGAAAGGGACAGTTGTAGGAGGTGGAGGAGGGAGAATGAAGTGCCTCTTAAAGAAGCCTGTAGGATCCTTTCCAGTGACCTCTGCTCCTAAACCATAGAAACACTCTAAAGTGGGGTTAGAGTTGCTAGTGGTAGGAATAGTAATGGATATAAGCACTGGGTAAGGAAAGGAAAGGAAAAGACAGATAGACTAAGCTTTTCTTAGCTTTAATTTGGTAGGGCTTGATCCAGGAACAATGGCCCATGATTCTGATGATAATGGCATTTGCTTGACTCGGGTGTGATGTGTCCATCCCCTTTCTGCTGTACAAACAGCAGTCTCAGTGGTTAGCAGCACAAGGTAGGGTTCTTCCCAGGCTGTCTTGAGTTTCCCTTCTTTCCACCCTTTGAAGAGAACGTGATCCTCAGGCTGGTGCTGGTTTACCGGAAATTCTAGGGGTGGTACCTGTGATAAAAGACTTTTAGTTTTGAGGGAAAGGAAAGTGGAAGATAAATCAAATATATAATTTCTGAGGAACTGACCCTTTGTTTTAAATGTGGGGACATCGGCAGTGGATTTTATAGTCCTTAGTGCCTTCTTTCCTTACACATCTTGCACATAAACTGTTTCTTCAATAATTTTACATTCAGGAGGCCTAGTTACTTTTAAATTATACAACATTTCTTGCATAAATTCCCTTTTATAACTTTTCACGACTATCGCAGACAATTCTTTAACATGCCTCAATTTTCTGACTTGTAAACATCCCTTTCTTTAAACAACCAGTTAATTTATTTTAGGACAAGAATTTACCATATAACATTCTGTTTACATAAATTCTCCCTTTTTTTTTTTTCCAAAAATGATAATCGTTCTTTTCCAAAGTGAACTTCCTTCATGTCTGTGGACTAGACTGCCTAAGGACACAGGATTAGAAGTTAGGATAATACGAGTTACACTGTTAACTTTTAGCAAACTTTATTTTTGTTGAAAACCTTGTGAGTTTGGGATTTTGATTATTCTTTGCTATTAATAAGACCTCATTCAGTCCAAATTAACTTAGAATTGGTATAGATGACTCCTTCCTGATTCTATAAGTACTTTAAGGCTTGACTGAAAGCAAACAGCTTACACTTTTGAGCAGACAAATTATTGGGCAATTTTCCTAACTCTACTTCTACAAGAGTCCCTATCACTTACTTAATACTCATTGTAGCTTTTTCCCTCAATCACCCCTGAGGAACCATCTATTGTCCTGTCCTGAAGGGAGTTCCTCCTAGGTCTGGACCTTTGTATGGTAATTAAGATTTAGATCCCCTGTTAGAAAACCTGCTGGGTTGAGGGAATTATCAGTGGTTAATGTTAAGTCATCTTTTTCTAACAGAATAGCCTCATACTTTAAGGTTCTTGAGTCAGTAAGCTACCTTTTTGCTTTTTTTTTTTTTTTTGACTTAAGATAGTTTTGACCTGGTGAGGTGTGCTCACAGTGAGGTTTCCTCTAAAAGTTATTGTTCTACTTTATTCTGTTAGCAAAGCAGTTGCCACTACAGATTGAATACATTTGGGCCATCCACAGGTTACTGGGTTAAGGGTTTTTTATTAGGAAGGCTACGTGTTGTCAGTGGCCTCAGTGCTTTCCGGCTATGCCCTTGTTTACACCAACAACAAGGTGGAATGGTTGTTTAAGGAGGGTAAAGCTAGGACAGGGGCAGTTACTAATAGATGTTTTAACCTTTCCACCTGTTGGATTTCTGGTAATTGCCAAATGAGGCGGTTTGGCCTGTCTTGTGTGAGCTTTTTGTATAAGCTTTTTTTTTAGAGCATAAGAGTCTACCCATAGACTACAGTATCCATCCGACTGATTCTAAAATTTTCTAAGTTCTTGTTTAGTCTCTGGCAGAGGCAAGAATTAAGCTTTCAATCTGTTCAAGCTCAATTTTCCATTTACCTTTGCTAATTAAATGACTTGTTTGAATATTTGACTAAATAAGTTTGAAGACTCCGTAAAACCCTTGGGGTAAGACTATCGGTATTACTACTTTTGATTGGAGTGAGGGTCTTCTCACTTGCAAATAGGTCCTGGCTGTCCTCTGCTAACAGACAAGCTCAGAAGGCATCTTTTAAATCTATTACCATAACAACAGGGTGGGTAGTTTGGACTATCTGATTAATAGCTCTAAGGTCTTGCACTAACTGGCTTCTGGCTTCTTTACGGGTAGTATTGGAGTGTTATAGGGTCACGGAGAAAACCTTCAATTATCAATTATAGGTTTAAAATTTACCCTGGCTTTTAAAGGAATAGGGTACACTGTTTTCTCTTTAGTACTTCTATCTCTCTCTTTCTCTTTCTTTCTCTCTGACTTCCTCTCCCAGTTTCTCTTTCCTCTCTGCTGGTCTTTCCCTTGCCTCTGCTAGACACTTATGCTGCTGTTCTCCCCTCTCCTTCCCCTTCCCCTTTCCGTAAGGGAGCGACCAGCAGGAGTGGAGCTTAGCCTCTTTCTTCCCCTGAGAAGAAGGGAAAAGGGGACTTCTGAATATTTTTCTTACTACCAGAGGTTTGTGTGAGGTTCTGAGAGACAGGACTAGCTGGATTTCCTAGACCGACTAAGAATTCCTAAGCCTGGCTGGGGAAAGTGACTGCACCCACCTTTAAAACATGGGGCTTGTAACTCAGCTCACATCTGAACAATCAGGTAGTAAAGAGAGCTCACTAAAGTACCGATTAGGCTAAAAACAAGAGGTAAAGGAATAGTCAATCATCTATCACCTGAGAGCACAGGGGGAGGGACAGTAATTGGGATATAAATGCAGGCATTTGAGCCGGCAGTGGCAACCCACTTTGGGTCCCCTCCCATTGAATGGGAACTCTGTTTTCGCTCTATTAAATCTTGCAACTGCACACTCTTCTGGTCCATGTTTGTTCCGACTCGAGCTGAGCTTTTGCTTGCCATCCACCCACTGCTAAATGCCGCCATCGCAGACCCACTGTTGACTTTCACCCCTCCGGATCTGGCAGGGTCTCACTGTGTTTCTGATCCAGCAAGGTGCCCATTGCCGCTCCCGTTCAGGCTAGAGACTAGCCATTGTTCCTGCATGGCTAAGTGCCCAGGTTCATCCTAATCGAGCTGAACACTAGTCACTGGATTCCACGGTTCTCTTCCGTGACCCATGGCTTCTAATAGAGCTATAACACTCACCGCATGGCCCAAGGTTCCATTCCTTGGAATTCGTGAGGCCAAGAACCCCAGGTCAGAAAACAAAAGGCTTGCTGACTTTTTGGGAGCAGCCGCCACCATCTTGGGAGCTCTAAGAACAAAGACCCTCCTGTAACATTTAGTGGCAACTGTACGGGGATTCTCCAAAGTGGTGAGTAATATCAGACCACTTTTGCTTGCTATTCTGTCCTATCATTCCTTAGAATTGGAGGAAAATAGGCCGGACATGGTGGCTCACGCCTGTAATCCCAGCACTTTGGGAGGCCGAGGTGGGCAGATCACGAGGTCAGGAGACCAAGACCATCCTAGCTAACACGGTGAAACCCTGTCTCTGCTAAAACATACAAAAAATTAGCCAGGCATGGTGGCACGCACCTGTAATTCCAGCTACTTGGGAGGCTGAGGCAGGAGAATCACTTGAATCCGGGAGGCAGAGCTTGCAGTGAGCCGAAATCGTGCCACTGCACTCCAGCCTGGGTGACAGAGGGAGACTCTGTCTAAAAAAAAAAAAAAAAAAAAAAAAAAGAATTGGAGGAAAATACCAGGCACCTCTCGGCCAGTTAAAAATGATTAGTGTGGCCGCTGGACTTAAGACTCAGGTGTGAGGCTTCCTGGATAAAGATTTTCTAATAACTTCCAGCCCTTCTGGGTTGGGAGGATTGGTCTGCCTGGAACCAGCTTCTGATTTCACAATTTCCTGCGGGAAGCCAAGGGCCAACTAGAGGCAGAAAGCTGTCGTCTCGAACTCCCGGCATTGGCTGGTCGAGATCATGGTGCAGCCAGAAGTCTCTACTCAACAGTCGCCCATGAGTGCACCCCATCTCTCCTTGTGACCCATACCTCCTGGGTCCCAAACACGACTTTCTTGAAAGTGTAGCCCCAAAATTCTCCTTACCTCTGAATCTACTTCCTCCGATCCCTGCCTCCTAGATACTAATGCTTCAGACTTTCACTTCCTCTCCCAAGTATTAGAGCAAGTTGTACCTCCAAAGGGATCTAAGGAAGCTCTATGCTGTGTCCTTAGGCATCTATGCTATGAACCCAGGGAGTCTTGTCCCTGGTGCCCCTCCCAATTTAGGTATATAGCTCTCGACATGGGCAGTTATATGGAACTCGTTCCCCACCATCCTTGCCAGGGCCCCAAGTTCTATTATGAGCCATGGCCCCAAGTTTGTAAATGGCTAAGAGGATTGCTGTCCCATTGTGTAAGATGCTTTCCTCCCCCAATTTCTACCCAGAGCTTACCCCACTGCAATACAATCTCCAAGCCTTGGCTCCTTGGCCAGGACCTTAGAACTCATAACCCAGTGCTTTAACAACTGGAACTAGGTCTACAACAACACAATAGATCAGGATGAAAGCAAATTGAGTAAATTAAAGGGAGGCACATATTCCTATAGTGGCAAACGGGGGCAATGAGCGAACGTCCTTCCACTGTGTTCCCAAAATCCATCTACAAAAAGAGAGGAAAGAGAGAGAGAAAAGAGGGAAAAAGGGAAAAGAGAGAGAGGAAAAAGAGAGAGAAAGAGAGAGAGAAGGAGAAGAGAGAGAGAGACAGGGAGTCTAAAGAGAGAGAAGAGAGACAGAAAGTCAAAGACAGAAAGAAAGAGAGAGAAGTAGTAAAGAAAAAACTGTATCCTATTCCTTTTAAAGCAAGGTAAATTTAGAAACTATAATTAATAATTGAAGGTCTTCTCCGTGACTCTAACACTCCAATACCAACTTCTTGTCGGTGTAAACAAGGGCATAGCCTGAAAGCATTGAGACCAGTGACAACCCGGAGCCTTCCTATCAAAAATCTTCAAACCAGTAGCCCAAGGATGGCCCAAATGCATTCAATATGTGGCCCAAATGCATTCAATCTGTAGCAGCAACTGCTTTGCTAGCAGAAGAAAGTAGAAAAATAACTTTTAGAGAAAACCTCATTGTGAGCACACCTCACCAGTTTAGAAGTATCCTAAGTAAATAAAAGGCAAAAAGGTATCTTACTAACTCAAAAATCTTAAAGTATACGGCTATTCTGTTAGAAAAAGATGATTTAACATTAACCACTGAAAATTCCCTTAACCCAGTAGATTTCCTAACAGGATGTTTAAATCTTAATTACCATACAAAGGTCCAACCAGACTCTAGGAGAAACTCCCTTCAGGACAGGACGATAGATGGTTCCTCCCGGGTGATTGAGGAATAGAAAGACACAGTGGGTATTCAGTAGTCGATAGGGAAACTCTCATAAAAGCAGAGTTAGGAAAATTGCCTAATAAATGATCTGCTCAAACATGCGAGCTGTTTGCACTCAGCCAAGCCTTAAAGTACTTGCATAATAAAAAAAACCATCTATACCAATTCTAAGTTAATTTGGACTAAACAAGGTCTTATTAATAGCAAAGGATAATTGAAACCCCAAACTTAGAATGTTTTCAACAAAAGTAAAGTTTGCTAAAAGTTAACAGTGTAACCTGTATTATCCTAACTTCTAATCTTGTGGCCTTAGACAGTCTAGTCCACAGACATAAAGGAAGTTCGCTTTGGAAAAAATGGTTATCATCTTCAAAAAAACTCTATCTCAATCCTGACTTAAAAGGTTACCTACACCCTCTCTGAAATGAATTTGCATAAGAACTGTTGTTTATTGGAATGCATCTTGATGGGGCAACTGGGTTGTTATCAAATACTCAGGAACCCAGCCCAGCTCTAGAAGTCACCTCTGAGCACAAAGGCAATGTTGGGCATGCTGGTAAAGGACCACTAGAATCCAGCAGCCTAGACCCCCTTCTTTGTGGTCAAGAAAGGTGGCAAAACAGGCGCAGGACTGCTACATCGGTGGGCATAAATAATCTGATAAGCAGAGGTCCATGAGTGGTTATGCACCCTGGAAAGGAACAAGCATTAGGACCATAGAGATGCTCTAGAACTATGCTCATGGGGAAATGACTAGGGGTGCTGGCATCCCTATTTTCTTTTTCCAGATGGGAAACATTCCCCTCAAGGGAAAAGCACCCCTAAGATGTATTCTGGAGAATTAGGACCAATTTGACCCTCAGATGCTAAGAAAGAAATGACATATATTCTTCTGCAGTGCCGCCTGGCCACAATATCCTCTTCAAGTGGGAGAAACCTGGCCTCCTGAGGGAAGTATAAATTATAACACCATCTTACAGCTAGACCTCTTTTGTAGAAAAGAGGGCAAATGGAGGGAAGTGCCATATGTGCAAACTTTCTTTTTATTAAGAAACAACTCACAATTATGTAAAAAGTGTAATTTATGCCCCACAGGAAGCCCTCAGAGTCTACCTCCCCACCCCGGTGTCCCCCAGCTCCTTCCTCAACTAATAAGGACCCCGCTTCAACCCAAATGGTCCAGAAAGAGATAGAAAAAGGGGTAAACAATGAGGCAAAGAGTGCCAATATTCCCTGGTTATGCCCCTCCAAGTGGTGGGGGGAGGAGAATTCGGCCCAGTCAGAGTGCATGTACCTTTTTCCCTCTCAGACTTGAAGCAAATTAAAATAGACCTAGGTAAATTCTCAGATAATCCTGATGGCTATATTGATGTTTCACAAGGGTTGGGACAATCCTTTGATCTGACATGGAGAGATATAATGCTGCTGCTAGATCAGACACCCCAAATGAAAGAAGTGCTGCCGTAACTGCAGCCCAAGAGTTTGGCGATCTCTGGTATCTCAGTCAGGTCAGTGATAGGATGACAACAGAGGAAAAAGAACAATTCCCCACTGGCCAGCAGGCAGTTCCCAGTGCAGACCCTCATTGGAATGCAGAATCAGAACATGGAGATTGGTGCCACAGATATTTGCTAACTTGAGTGCTAAAAGGACTTAAGGAAAACTAGGAAGAAGCCTATAAATTATTCAATGATGTCCACTATAACACAGGGAAAGGAAGAAAATCCTACTGCCATTCTGAAGAGACTAAGGGAGGCATTGAGGAAGCATACCTCTCTGTCACCTGACTCTATTGAAGGCCAACTGATCTTAAAAGATAAGCTTATCACTCAGTCAGTTGCAGACATTAGAAAAAACTTCAAAAGTCCACCTTAGGCCTGGAGCAAAACTTAGAAACCCTATTGAACTTGGCAACCTTGGCTTTTTGTAATAGAGATCAGGAGGAGCAGGTGGAACGGGACAAATTGGATTTAAAAAAAAAAAAAAGCCACCGCTTTAGTCATGGCCCTCAGGCAAGCAGACTTTAGAGGCTCTGGAAAAGGGAAAGCCTGGGAAAATCGAATGCCTAATAGGACTTGCTTCCAGTGCAGTCTACAAGGACACTTTAAAAAAGATTGTCTGAATAGAAATAAGCCTCCCCCTCGTCCATGCCCCTTATGTCAAGGGAATCACTGGAAGGCCCACTGCCCCAGGGGATGACATTCCTCTGAGTCAGAAGCCACTAACCAGATGATCCAGCAGCAGGACTGAGGGTGCCCAGGGCAAGTGCCAGCCCATGCCATCACCTTCACAGAGCCCCGGGTATGCTTGACCATTGAGAGCCAGGAGGTTAACTGTCTCCTGGACACTAGCATGGCCTTCTGAGTCTTACTCTCCTGTCCCAGACAACTGTCCTCCAGATCTGTCAAAATCTGAGGGGTCCTAGGACAGCCAGTCACTAGATACTTCTCTCAGCCACTAAGTTGTGACTAGGGAACTTTACTCTTTTCACATGCCTTTCTAATTTTGCCTGAAAGACCCACTCCTGTGTTAGGGAGGGACATTATAGCAAAAGAAGGGGCCATTACACACACTAATTAAGGAAACTCAGAAAGCCAATACCCACTTAGTAGAATGGACACCTGAAGCAGAAGCTGCTTTCCAAGCCCTAAAGACGGCCCTAACCCAAGCCCCAGTGTTAAGCTTGCCAACGGGCAAGACTTTTCTTTATATGTCACAGAAAAGACAGGAATAGCTCTAGGAGTCCTTACACAGGTCTGAGGGACCAGCTTGCAACCTGTGGCATACCTGAGTAAGGAAATTGATGTAGTGGCAAAGGGTTGGCCTCACTGTTTATGGGTAGTGGCAGCAGTAGCAGTATTAGTATCTGAAGCAGTTAAAATGATAAAGGGAAGAGATCTTACTGTTTGGACATCTCATGATGTGAACAGCATACTCACTGCTAAAGGAGACTTGTGGCTGTCAGATAACTGTCTGCTTAAATATCAGGATCTATTACTTGAAGGGCCAGTGCTGCGACTACACACTTGTGCAACTCTTAACCCAGCCACATTTCTTCCAGACAATGAAGATACATAACTGTCAACAATTGCTCAAACCTACGCCACTTGAGGGGACCTTCTAGAGGTTCCCTTGACTGATCCTGACCTCAACTTGTATACTGATGGAAGTTCCTTTGTAGAAAAAGGACTTCAAAAGGTGGGGTATGCAGTGGTCAGTGATAATGGAATACTTGAAAGTAATCCCCTCACTCCAGGAGACAATGCTAGTTATTCCTGTGAACCTCTAGAGGATCTGCACCTGCTTTTCAAGTGACAACTGTGAGGAAAGTAACTAGAATCACAGATTCCCATGGCCCTCCCTTGTCATATTTTTCTCTTTACTGTTCTCTTACCCTCTTTCACTCTCACTGCACCTCTTCCACGCTGCTGTACTACCAGTAGCTCCCCTTACCAAGAGCTTCTGTGGAGAGCACAGCTTCCCGGAAATATTGATGCCCCATTGTATGGGAGTTTTTCTAAAGGAAACCCCATTTTCACCACCCACACCCATATGCCCCTGCACTTCAGGCCATACATTTCAATCCCTGTATCTTTAACCTCCTTGTTAAGTTTGTCTCTTCCAGAATCGAAACTGTAAAACTACAAATTGTTCTTCAAATGGAGCCCCAGATGCAGTCTATGACTAAGATCAACCACAGACCCCTGGACTGGCCTGCTAGCCCATGCGCCAATGTTGATGACATCGAAGGCACCCCTCCCAAGGAAATCTGAACTGTGAGACCCCTCCTATGCCCCAATTCAGCAGGAAGCAGTTAGAATGGTCATCAGCCAACTTCCCCAACAGCACTTGGGTTTTCCTGTTGAGAGGTGGGACTGAGAGACAGGACTAGCTGGATTTCCTAGGCTGACTAAGAATTCCTAAGCCTAGCTGGGGAAGGTGACCACACCCACCTTTAAAATATGGGGCTTGTAACTCAGCTCACATCTGACCAATCAGGTAGTAAAGAGAGCTCACTAAAATACCAATTAGGCTAAAAGCGGGAGGTAAAGAAATAGTCAATCATCTATCACCTGAGAGCACAGGGGGAGGGACAGTAATTGGGATATAAACGCAGGTATTTGAGAGGCAGTGGCAACCCACTTTGGGTCCCCTCCCATTGAATGGGAACTCTGTTTTCACCCTATTAAATCTTGCAACTGCACACTCTTCTGGTCTGTGTTTGTTCCGGCTCAAGCTGAGCTTTTGCTTGCTGTCCACCCACTGCTAAACAATGCTGTCGCAGACCACTGTTGACTTTCACCCCTCTGGATCTGGCAGGGTGTCCGCTGTGTTTCTGATCCAGCGAGGTGCCCATTGCTGCTCCTGTTTGGGCTACAGGCTAACCATTGTTCCTGCATGGCTAAGTGCCCCGGTTCGTCCTAATCAAGCTGAACACAAGTCACTGGGTTCCACGGTTCTCTTCCATGACCCATGGCTTCTAATAGAGCTATAACACTCACCACATGGCCCAAGGTTCCATTCCTTGGAATTCGTGAGGCCAAGAACCCCAGGTCAGAGAACATAAGGCTTGCTGCCATCTTGGGAGTGGCCGCCCCCATTTTGGGAGTGGCCTGCCACCATCTTGGGAACTCTAAGAACAATGACCCACCCATAACAGTTCAACCCCCCACCAATGGGGATTTCTCACCTCTTTGAGATTCAAATTCCCCCAATGGGGATTTCTCACCTTCTTTTGAGGTCCAATCCCTGAAATTAGCAGAAGGCTCAACCCCTGAAACCAGGGGTGTCTTGCTGTGCCTGTCCTGGAAGGCTCAACCCCTCAAATGAGGGGTGTCTTGCCTTGCTTGCCCTGGAAGTCTCAACCCTTCAAACCAGGGGGTGTCTTGCCTTGCCTGCCCTGGGAGGTCAACCTGTTTCCTCCCATTCCCCCTCTGAAGGTCCCTTGCACACTTCCCATTCGTGTTGTCCTCTCTGGCCACTCCCCCAAGGGAGAATTAGGCCCCTCTTAGCATTGGCGTGCTGGTAGAAATCCCATGGCAGGATCCGCCCTAAGCCATATGAGGTAGTTATGGAACCGCAGAGAGGACCCACTCACTCTATCCAGCAGTAGGACTTGTCACCATCCACACAACACTGCAAGCAGGGTTGTCTGTGATCATTCACGTGCACACACTTTCAGCCCTCCAGAATTTGACCACCAAGGAAGTACTTTACCAGCTCCTGTGGCTTTTCCTTCCTTGGTCTGTGCAGAGAGTACTCGCCGTGGTATGTGAGGATCATTTACCCCAGGTTGCTGGCCAGTTTCTTTCCACATTGCTTATTCATCACACCAGGTGGGTCTCGGACCTTTACCCCTGAGGCCACTGCAAGAGGCACTGGGGTGCCACCTCATGAAAGAGGACTAGAGACACCCCTGAAGGAGAATGTATCCCTGTATGATTGCTACCAAAACTGTTAGAAATAGATCACTGGTGCCTTGAAGAAAAGTCTGCACAGAGACAAAAGATCTGTCAGCAAGGCAATCTTTACTTTCTGCAGAAAGGGTGCTCAGTCGCAGAGCACACCTGAACAAAGAGAGCACACATGAACAAAGGAAAAGCGGACATATTTATCCTTACACACTTGGGTCATCCTTACTGTTGTATCCTGCATCCATTGGCTGGAGCAGGACCTCACAATATTAAACTGACACCTGATTTGCTAACAGCCTAAAACTTTCCTAAATAGTTAAGTGCAGGGAAGAACAAAGAAGGAGAAGAAGTTGCTTACAAAAGGTTTAAGGAAGCAATAACATTTCCAAATAAGGAAGGGGCATAAGCTATGAACTGGAATGTGCCTGTGAGCATGTCCAACAGTTACACAGGATAGGGCTTAACAAAGAGTTATTAGCACAAAGCAAGGAGGCTTGAAGAAAATTAGTCTTTAAAAGAAACAATTATTTCTAACACTTATGATTTATTCTTTAACTAGAAGTGAAACTTTGAAGAGGAAACATTTTACTTTCTACAAAAACACAATCAACTGAATTTGTAATCTCCCCTATTTTTTCTTTCACGTATCCCCGGCCTGGCCATAGAAGGCATTTGAGCATTAATTTGGACTCCATTCTAGAAAAATCTTTCTTTAGCACCACAAGCCAGCTGAGGAAGTTTTCCTGAGCCCTTTATCCAGTTGCTCTAGAAATAAATCAGGGACTCGGAGCCCACATATTTAGATATCTAAATATCTAATACATAACTGTATCCACACATCTAAATATCTAACACACAACTGCCAGGTGCAGTGGCTTACACCTGTAATCTCAACAACTTGAGAGGATGGCTTGGGCCTCCGAGTTCTGGAGTTCGAGACCAGCCTGGGAAATAGCAGGACCCTGTCTCTAAAAAATATAAATATATTTTTAAAAATTAGGAGTGGTGGCATATGTCTATAGTCATAGCTACTTGGGGAGATTACTTGAACCCTGGAATTCAAGGCTGCAGTGAGCTACAATCATGCCACTGCACTGCAGCCTGGGCAACAGAGCAAGACCGTAGCTCTAAAAACAAACAAACAAACAAACAAACAAATAAAATATGCAAGTTTTTCTCCTGTAGAGGAGGATAACAGATGTAAGCAAGTGTTTTGCTTCATGTGTCAGGCCTCTGAGCCCAAGTCTGCACATATACATCCAGATGGCCTGAGGCAATCAAAAGTGCAAAAGAAGTGAAACAGCCAGCTCCTGTCTTAACTGATTGACCAACCTTATGACATTCCATTATGACTTGTTCCTTCCCTGCCCCAACTGATCAATCAATTGACCTCGTGACATTCTTCTTCTGGACAAAGAGTCTTATGATCTCCCCACTATGCAGCTTGTGACCCCCTCGTAGGCTGACAATAGATAACCACCTTTAACTGTAACTTTCCACTGCTTACCCCAGTCCTATAAAACTGCCCCATCCCTATCTCCCTTTGCTGACTCTCTTTTCGGACTCAGCCCACCTGCACCCAGGTGATTAAAAAGCTTTATTGCTCACACAAAGCCTGTTGGTGGTCTCTTCACACGGATGTGCGTGACATCATGAACTAGCCATTATGTGCACTCTGCATGCCAGTTAAAAAAGACTGAGCCTGCAGAGTTCTTCCTGGGAGTTCTTAGGAACAGGGAGCAATGGCATTTTCCACACTTGGAACACAGCACTCAGGCAACCAGGATGCATGGAGGTGCAAGGCAGCTACATAAGGTCTGCAGGAGCTAGCTGAGCTCTTAAGAATTTCTCTCTGTGTCCTTCTGCATTTTTTCAAGCTTGCTAGCTGCATGATAGCCAAGCACTTGACTTTTGCCCCTCCATTTCCCGTTGCACACCCTGTCTTTCTGGTGTGGAGTTTAACCAGACATCAGCATCAGGCTGTTGGTTTCCCTTGCAAAGTGATGGCTTCTGAACCCCTGTAGTTCCAGGAAGCACAATTTGCATGCTCCATCTTGTCGTCTACGGTAGCTACCCTCTAGTTCACAGGCTAGCAGGATAAAGGACTTTGAGTCCTTTGGTTACAAGTTGCCATGGGCAAGGGAAGTCATTTTCCTGAACTCAAAATACCCATCTGTGTGTTATCGACTGTTTTTTTTTTCTAGATGAAAACAACTACATTAACAAAAACAAGATAAATTTAAGTAGTCCATGGTAGGTCTAGTGAAAGCTATAATCCGGGGCTTTATGTTTCATGAATGTTTCAAAAATTAAGGTTTAGCAAAAAAGGTGGGATTAGGGAGCCACCAAGAAGAAAGGCAGCACTCCTCTCCAACAACTTGGGCTCATGATAAAGGGGAAAGCACTTATCCTTAAACCAGACCTCACCACTTGAAAGATAATTTCTTCTCTCAAGAAATGAGCAGGAAGGGGTGGGGCTCCCGGGCTCACAGAATTTTATCTCAAGACAATGACAGCAAAATGAAACATGATTTGCCTAGGGTCACGGTCTAATTTCCTGAGTAAGCAGGTTCTGAACATACTAGTCTTCAAAGCTTCGAACCTGCTTCCCTGTATCTGTTTTGAATTTCCTCTTCTCTAACGTGTATTTATATCCTGCCTATTACAAGCTGACAAGAACAATCACTAACATTATCTGTTTCCTTTCAGATCCTGGTGTAATTCACTTACCTTCTTCCCACGTTTTCTTTTCCTTGCCATCTAACCAGACTGCCTCATAAGATAAAGGGAGGACAGAGGTAGCATCTTTGGATGTTATTAAGAAAGAAACAGACAAACCAAACAGGCTATTTAGTCCTGGGTACCTGGAAGAAGTTTTTGTAAATTCATTCATTAATGTGTTCATTCCATTAAGAATTTACCAGGAGGCGACTATGAATTGAGCCCTATGCCAGGCAGTAGGGATTAAAAGGAGAACAAGTCCCTTTCCCTTAAGAAACTCAGTCTAGTAGAAGACAGAGACAAACACCCTAGGTATTTACAAGAGAGTCAGTGTAAATAAGCTTGACTGTTATCGTGGAAAAGTATGTAACCAGGTTTAGGCTAAAGAAGAGATAAGGATGATGTCTACTGATTTGACTGAAGTTGTCTAGATATTCTCATTACTGTCAGTTGTGTCTTAAGGACATCCTAAAGGCAATGCCAGGCTTTGGGTGAACAGTCATGACGCGTACAGCAGTCACCAGGATGCCTTTGCTTTATGGATGTATTTCTTATTGGACTCATTTTCCTAACATTTGGAGGAAGGAGGAAGAGTGAAACGCACAGCGGAGAGAGAAAGTGAGTGCAGAGAGATGTCTTAGCTCATCAGCTATTATTTTAGGTTAGTGCAAAAGTAATTGCGGTTTTTGCCATTACTTTTAATGGTTAAAACCACGATTACTTTTTCACCAATCTATTAGAAGGATCCTTTCTCTTATGTGTTCTGCACACACCGCAGTGGAGGTCTTGGAATCTCCTTGGGAGACATTCGAAGACAGGGGTGGGTTTGGGATGGTGATGCACCACAGCCAAAAAGCTGGGGATCAAGAATGGCAAGTTCATGACACCTACGCTATCACTCCCCTCGCTAGCCCCCACGGCAGATGCCAGTAACTGATTAGCCTGCCTGATCTCAACCAGCATTGCTCAGCTGAATCAGAGAACAGAAATGATGAATTTATGCTACATAAGTAGTCCCACTGTAGATGCACAAGAGGGAAATTAATCCATTAAACTCAGCACCTTTGAGTATTAGGGCTTAATTCTCTGAGGAAACCCCAAAAGCAATCTGACAATCCTTCTCATTGGCGACACCATGCAGCAACTATCTATCAGCGGGTTTGATGAGCAAGATGAAATTTATTTGCCACCCAGAGACCTGAAGGAAATGGAGGAAAGGCTATGAAAGGAATTAAAAAATAAGTTTTCTACTAGAGGTGTCTGGAGAGTCACTTTGGGCACAGCTGTCAGGTGGTACAGGAAGATATAAAAGGAAATTGGGAGTCATAATAAATGTTCCTTATAATTCTGCCATATTTCCTAGAGTTTTAGTGACTGTGGTAAGCAGAGTTCTAAGATGGCCCCAGGATTCCTAACCCCTGGTGTATGCACTCCAATTAAGCCCCTCCTCTTAAGGTAGATAGGACTTGAGAGTATGATGGGATTTTGCTCTTTGATTCAGTTATGTTATATGATGAAGGTGAAGGGATTTTGCAGATATAATTAGAGCCCCTAATCAGATGACTTTGAGTTAATTAGAAGGGAGATTATCCTAGGTGGGCCTGACCTAATCAGGTAAACCCTTCAAATGAGATTTCAGAGGTCAGAGATGGAAGAAGTCTGGGAGGTTTCTAGCTGCAGACACCCTCTCCTATTGACCTTGAAGAGGCACATTGCCGTGTTATGGAGAGGGTCACATAGCAGGAGACTGTGAGTGGCCTCCAAGCACTGAAGGCCTCAGCCCTACAGCTATAAGGAACTGAATTTTGCCAACAACTGGTGAGCTTGGAAGAGGATTCAGATTTTTTTTTTAATGCAATAAAAAATGTGTATCTTGGTACTGAAGAAACATGTCAGTATTATTACATTTGTGAAGCACCTAGAAATTGTCCAAGCCCTTTCACATGTGATTTTAGTTAGGCCTCCTAATGACTCTGGATAGTTGAGAGGGGAGGTGTGTGGTGATGACAAAGCTGAGGTACAGAGAAGTTAAATGACTTACAGCCAGGACCTGAATCCAGGTTTGCACTTTACCCTGCACTAGGACCAGCGTTTTGCTCATACCTAATGCACCTACAGGGTGAAACTGTGCCACTGAATACTCTGCTGAAGGGAGCACCACAGCAGCCATATTTTGTTCCAACTGAGCCTGCCACTTCCGCCTGAACCCGACTGGATTAGATGTGTGTACTGGATGCAAGGCAGCCAGTCCACATTCTGAGCAACTGCTTAAGATGTGGACCAATGGAAAGAGATGAAAAGGTGAGCTCATCAGATCCCCTCTTTTAGGAATTATGAAGCATTAATTCGGAGGTAGAGCAGGAAGGTCCTGCAAGCCCCAGGTAATGGCCTGCGTGGAAGCAGACACTGTGTGTGGTGAGGGGAGGCCAGCCAATGATGTTTAGGAAAAACTCTTCACACGATGTTTTTCCTCCGCTCTCACCTCCAAAACAACAGTTAGCACGGAAGACTTCTGTGACTTTTAAAATATGTGAAGATTTCTCCCTACCAGCAAGCAAGCAATTAATTCTGCAGCAGACACCAACTCAATTCACTTCTGATGCTACATAATTCAATTCCACTCTGACACTATCTACCTAGTGGCAGCTTCCGAAACCACAGGTGGAGGGCTCAGTCCCCAAGACCACCCCCAACTTCAGACACCAGTCACAGGTCTAGGCCTCCAGAACTTCTGACTGACTGGCTTTACTTTGGGGTTCCCACAACCCTATCTTTGGGTTCAGTTAATTTGCTGGAGTGGCTCACAGAACTTAGGGAAATACATTTATGGATTTACTATAAAGGGTATTAGAAAGGATACAGATGAAGAGATGCATAGGCGAAGGATGGGGTAAGGGGCACAGAGCTTCACAGCCCTCCCTGGGGATGACCCTCCAGGAAACTCCATGTGTCCAACTATCTGGAAGCTCCTGAACCCTGTCCTGTTGGGTTTTTTGGGAGGCTCCATTACATAGGCGTGATTGACAAACCTGTGGAAATGAGATTGGACAAAAAGAGTATGATCTCATAGTTGTAGACTGAGTGTGGAAACCCAGCAAGTCCTGTCCAGATTCTGCCTGGCCTCTCTGTGTAGCAGAGTATGGGGCGGGACCCTCTCCTCTCTGAAATGAGGATCTTTTGAACCACCATGACATTAGCGTCCTGCTTTGGGCAGGTAAAAGGATGACAGGGGAAGGTCAGAGATTCTGTTTCCCGAGGCTTGCTTCTGAGGCCTAAAACACCCCAACATTATAACAAAAGACTGTAACAAGCGTTGTGGGAGTTATGAGCCAGGGACCATGGACAAAAACATATGTGTATATAATCATATTACAAATGGTTACAGGAAAATGGAGCAATGGAGAAGCACAGATGTTACTCTCATCACACAGTCATAAAACAAATAACTTACTGATTTGGTTTGGATCTGTGTCCCCACTCAAATCTCATATTGAAGTGTAATCCCCAGTGTTGGAGGTGGGGCCTGGTGGGGGGTGATTGGATCATGGAGGCAGTTTCTAACAGTTTAGCACCATCCCCCTAGTGCTGTTTTGGTTTTCACAAGATCTGGTTGTTTAAAAGTGTGTAGCACCTCCCTCACTTCCTCCTCCTCTGGCTGTGTGAAGAACTTACTTGCCTTTTACCTTCCACCATGATTTCAAGGTTCCTGAGGCCTCCCCAGAAGCCGAGCAGATGCCAGCATCATGTTTCCTGTACAGCTTGTGGAACTTGAGCCAATTAAACTCTTTTTTTTTTTTTTGAGAGAGAGAGAGTCTCACTCTGTCATCCAGGCTGGAATGCAGTGGCACACACAGCTCACTACAACCTCTGCTTCCTATGCTCAAGCAATCCTCCCACCTCAGCCCCCCAAATAGCTGAGACTACAGGCATGCACCATCATACCTGGCTAATTTTTGTATTTTTTTGTAGAGATGGGGTCTCACCATATTGCCCAGGCTGGTCTCAAACTTCTGAGCTCAAGTGATTCACTCACCTCAGCCTCCTCCGGTGTTTGGGATTATGGTGTGAGCCAAGATGCCTGGCCTAAACCTATTTTCTTTATAAATTACCAAGTCTCAGGTGTTTCTTTGTAGCAGTGCAAGAATGGACTAATACACTAACACAATCTAAGTTTAAAATCATGGTCATTGTAGTTCTGTGCCTGAATATTAAGAACTGTGTTTTCACCCAGAATTATTCTGAACCTTCTGGGCGCAACACCTGTTAAATGATCTGGTGAAATAAACTAGATGAAAGACTGAATGATCATGCTGTCCAAAGTAAACAAGCTAGCAAATATACAGCAAGATGGAAGGTGGGTGAGAGGAGGTGGCTATGTGAGTTCCTGCTTTCTTAGGGGGCTCAGCCAGAAGCTGACAGTAGATAGTGCAGGAGGGAGTTCAGAGACTCAAGTGAGAAGGCAGGAGAAAGAGGTCTTTGGGAAGGCTGGGTGCGGCACGCAAGGTAATTATTAGGCTGCGCTAGGTCCAGAGTGCTAGCTGTGGAATTCTGCAGGGAAATTCAGAAGGAAGCCAAGGAACCTGGAAGGCCACTTTGACTTCACCTAGCTGGGGCCCCAGAGAGGCCAAAGGAGGCAGCAGAGGATGACAAACCTAGAGCCTTGGTCATTCCATGACAGCTCCTCTCTCCCACGCTAGAAGGCAGGGACCGTGTCCAAACAAAAAGTTCCTTCCTCGAGGGAGGGCAACTGGGAACAGTGCCTGATAATCTGTTTAATTTTAACAGAGGCCTAACTGGCAAAACAGAGTCAAAGCTTACTAGGCCGAGGCCACTTAGTCCAGAAAACTCATCTATGCCAAGAACAGCCAAGAATTGGGAAAGATTCCAAATCACAGCAGAGTTGCCAAAATAGATTTCACAGTGCCTAACACTAATGCTCACAGAAACTGGTATTTGAGGCTGCAGCTACCACTATGGTAGCTAGTCTACGTCAGGTCTTTTGTGTGCAATTCCTTTCATTTCTTCCTCACGTCAACCCTGTGAAGTATTGTCGTGTCCATTTTACAGATGAAGAAACAAAGCTGCAGGAAAATTAAATGACTTGCCCCAACTCACCTAGCAATTAGGTCACAGAGCAAGGATTTGAACCCAGGTCTCTCTGGTTCTGAACCTGAGTCCTCTTATGTATTGGTGGTTGGGTTTGGGGCTCTCTGTCTTAAGACTTGACCACTGGGCAAACAGCAAATCTTATCCATATGACAGTCCTATAGACTTGCCTCCTGACGCTGTATCTTAAGAAACCTGGATACCCATGTCTTGCTTTCCCTCGTCCAAGCCAACATGGGCAAGCTGTGAACTTCAGCTTCATTTGTTACTGGCGGTGAATCCATACAGTTCTGCAGCAACTTCAATTCCTGGTTCCTCAGAAGAAAGAATTTTACCAAGGGGCATAAGGCAGAGGAAGAGACTGAGACAAGTTTTAGAGCAGGAGTGAAAGTTTATTAAAAAGCTTTAGAGCAGGAAAGAAAGGAAGTAAAGTACATTTGGAAGAGGGCCAACTGGGTGACTTGAGAGATCAGGTGTGTGGTTTGACCTTTGACTTGGGAGTCTTATACATTGGCATGTTTCCAGCATTGCATTAATTCTCCCCTGATTCTTCTCTTGGGGTGGGCTGTCTGCATGGTCAGTGGCCTCCCAGCACTTGGGAGGGGCTGCATGTGCAGTGTGTTTACTAGAGTTGCACACATGCTCACATGAGGTATTCTTCCCTTACCATTTGCATGTTCCTAGAAGGTCATATATCATTTAAACTCTACCATTTTGCCTCTTACTGTGCATACTTGAGCCCATTCGCTCATCTCCTGAGATCTTATTGGGAAGCATCTGATCACCATCTTCAGGTGTTTCCTACCTATTGGGTGACTGCCTTTTTCTGGTGCTGGCTGAGACTAGTTATTCTTTTAGAGAGACAATTAACAACTGCCTGACCATCATCTCATGGTCACCTGACATTACTGGTGGTGGTGGGGGTGGGGGGTCTCTTCTTCCCTGTTCATGTCTGACTAGCTACCTACTGTAACATTTACCACCCCTCAAGAGTCCAAGACCCTAATTCTCTCAGGAAAATAGATGAAGATCAGTCTTCTGTAACTGCTTCCTGCTGACAGAGGAGTGGAGGTGGTTGTTCTGTGGGTCTTGGCCTCTTGCTAGCTGTCAGGGCAGGGTGTCTCCATGGATGGTGAAAGTGGTATTCAGTCAAGTCTATGGGAGACAGGGGCAGAGTTTTGCTTCTGTCGTGTCCCACTGATGGGCAGTCCCCTGTAGAAGGGTGACTCTTGAATATCGAGAGGATGGTAGCCCTCACTGAGGATCATCTGGAGCTTGATGGCCCGAAGTAAGAGGAGACAAATCAGGTTATTAGATTTAGAAGAATTTCAAAATGAAAAAGGGGGTGAGGAGAGCTCTAAAAAAATCCTGAGGCTGCCAATATGCCCTGGTAGCTGGTGGCTATAGTAATGTCTGCTAATTGGGTGCATAGCATTGCTAGCTGATTCCAATATGTGCCCAGAATTACAATATTGATCCAGATTTTTACATTACCCATCCCTCTTGTTTCTTCTGAACTGCAGTCACTAGTTTGTTCACAAGAATAAGCAAGGTTAGTCTAAATTGCAGGCAAAAACTCAGAAACAACTGATGAGACTAGAACCTAATAACAAGTGTAACATAGTTATTGAAATATAATTTTTCTCTCTCCAGCCTTCATTTTTATTAACAACAAATTATGATAGGACTGACTTGTTTGCAAAATAAGCTTTAGTCTTATTATGCTTGGCCTGATTATTTACATAAAGCACAACAAGAATAATTATTTGCCATATAGGCTCCTTTTAAAATTGGCTTTGATGGAACTTTGCTCCATAAGGAATTCCAGATAAAACTTTTTTTTGTAGCCCCAGCACTTTGAGAGGCCGAGGCGGGCAGATCACCTGAGGTCAGGAGTTCGAGACCAGCCTGACCAACATGGAGAAATCCCATCTCTACTAAAAATACAAAATCAGCCAGGCGTGGTGGCACATGCCTGTAATCCAAGCTACTAGGAAGGCTGAGGCAGGAGAATCACTTGAACTCAGGAGGCGGAGGTTGCGGTGAGCTGAGATAGCACCATTGCACTCTGTACTCCAGCCTGGGCAACAAGAGGGAAACTCCATCTCAAAAAAAAAAAAAAATTATTATATTTTTTTGAGATAGAGTCTCGCTCTGTTGCCCAGGCTGGAGTGCAGTGGTGCGATCCCAGCTCACTGCAAGCTCCACCTCCCAGGTTCATGCCATTCTCCTGCCCCAGCCTCCCGAGTAGCGGGGACTACAGGTGCCCGCCACCGTCCCCGGCTAATTTTTTGTATTTTTAGTAGGGATGGGGTCTCATCATGTTAGCCAGGATGGTCTCGATCGCCTGACCTCATGATCTGCCTGCCTCAGTCTCCCAAAGTGCTGGGATTACAGGCATGAACCACCGTGTCCAGCCTCAGATAAAACTTTTTAAAGCCTTAAGCCCAGCTATGGGTTTGTGCCATTAAATACCTATATGAGTTAGGTAAATTCCTTTCCTCTTGAGACCCTGAGATAACTTGGAGTTCCTAGGCCTGTCAGAAAGTGACATTCTCTATTTACTACAGGTCAGGAAACCCTATATAGGTATTGTGTAGACAAGATATGAGGCTAGTCTTCCCAGGGGGCTTTTATTGGGTCTATAAGTCAACTTTGATTCCTTAAAGGAAAGCATGCCATTCTGGTCCATGCCTTGGTAAAATAACCAGTTTCTCCAGTTGTGCCCTGTTGTGAAAGAAAACAGATTCTTTTTGAATTTATGCAAATAACTATATTGCCATAAGTTAAGAATACTCACAAACAGTTTCCAAATTTTGGATAAATCAGGTGAGAGAAACAAATATGCTCCAAATTTTGTTTACAAGAGTACTCAATTGTTAAATGCTGTAAATGGCTCAAAAAAAAGTTTTCTTGACTTTGAAAAATAAAGCAATAGCAATGCTTTAAGTAAAAGTTAAAAAAGATTACTTCAGTTAATTCCTGTTCTGCTTGATATTTATGAACACATTAACTTTCCAAGAGAGTCTTGGAAGTTCTTTTCTCTCCATTTTAATGTAATAGCCTCCAAAGTTATCAGAAACCTGCATTCACCAGCACCTGTCAGAGTTTTATAGCTGATTATAAAACCATCTTTTAAAGAGGATCAAAACATGACAACAATTTTCTGTGGGCAACAAAATGTCTTAGGGGAGCCACAGTCAAAGACACAATTAATAAGGAAATTTGTTACCTCAGTGGTAATTAGTTAACATAATTTAACTTAAGAATTATACACAATAATTTAACATAAGAATTATTACTGCTAACATATACTAAGTCATATCAGAATTACAGGAGTTTTGCATAATTTTGGAATACATACCAATAACACATTTATACAAATACCCAAAGAAAGCTGGATTTTACCTTTGTATCAGCATACTATTGATGTCAAACCCAGTTCTTAATAAAACCTTATAGACAAATCTATTCAATCTTAATCAGTTTGACCATAAGGTAAGATTCTCATAAACCTTTTATAACCCTTTACAATTTTCTGTTAAGGAGCAGAACAGTGCTGGCTGGGCGTGGTGGCTCACACCTGTAATCTCAGCACTTTGGGAGGCTGAGGCAAGCGGATCACAAGGTCAGGAGATCAAGACCACAGTGAAACCCCGTCTCTACTAAAAATACACAAAATTAGCTGGGCGCAGTGGTGGGTGCCTGTAGTCCCAGCTACTCAGGAGGCTGAGGCAGGAGAATGGCATGAACCTGGGAGGCAGAGCTTGCAGTGAGCCGAGATCCTGCCACTGCACTCCAGCCTGGGTGGCAGAGTGAGACTCCATATAAAAAAAAAAAAAAAGAGAGCAGAACAGTGCTGTAAGGAAACCATGTATTTTTATTTCAATATATAATTTGTAGATAAACTGAATAATATCACTTTAATTTTAGCTAATATATTCACACAGAATTTCTTTCTTTTCTACCCAAGGTTCATCATCTCAAGTCAAGGAAATCTAGGACATGAACAAACAGAAGTGAGTTTAAGAGCAGAGGTTTAATAGGCAAGAGAAAAGAGAAAAGCTCTCTCTCCTGCAGAGAAAGAGGGGCTCTGGAGTGAGTCTTCCAGTTTTGTGGTGAAATGAACAGGGTTTTATAGATGAGCTCAAGGAATTGATTTACATAGGGCACAAGAGATTGGTTGGACCAGGTGTGCCCTTTATATAGCGTGCAAAGAGGCTGGCCATCCCACCCTAATCTTTCATTATGCAGATGGGCCATGTTGCCTGTTTTTTTTACTGCACACATGACAACAAAGAAAAGGGAAGAGGGAACCTTCATGTTGAACATACCTGGCCCCCAAGTAGCCTTTTCCTATTTGTACAGCTGCTGGCATTTACCTGTGCAAGCTTCCACTTGCTTATCTATGTCTGCAGCTCGATTTTTCAGGCTGCTCTTTGTCAGAAAAGAAATGATTTGGGGGCTGCTTTTCATTAAAAGGGAAACCTTACTGAGGACTCTCATCCTCACTAACTGCCTAAACAATTTCTTTTTAGCTCCTATATCACTAGGTTTTGATTTTAAGGCATGGGGGATCAAACTTTTCCCAGTTCTTGAGGATGCATCTGAGGGGCATGTCCTGTGGTGTGGAGACATGATTACCCATCTGTGAAGACAGAATAGAGGAGAAAAAAAAAAAAGAGGAAACAGAAGGCGTCCCTTCTTATTTTCCTGTTATCCTGAATCGGGCACTCCCCATTCATCCCTAGGGTTCTGGAATGAACTGGTCTTACCATATACCCTTAACCTCCCATCTCATCACAATTACGCACTTGAGAACAAAGGAGATACCAGAGTGAACAGGCCCCATCCCCATTCATTCTTGGGGTTCTGGAATAAACTGGTCTTACTATGTGCCCCTAACCTTGCCTTCATTTCTGTTCTAATGGTAATCTGATAGCCTGCAACCAATCTTCATCTCTGTCCTCTGGGTCTTTTGCACCTGTGGCCTCGGGCTGGCCTATATCCTAGTCTCTATGACCTTATAGTGACTCTTGTTTGGCACATTCTAGCAACAAAATTATTATCTCTTTTCTCAGATTCCCATTTCCCATGTTCTTTAAGTAGATGAGAAGCTTGTTTGTCAGCAAACTGCTGCAAGGAGGCTGGACTTCCCTCCCTTTGAATATGATCTTGAAGGTCTTGAGGCATATTGAAAGGGGTGTGGAAGTGATTAGAGAAATGGAGGCTACAGGAGGAAGTGGGAGGAAGCCAGAGGAATACTCATGGAAAGCCTTCATATGCTCACAAAAATGGCAGGCCCTGGGATTCCAGAGGGCAATGTTTATTTGTCCTCTTGACATAAAGGAGAAACCTCTGGAGGACTTAGGGCTTGGGAGTAAGAACTCGTAAATGGTAAGGAAGAATTTCCCCTCCTCCCAAAGTGGTGCTACCTCAAAACAAGCAAGTAGATGGGGTCCTTAAAGGGCCACAGTGTGAGGCTCTATACAAGTGGACAAGCTGCTTCAAAAGCCACTGGTAAACTTGGCTCTGGGGCATAATAGGAATGAAAAGCATATGGTAAGTCATAAGGAGCTTGCAGAGCCTGGGTTCCAATTAGTGCCTGTCCCAGCAATGAGCCAGCAGCAGAGAAGGAAGTCACATGGCATGCGAAGTGAAAACAGAGAAGAGGCAGACTTACCCTGAGGTGGATGATCCAGTGGTTGTGTAAGGCCATTTCAGAATACACACAGAGAAAACAGGAAAATAGGTGGTGTGGGTTTTTGGGAAAGAGCCAATTTTGGTTGAAAAAGCAGAGAAAACTCCAGACATTGCACTGTGTTAGGCTTTAGCCCCACCACTCTCACAAGCCTCCTGTCCAGGAGGGCCAACAGTGTCTCAGGTCTACTTGGTCTAGACTCCAAGGTCCTTCCTACCCCTATGAACCACACATCAGAGTGAGAGAGATCAGCCAAGGGGAGCAGAGCCACTGTAGCTAAGAGGAATCATTCTGGGGATTGGTTAGTAAGCAGGAGAGCAAGAGGGAGAAGAAAACAGCATACAGGGGTTGAATACTTCCAGTGGCAGAAGGCAAGGCATAGAGTTGCCTTACCACTAGGGAAATCTATCCAAGGTACACGGCACCAAAGTATGTTAGCAGCAGTTAATCCACAGGGGTCTGCAGAAACCTCAATTCTTGCCTCTCAGAAGAAAGAATTCAACTGAGGGGCATAAGGCACAGGGAGAGACCAAGACAAGTTTTAGAGCAGGAATTAATGTTTATTAAAAAGCTTTAGAGCAGGAATGAAAGAAAGTAAAGTACACTTAGAAGAGGGCCAGCTAGGTGGCTTGAGAGATCAAGTGCATGGTTTGACCTTTGACTTGGGGTCTTACACACTGGCATGCTTCCAGGGTTGTGTTACTTCTCTCCACAATTCTTTCTTTGAGGTGGGCTGTCCACATGTGCAGTGGCCTACCAGCACTTGAGAAGGAAGAATGTGCAATGTGTTTACTGGAGTTTTACACATGATTGCTTGAGGCATTATTCCCTTACCAGTCGAATGTTCCTAGAAGAAGGTCATATACAAGTTAAACTCTGCCATTTTGCCTCTTAGCACGTATGCTTGAGTTCACTTGCCCAACTCCTGAGATCTTATCGGGAAGCTGCTGATCACCAACTTTGGGTTTTTTCTATCTATTGGGAAACTGCCTTTCCCTGGCGCTGGCTGCAACCAATTATTATTTTAGAGAGACAGTTAACAACTGCCTGACCATCACCTGATGCTCACCTGACATTCCTAGTTGTGGTAGGGAGGGGCTCTCCTTCCCTGCTCATTGCTGACTAGCTACCTACGGTAACACATTGACTACAATTCCCTCAAATTTTTAATTCTCTACTAATCCCCCCACCCAGTCCAGGTCATATCACCTACTCTTTGGTTTTTAACCTCATTTTTAAGTCCTACCTCTCTTTCAGAATATGCCAGCAGATCTCAGTTTCCCCAGCTCACCCTTGGGTAAATACTAACGTGGGTTTGAACATACCCCACTAGCTGCCTTGGGTTGCAACCCCCTGGTCAAGCTCTGGCTCCTAGGCAATAAACCCTAGTGTCACTCATTGCCAGGCACCCCTGCACCTCCTGCACCTCCTCAATAGAAAGTTCAGTCAATACACGCTACGTAGTCTTTTGGTGGCCCAGCCTTTCCTTCCTGCCAACCTCTGACTTTGGGCTGTCCCTTCCATTCTGGTTTGAATGGGCATTTCCCGCTGTTGACTAGATTCCTGCTTCCAGCCCATTCTCCCAAGTCCTATTCTCCTGCAGATCTAATTGTAGCCACCACACCCGCTCTGTTGGGTACCTGACCTTGGTTCTTCCGAATTTTCAATTTCAATGGTAACATGAGGAGCTACAAAAGGAAACCTCCTGAGGCCTTCACTCAGAGTCTATTTTTCTCTATTTTTAAAAACTTTTATTTTTTTTCTTGGACTATAACATGTCTGCAGAAAAGTGCATACATCAAAAATACTCAGTGAATCACCACAGGTGATATACATCCTCTACCTATACCTCTCAGGTCAGGAAATGGAGCCTTAGTGATACTCCGTGGGTCCCTCTGCGCTCCTTCCGCATCATTATCTTTGTCTTCCTCCCCAGGGTAGCCCCTATTCTGATTTCTAACACCATGGGTCAGTTTTTGCCTGTTTTTGAATTATATATAAATGGAAGCATGCGGTGTGCATTCTTTTGTTAAAAACATTTTAAATATTTGTCGTGATTGTGGTAAAATATAACATAAAATTTACCATCTTAATCATTTTTAAGTGTACAATTCAATTGTATTAAATACATTCATAATGTTGTGCAATCATCACCACCATCCACCTCCATAATTCTTTTTATCTTGTAAAACTGAAACTCTGTACCCATCAGACAACAACTCCCCATTTACCCCATCCCCAGCCCCTTGCAACCACCATTCTATTAATACTTTCTGTCTCTATAATTTTGACTATATAAGTGAAATAATATGTATTCGTCTTTTTGTAAATGGTTTATTTTACTCAGCACAATGTCCTCAAGATTAATCAATGTTGTAGTAGATATTGGAATTTCCTTCCTCTTTAAGACTGAACAATATTACCATTGTATGTGTATACCATATTTTGCTTATCTATTCATCTGTCAATGGTCAGTTGGGTTGCTTATACATTTTAGTTATTGTGAATAATGCTGCTATGGACATGGATGTACAAATATCTCTTCGAGATCTTGCTTTCAGTTCTTTTGGGTATATACCCAGAAGTGGCATTGCTGCATCATACAGTAATTCTATTTTTAATTTTGTGAGAAATAAATTCTCATATGGCTGGGTACATGGCTCACACCTGTAATCTCATCATTTTTGGAGGCTGAGGTTGAAGGATCTCTGGAACCCAGGAGTTTGAAACCAGCCTGGGCAACATAGTGAGACCCTGTCCCTACAAAAAAAATTTTTAAAAATTAACTGAGCATGTTAGTGTGCACCTGTAGTTCTAGCTACTTGGGAGGCTGAGGCAGGAGGATCCCTTGAGCCCAGGAGGTTGAGGCTGTACTCCAGCTTAGGTGACAGAATGACACCCTCTCTAAAAAAAAAATTCTTATGTTTTTAGGCAAGTGAGTTTTGATAAGGGTGCCAAAACCATTCAATGGGAAAAGGACAGTCTTTTCAACAAATGATGCTGGAGCCGGGTACAGTGGCTTATGCCTATAATCCTAGCACTTTGGGAGGCTGAAGCAGGAGGATCACTTAAATCCAGGAGTTTGAGACCAGCCTAGGCAACAAAGTAAGACCCCATCGCTACAAAAAATAAAAGCAAAACTAAACAAAAAAACAAATGGTGCTGAGAAAACTGGATATCCCTATACAAAAGAATGAAGCTAGACTTTTACCTAACATCATATAAAAAAATGAACTCAAAATAGATCAGAGATAAATGTAAGACCTAAAAGTATGGAAATGCTTAGAAGAAAACATAGGACAAAACTTCATAACACTGGATTTTGCAGTGATTTTTTTGGACATCATACCAAAGGGACAGGCAGTAAAAGAAAAAATAGACAAATTGGACTTCATGAACATTGAAATAAAACTGTATACCAAAAGATACTATTTGCTGGTCCCAGTGGCTCACACCTGTAATCCCTGCACTTTAGGAGGCCAAGGCAGGTGGATCACTTGAGGTCACGAGTTTAAGACCAGCCTGACCAACATGGCCAGGCTGTCTACACTAGAAATACAAAAATTAGCCAGGTGTGGTTGTGCTTGCCTCTAATCCCGGCTACTCGAGAGGCTGAGGTGGGAGGATCACTTGAACCCAGGAGGTGGAAGTTACAGTGAGCCGAGATCATGCCACTGCACCCCAGCCTGGGTGACAGAGTGAGACCCTGTCTCGAAAACAACAACAGCAACAACAACAACAACAACAAAAACACTATCAACAGAGTAAAAAGGCAACCCACAGAATGGGTGAAAATATTTGTAAATCATATATCTGACAAGAGATTGATATCCAGCATATATACAGAACCCCCACAATTCAAGAATTGAAAAAACTCAACATGATTACAAAATGGGCAAGTGACTTGAATAGACATTTCTCCAAAGAAGATATACTAATGACCAATAAGCACATGAAAAGATGCTCAACATCGCTAATCATTAGAGAAATGCACATCAAAACCGCAATAAGATACCACATCACATCCATTAGGATGGTTATGTAAACCAAAAAGTATCTGAGACAGGTCTCAATCAATTTAGAAGTTTATTTTGCCAAAGTTAAGGACATGCCCAGAAGAAAAAAAGCAGGCAACCCCAGAAGCAGTCTGTGGTCTGTGCCTTTCTTCAAAGGTGAATTTGAGGGCTTCAGTATTTAAAGGGGAAAAGTGGGCTGGAGGGAAAAGAGGAAGGGTATGGTAATCCATAGGTTGCAAGAGAAAAGGAGCAAGTGGGGCAATAGTCAATTATGTATTCATGTCTCATGCTCAGAAAATCGGAACTTTACATAAGATAAGGTGAACACAGAGTAGCTAGCTGTGGAGATGTTTAACCTTTTATCTGTAGCTCTCTGCTTAGGGACAAAAGAAAAGGCAACTTCTTGCAGGACTCAGCTTTCAGCTTAATTGCTTCCTTTTGGCAGAAGGAATTGGGGTACCAAGTTTTTTTTCTTTTTTTATTTTGAGACGGTGTCTCGCTCTGTCGCCCAGGCTGGAGTGCAGTGGTGCGGTCTTGGCTCACTGCAAGCTCCGCCTCCCGGGTTGATGCCCTTCTCCTGCCTCAGCCTCCCGAGTAGCTGGAACTACACGCGCCCGCCACCGCGCCCGCCACCACGCCCGGCTAATTTTTGTTTTTGTATCTTTAGTAGACATGGGTTTTCACCATGTTAGCCAGGATGGTCTCAATCTCCTGACCTTGAGATCCGCCCGCCTTGGCCTCCCAAAGTGCTGGGATTACAGGCGTGAGCCACCGCGCCCGGCCCAAGTTTTTATTTTCCTTTCACAGCTATTATCAAAAACCCAGAAAATAACAAATGTTGACAAGGATGTGGAGAAACTGAAACCCTGTGCACTGTTGTTGGGAATGTAAAATAGTACAGCTGTCAAAAACCCTACGTATTCTTGTTTCCAGTTTCTTTTACCCAAATTGTGTTCATGAGTATAGTTTCATGTAGCTATAATTAGTTCATTTTCATCACTGTATTGTATCCCATTGCATGAATATGCCTTAATTTATTTACCTATCCTGTAGATTATTTTCACTGTGGGGAATAGATAGATAGATAGATAGATAGATAGATAGATAGATAGATAAATAGACAGATAGATAGATACGAATGTACACACAAAATACAAAAATACATATAAGTTGCCAGGCCAAGTGGGCAGAAAGAGCCCAGTGGACCTGAACAGAACTCACGCAAAGGCGCCATTGGCTACAGACGTTTCTGGCCAGAAAAGCGACACCCCAAGGATCCCGTAACAATGTTTTACTTACTTCAGACTCAGCTTTACCTAACTACCTTGATGCTTTTAACGGCTTTCTTCTACCTGGCCGTGTGGTCACAGATGTCTTGTAAAAGGCCTCGTTAGCTGGTCACACGTCAGTGCCTCTGTTATGCTCTCCAGCTGCTATCTCCCCTACATCTGGTTCAAGCGCTCTTGCTGTAGTATAGGAGGAGGAGCAATAATGATAGTAATAGTAATAATAGGCTGGGTGCGGTGGCTCATGGCTATAATTCCAGCCCTTTGGGAGGCTGAGGATCCACTTTGGATCACCTGAGGTCGGGAGTTTGAGACCGGCCTGACCAACATGGCAAAACCACGTCTCTACTAAAAATACAAAAATTAGCTGGGCATGGTGGTGCGTGCCTGTGATCCCAGCTATTTGGGAGGCTGAGGCAGGAGAATCACTTGAAACCGGGAGGTGGAGGGTGCAGTGAGGCAAGATTGCACAATTGCACTCCCACCTGGGCAACAGAGAGAGACTCTGTCTCAAAAAAAAAAAAAAAAGTAATAATAATAGTGAACACTTAATGAAGTGCTTCCTATTTGCTGGGTACCATGCTTTTTTCCTTGGATGAATTTATTTATCTTCCTATTTATGAGTCAGAGACCATGATCCCCATTTTGAAGAGGAGAACACTGAGAATTGAAAAGGTTACAGAACTAGCTCAAGGAAATAGAGATAGTAGGTGGCAGTATCAGATGGTCAGAAGCCCAGGTCTCTAATGGACTTGCAATTTTAAAAATATCTGGATTTGTTATTCTCAAACTGTAAAGGCAATATATTACTTGTTCCATGATTTTGGAACAAGTGAAACAAAACAGAAGTGTATAAAGCAAAAACTGTCTTTCTCTTGCTCTGTCTTTTATTTCAGTCCCTTGGGGGAACTAGTGTTAATTGGCCTGGAACATGCCTTTCCATATCTTTCTCCTTGATCATCTATCTAAAAGTATACACATATAGAGACAAGGTTTTTAGTTTGTTGATTCACTGTGAATGAAATAAAACAATGTCACAGTACTTGTTTGGACAATTAGCTATCTATTGTCATACCTATATATCAGTAAATATAGATGTAAATATCCCTCTCATTTCCTGTCTTTCATATAAATATTGAAAAGTTGAGATCAAATCAAACATGGAGTACTCTTTTTCACCAGTTTTTGCTTTTTCTTTTCATAAATGCCTCTCCTTTACACCTGTGTCACTACTACCACCAGCCTTCCCCACACTCACAGAAAATCCAGGTGAACAATCATGTGATTTCTTCCCTTTTAAAATAAATCATACAGAAATACGTAAAAAATACACACACATGAATAAGTTCTTGGCATTGTCTATTTTACAGAAATGTGATGGATTATACACGCTTCTTTACATACGTGTATGTAAGGAATATCTTTTCTCAGGAATACCTCACGAAAATTCTTCCAAGTCAACTGATCTGGCTCCTACTGATTCTTTTAAGTGGCTTCGCAATATGGTACCTGATATGGTTTAGATCAGTGTCCCCACCAAATCCCGTGTTGAAATGTAATCCACAATGCTAGAGGTGGGGTCTGGTGGGAGGTGATTGCATCATGGGGGTAGAGTTCTTATGAACTGGTTTAGCACCATCCCCCTTTGGTACTGCATAGTGAGTGAGTTCTCATGAGATCTGGTTGTATATTTGTTTATTTATTTTATTTTTGAGATCGGGTCTCACTCTGTCACCCAGGCTGGAGTGCAGTGGTACAATCTCGGCTCACTGCAACCTCTGCCTCCTGAGTTCAAGCGATTCTCCTGCCTCAGCCTCCCGAGTAGCTGGGACCACAGACAAGTGCCTCCATGCCTGGCTAATTTTTATATTTTTAGTAGAGATGAGGTTTCTCTGTGTTGCCCTGACTGGTCTTGAACTCCTGAGCTCAAGTAGTGCTCCCACCTTGGCCTCCCAAAGTGCCAGGATTACAGTCATGAGCCACCATGCTGGCCCGAGATCTGGTTGTTTAAAAGCATGTAGCACCTCCTTACTCTCTGTCTTCCTCCTGCTCCTGCCACGTGAGACGCTGGCTCCCTTTTGTGCCTTCCACCACATTTGGAAGTGTCCTGAGGCCTCCCCAGAAACAGAAGCTGCTATGCTTCCTGTACAGCCTGCAGAACTGTAAGCCAATCAAACCTCTTTTCTTTATAAATTTCCCAGTCTCAGCTATTTCTTTCTAGCAATGTGAGAATGGACTAATACAGTACCACTATGCCAAAATGTATTCAGCTATTCCCATAATGATGGGTTCATTTGTTTCTACTTTTGCCACTGTAAACCACTACCTGCAATAAACGGCTACACTCCAGTTTGAAATTAATTTCTTTATAAAAATATCTAAAAACTTCCGTGATCCAAGAAAGGTTATGCAATCTGGTGTTACTATCAATAGAAAATAAATTATGTAAAAAATTATAACCCCCCCATCAAAACCTTCCAGTGCTTTTGCTGAAATAAAGGCAAAAAAATGGTATGGACTAGATATGTAATAATTTATGAATTATGCATATTCCTCTATTATTTACCCCAATATCATCAGCTTATCTACAGAATAAACATTTGTAATATTAATTAGACTTGGACATCTTTGACATTTTGCTTACTTTTAGTAACACAAAATATGTAACTTTTCATGTATCTGTTGACTTTTGGTTCCGAAGATGTATTTGCCAAGGCAGAAGGAGAGAACATTTTATTTAACAGTTTGTTTGTTAACTTACTGTGTAGCTTTAATTATTTAGACATATGACAAGTAGGCCTTAATTTGTTCTCTCATCCAAGTTCTGCAAATATTTGGAAGGGACTGATCCACTTTGTGTCCAGTGTATGCTCACTAATTTGTTCCCTCCTTATTTATTCAACACATATTTGCTTAACATTTTCTATGAGCCAGGCATTGTTCTAAGTTCATGCGTTCAACAAACATTTATTGAGTGTCATTAGAGTGCTGAGGACTAGACTAGGTCATAAGAATATTCTGAGTAATGTGATCGATTGTAAGTGGAAGGAATTCAGTTCAGTGGGAAAGATATAAAAAGAGTGAAATAGACAGGGTGTGGTGGCTCACGCCTATAATCCCAGCACTTTGGGAGGCCGAGGAGGGCAGATCACGAGGTCAGGAGATGGAGACCATCCTGGCTAACACAGTGAAACCCCATCTCTACTAAAAATACAAAAAATTAGCTGGGCGTGGTGGCGGGTGCCTGTAGTCCCAGCTACTCGGGAGGCAGGAGAATCACTTGAACCCGGGAGGTGGAGCTTGCAGTGAGCCGAGATCGCACCACTGCACTCCAGCCTGGGCAACAGAGTGAGACTCCGTCACAAAAAAAAAAAAAGAAAGGGAAATAATACAAACAATGTGGTTAAGTGTTCACTCAAAGTGCATACACGATGCAATGACTACACTCAGGCGAGAACACCTCAAGCTGGGGAAGTTGGGTTATCTTTACACAGAAGGAGTTAACATGTTGATGGGGCTTAATGTGGGAGCTCAGCTGAGTGCTAACACCAGGTCCCAAATAAATATGTAATGCATATTTATATTTATTTATAGTATACTATTTACATAATATAGTTTATATATTTATAATGATATAGTAAATATGTTATTTATTTATTATATACTATATAATATAAAATATAGTTTATATATTTATAATAATTTAAATAGATTATTCATGTATTATATCATCATTATAAATACATAAACTGTAATTTAATATGTAGTACATTATATAAATTTTGGACCACAGGAAAAACACATACACATTTTGGACCATAAGTAAAAAATAAAGCCTAAAATTGAGATGCTTTTATCCTTAGATTCTTAGCACTCAATTAAAACGTTGATGAGACCTATGATGGAGAAGGGTAGAAAATTTTGCGGGGCGGTGAAGGAAAGGTACTGCAGAAGAAGTTAACAGCTTGAAGGAAGGGACAATCGCTTGTGACATTCCAGGCTTATTGATTGATTATGGTGGGATTTCAAGTATCTTGGGTGAGAAGAAAAGGTTTTTACATTCTAGCTGCTTCGAACCCCTTCAGAAGTGGCAGTGTTGACTCTGGAAAGCTCAAGCTTGGCAAAGAGGGAGCCTAGATTCTGTCCAAGCTGGCAATGTGCAGATGAGAACAAAACAATGAGTGGGTGAATTTGCTTGTTTGAGCTGATGATTCTAGCCATAGGGGTGATTCAGCCCAAACCAAACCTCAGCAACAGGTTGGTGTGGCCAGTGTCAGCAGAGTTATCACATCAGCCCTCTGCTTCGCGGGTTGGGGCTTGCCAAGGCCCCATCTGACCACCTAGACTGTTCTGAGATGCTGCCAGCATTTGCATGGGGATGTTTTTCTCATTCTGCTACCTTGATCCAGAAAAGCTGTCATTGCCCAGAGCACAAAACTCTCTCACACCCCCACTGTTCCATGATCTCACCTCTCCAAGAGGGCAGCCAAGATTACCAGGAAAGCTGCACCAGGTAATGTTCACACAACAAAGCAGGAAGCAGAGATTGTTCTAACCTGTTCTCCTAACAAGAGATAGGCTATGCTCAAAAATTATAGTCCCTCACCCAAGTATTCAGAATGAAACAAATTTTGAAAGTCAACAGATTAAACCCCTTTAATCTACCTGTCCAGTAGAGTTCTTCGGCTTTCAGTAACATGATAGAAAATAACTTCAAATGGATCATTAGATTAGATTTCCCATTAGGAGAATCCAAATTGAATCAATGATGAGAACTCAAATAGAAAATCTAGGCTTATAAAGTGAGTTTTCCTGAATTGCAATGAGGAATCCTTCATCTTATATCTTTAATTATTTTCTTTTGTTTGCATTTAAAAATGTGAGTGACCTTGAACAATTTCAAAGTATAACAGGGACACTGTGGGGCCGGGATGAAGACCCTAGCCTGAGAATTGCAAGGCTGGGGTCCCGGTTCACACCTGTTATCAACTCATTTTAGACATTGGGTCAAGTCATCTTGCCTCCTTGAGACTCAGTTTCCTCTTCTATAAAATGAGAGGGTAGAGCCAGCAATCCCCACATTATTGGCCTTTTGATCTTTTTATGGCCATTCTCTCCCACCAAACCAGAAGCACCTCTAGAGTTGAGATGTGGCTTTTTCACTATTACATCCACAGTGACCAAATATGCATTAGTTCAAGTGAATGAAATGGAAGATCTCGCCAGTTCTAAATTCAGAAGTGTCCTCAATATTGCCTTCCCTCATGTTCCGCACATTCAATAGACACAAGGCTGGGATGCATTATCCAAATTTCCTCTTTGGGACTGAGGCCCTCATGCCCAGAGATGCTGGGAGTGTCGTGTGGCCCCACCCCTACCCCACAAAGAGAGCTACCTGGCTAAAGGTTACGCTCCCTTCCTGGGGCACCTTGCATTCAGTGACTGGTCAATGAAGGGGTATAAATGCTTGTTTCCCTTTGCTGCAAGGCAGGGCCATCCCAGCTCCAGAGATCCCTGTGGGATCCACTGACAGCCTTTGTTGCAACTGTAACACAGGCCACCTTCTCCCTCTGCCCAGTCCTGCTTCTTTCCCTTCTGAGGTTCATCTTGAGATTCCCCCCTTCTCCCAGTGAGTTTCCATCTCGAAGTCCGCTTCCCCAGAAACCCAACCTGCGACAGTTGGCGCCAGGAATGACCTTAGGAAAGAGACTCTGAGAACTCCATCACTGGTGGCAGGTAGAGCAACAGCAGTCCCTGTCATGTGCACCAATGCAATTGACACTGTCCCCAGTGGTGAACTGAGATAGTACACCAGGTGGGAGCAATAGATCAGGCTAAGCTTGTGGACAGAGTAGTATAGACATAATAGAATTGGATGGCTGTTGTTGGAAAAAACAGATCCTTTTGAACAGGAAAAACAAAACAAAAACCCTCAATGATAAGAGGCTGAAGGTGTTTTATCAGCAATTAAAGGCTAAATGTGAAAGCCAGAGGGCCTCTTGTCAGCATACACGAAACTCTTGAAGCCAGGAGACAAGATAGAGCTGAGGATAAGGACCAGGATTAATCATAAAAGTAGCCAAATTCTCAAGAAGTTTACATTCCCAAATAGAGCAGAACTGCTGCGGCAAAGTCAGGATCTAATGAGAAAAAATGGAGCCCTGAGATGAGGTAGGGATATCTATGCCAATCTCTCTAGATAACTGGGAGCCCTCAGGGCCTGCAGACGCAGCCCACAGCTCCCTGTTCCAGGTTCTCCTCCCCATGCTCACAAGATGACTCAGAGGCCTCTACCTTGTAACTCTCTCTCCCCAGGACTTTCCTCCACCTCCCTGCTGGCACTAGACCAGGAGCTACTAGGTTTGTCACAATGTAACTCAGACAGGGAAGTCCTGGGTCCAGTAAGGAAGGAATAGCATTATCCACCAGGTGAGCTGGGTGTGGGACACGGTCTGCACGGTCTGCACGTACCGTCAGAAGCAAGAAGGAATAGGACTGGATCTTGAGAGTGCTGGGTCCAGAGGATCAGAATGTCAAGCTGGCTGAGGTAGTGCCTATCAGCACTGGAGCACTCTATCATAATGTGGGATTTAACATCGTGGCAAGGACTGTGAAAGACGGTGCTGCCATACTGCTAGAATGGTCCTGGGAAGCTCCGAGAAAGCCTAGTCAACACCAGGTGACAGAAATGCCAGGTCATAGTGGCAGATTTGGAAGGAGTCAAAATATCCGAGAAGAGGACATGCTAGGATGGATATACTTTTAAGGCCTGAAAACCTCCTGCAGAGAGGAAACTCTATCTAGCAAAGTACTAAGAAATGCTCTGGTGTTAGGGTGCTGGTATTTCTGAGAAGCTCAGTGGTAGCCCTCCTCTGAAGACCACAGCTAACGGTAGGAGATGTAGTAACCAAACTGGGCTTCTGGTAATGAGAGAATCCTAAAAGAATAAAGGCCAGATAGTGCTTAACCAACAGAAGTAAGGTCCATGCAATTATTATAATTAGTGGCAAAGTAGTATTGTGTCCTAGGAGGGCTTGGGGGAGCCCAGAGTGACCAACCATTCTGGTTTTCCCAGGGCTGAGGGATTTCCAGGGATGTAGAATGTTCAATGTTAAAACAGGGACAGTCTCTGCAAACCAGGATGGTGATCATCTTAGTGGTGGCCCATCTAGAGCTGGGATGGCTAAAAAAATAAGGCATACTGGTCAGGCATGGTGGCTCACACCTATGTTCCCAGCACTCTGGGAGGCCGAGAGGGGTGTATCACCTGAGGTCAGGAGTTCAAGACCAACCTTGCCAACGTGGTGAAATCCCGTCTCTATTAAAAATGCAAAAAGTAGCTGGGTGTGGTGGCGGGCGCTTGTAATCCCAGCTACTAGGGAGGCTGAGGCAGGAGAATCGCTTGAACCCAGGAGGTGGAGGTTGCAGTGAGCCAAGATGGCACCACTGCACTCCAGCCTGGATGACAGAGCGAGACTCCGTATCAAAATAAAAAAAATAAGGCATACTTAGGAGCAAGAGAGATGGACAGACTTGGAGGATACTGCTCAATATACAATCAGGATGTTAAGGGCAGCTAACCCAATACAAAGTAAAGATCCCTTGCTCAGTTTACAGAATTAAGCCCAAATTCAAACTCAGAACACACTGTCTAAGAGAGAGGCCGAGTACCCAGGAGGAAGGTCCTGCGACACCATGGCAAACATATCTGGCAGTGATTTCCCCAGCCCTTTCCCAAAGCGATCTATGGCCATTTACTCAGGTAATTACATCCAGGAAAAAGGGAGACAGCTGAATATTTCAAGGATTACTGGACACAGGGTCCAACATATCATTGATATTTAAGACCTGAAGGGTTGACATGTTCCTGCTGGTAGATTTGGGGCCTGAGGTACCAGGTAATAAATCGAGTCTGGCTCACTATGTTTCCATGGGGTCCACAGAAGAACCTAGTGGCCACTTCTCCAGTCCAAATACGCAATTTGAGTGGGTATACTTGGCAAGTCACTGAGCACACACGTTGGTTCTTTGGTTTGTGAAGTAAGAGCGAGTGTAGTGGGTAAGAGCAAGAGGAAGCTCTTGAAATTGCCACCTCCCTACAGCCAGCATGGTTAACCAAATTAATACAGCATCCCTGGGGGGACAGTAGAGACTAGTGCTACCCTTAAAGGCCTAAAAGCACGATTCTTGACCATGACTCCACTTAATTCTCTCATCTGCCTCCTCCAAAGGCTAGATGCATCCTGTGGGATGATAGTGGACTCCTGCAAAGGTGTTATTTCAATTGTAGCTGCTGGGTCAGAAGTTGGATCTGAATTACAGCCAGCTAGCTTGGTCTCAGGCACACTGGAGGCTGCCACTGATTTGGCAAATGGGTCTTTTTTTTGGAGACAAAGTCTCGCTCTGTCCCCCAGGCTGGAGTGCGGTGGAGCAATCTCAGCTTACTGCAACCTCTGCTACCTCCTGGATTCAAGTAATTCTTGTGCCTCAGCCTCCCAAGTAGCCGGGGTTACAGGCATGTACCACCACACCCAGCTAATTTTTTGTATTTTTCGTAGAGACGGGGTTTTGCTATGTTGGCCAGGCTGGTCTCGAACTCTTGGCCTCAAGTGATCCTCCAACCCTGGCCTCCCGAAGTGCTTGGATTACAGGTGTGAGCCACCACGCCTGGCCCAAATACATCTTTTTGGTCTCTATAAGAAAGGATAATGAGAAGCAATTTGCATTCATTGGAAATAGATACCAGTATGTACATTTATGGTCTTGTCCCATAGAGAGGAATGAAATGATATGCCAAATGAGTATCAGGAGCTAGCACATATTTGTCAAAGTGATCTGGACTGTCCAGACATTCCAAAGGACATCACATTGGTTCATTGTATTGATGGCATCATGTTAATCAGACCAGATGAACAAGAAGTGGCAAGGATGGGGGAGGTCTTGGTAAGACACACATGCTCAAGAGGTCAGGAAATAAATCCCGAGAGTCTAAGACCCTCCACAGCAGTGACATTTGCCCAGTTTTTAAGGTAAATAGACAAAGGCAACAGACTAGACAAAGGACAGTGTCTCTAGGGGCTCAGACCACTCAGATGAGGGTCTGGCCACACCAGCAGGTAAGCCACCCAGATCAGCCGAGATGTTAGCTGAGGGCAAGGGAAATCTAGAAGGAATAGCAGAGAAAGGAGGCCATTAGAATCAGTTACTTGGGACCAGCTACAGTGGCACGGGTGTAGTTCACCTCATTCACTTCTGTATACAAAGCAGAAGAGTCCAAGTGGTACAGGGGTGGACTGCAGTGGAGCCTGAGGTACACCATCCAGATCCTCTCCTTCAGGGCCCAAGCATCATTCCACCAGCCACTGCAAGTGTTGAAAGCTGACAGTTCAGCTGGATTCCCCACTGAAGATTCCTTGCTAGACCAAACTTTAGTCAGGCTCCTGAACCTTCCTAGGCCCATCTGTGCACTTCCTTGTAAAATCCAGTTTTCGCAAGAACCCTGCTAAGTCCGTTAATAAGAGTCCCCCACCCTTGATATCTGATCAGGTTCCTTAGCCTCTCCACCTCCCAGGTAGTATCTGCTCAGTTGGTTCAGCCAGAATTCCCCTTACTCCTGATGTTTCCTCTTAGTAATTCCCATCCACTGACCTTTACCCTGCATCTTGGCTATACATTCCCACTTGCCCAGGCTGCATTTGGAATTGAGCCCAGTTCTGTCCTAGTCTCTTTTCCCTTATTGCAATAGAGTTTTTTTTTTTTTTTTAAAAAGAATCTTCATTGGCTTTCTAATCAAGTCACACAGAATCACTGTCAATCAAGTTATCTCAGGTTGTATATAACTGAGATGCAGTTTGCACAATAATGAAGGCTTATTGGGAGAAACTGGCTAATGAAATGAGTTGGATTTGATAAAGTAGGAAAGGAAGCAAATTCCTTTTCCCCATTGTTTTCTTTAAATTCTGTTATATTTTTCTTCCCTACCCCAGGTTAATATCCAGGGAAGATCCCATGGCTTCCCCAGGAACATTCGGGTATTACAGGTATTAACAATGTCATTTCCAGGTATCCAAGTGTCCAGTGTAACGTAATATCAAAACTTCAGCTTCTCATTCAATTCCAAGTTTGAATTGAGTGAGCTCAGACCTAACCCCAGCGGGGAAAGCAGGAGGGTTGTTGTTTCTTCTTGTTCTGCCTCCTCTTTTAATCACTCTCTGCTACTTCTGGACCCCATAGAACTGGTAATAGTCTTGAATAAAATCTGTTTTTACTGCTTTAACAGCTCTGTGTTTTTCTTCAATACCACTCCCCACCCTCCACTGCCACAACTGTCCTCAGTTGAAAGGGTTCCTCACCGCCCCCCTACACTGCCTTGCCCCCAACCTGCCAACCTGGTCATAGCCCCTCCCCTTGGCAACCTGCATCCAATGACTGCTTAACGTCAGGCTATAAATACCTGGACACTTTTTGACAATTGAGAACAACTCTTTAGTGCCATCCCTGCTCCAAAGTTGGCATGGATGGGCTGAGGCCTTTGTTGCAACTGTATCATAGCCTAGCTTCTCCTTTGGCCCAATTCTGCTTCCTGCTGTCTCACAGGCATTGATCCCCAAAGTACTCCTTGTGCAAATCTCCATCTCAGAGTCACCTTCCCATGGAACCCAACTCCAACACACAACCTTGTATATCTAATTTTTTTTAAGAAAAGAGCTATTTTTGAAATGTCTGAAACTTCAGCATTTTCAGAACTCCAAACATTGTATATGAATGTATTATATATGAAAGAGAAGCCTTTAATGCCGTCATGTGGTAACATGGCCCACCATTACTAGTGCATAAAAAAACAAAGGAAAAAGTGGGGAAGGCTGAGTGCGATGGCTCACACCTGTAATCCCAGCACTTTGGGAGGCTGAGGCGAGCAAATCACGAGGTCAAGAGATGGAGGCCATCCTGGCCAACATGGTGAAATCCCATCTCTACTAAAAATACAAAAATTAGTTGGGCATGGTGGCGGGTACCTGTAGTCCCAGCTACTCAGGAGGCTGAGGCAGGAGATTCGCTTGAACCCAGGAGACGGAGGTTGCAGTGAGCCAAGATCGCACCACTGCATTCCACCCTGGTGACAGAGCAAGACTCCGTCTCAAAAAAAAAAAAAGTCGGAGGGGTAGGGGCAGGGGGAGTATAGGGAGTTTTGTTACACCAGAGTGTCTCCAGGCATGGGATTTTCTGTCATCCAAAAAAAAAAAACAGGGAAAGGAATGCATGATTGATATGATCCTGGAGTCATAAAAGTGCTTCAGAGGAAAATTACAGCAATGCAGGCTCTATGTAGATAAAAGCCGATTACTAAGTGCTAGGCCCTGGCCAAGGTTCTTTCCCATATCATCTCACTTAATCTTTGGAGATGGGTAAGGTGATCACTGTCACCTTATAGATGAGGAAATTGAGGCTTAGCAAGGTTAAGCCTTTGTTCAAGCTCATACAACCAATAAATGGTGAAGCTGGGTTTAAACCCAAGATGTCTGATTTCTGAAGCCTGAGGGCTTCAAGATCATGTTCTCCTGCCTTCTTACAGAAAAATACTGGGATATCTGGAAACTAAGCATTACCTTGTCTCATTCCATTCCAAGCAAAAATCTTCTGCCTGAATTATTCGTACCCTGAGAACACATACCTTATTTTTATTGAAAGCCATTAATAGCAAAAGATGAGTCGCTTGGGACATTTACTTTGCACTTGTATTTGCTGGGACATAATAAATCAGTAGAATAAAGGATATTTCTATAAATCTGTTTCAACTGCTTGAACTCTAGCTTTGTAAAGAAGTGACAGCTGTGTTGGGCTTTGACACGTCTCCTCTCAATAACTCCCTGTATGGTGAAAATACGGTGCTCAGAAGCTATTAGCAAGCAACTGACAGTTTAAAGAAAAACGTTTCAGGTTTCTAAAAAAGTTTGTAGCAGTTTACACTCTCATAGAAAGTATGTTTATGATAATTATAATTATTAAAGGAAAAAATATATAAATAGAATAGCGATGATCAGAGCCACATGAGATTTGTCATTGTTTATTTGCTTTCTAAGCAAAAGTTTTCTGCCAGATTATTTACATCTTAAAAACACGCACCATGTTGTCTATAATGGAAGCTGATAAAAACTTAATGGATTTGCTTTCTAGAAATGTACTTTGTACAAATGTGGAACATGTAAGTGTTGCCTGATACATAATATTTCTTTTTTTTTTTTTTGAGACGGAGTCTCGCACTGTCGCCCAGGCTGGAGTGCAGTGGTGTGATCTTGGCTCACTGCAAGCTCTGCCTCCCGGGTTCATGCCATCCTCCTGCCTCAGCCTCCTGAGCAGCTGGGACTACAGATGCCCACCACCACGCCCGGCTAATTTTTTGTATTTTTAATAGAGATGGGGTTTCACTGTGTTAGCCAGGATGGTCTCAATCTCCTGACCTCGTGATCCACCCACCTCAGCCTCCAAAAGTGCTGGGATTACAAGCGTGAGCCACTGTGCCCAGCCCATAATATTTCTATAAATATGGCATTATAAATGTATATGTAACTTACATATAAATATGTAAACATTACATAGTATATACATAGAGTTTAACACTTATTGAGTATTTACTGTGTGCAAGGCATTGTTATAAGTGTATTAACTGATTTTTTTTTCCTTTTCTTAGAGAAGATGTCTTGCTCTGTCACACAAGCTGGAGAGCAGTGGCGCAATCATGGCTCACTGCAGCCTCGACCTACTGGGCTCAAGGAATCCTCCTGCCTCAGCTTCCCAGGCATGTGCTACCACACTTTGCTAATTTGTATTAACTAACTTAATCCTCACAATAATCCTACAAGACGAGAATTTACTACATTTTACAGATGAAGAGAATATAGTGCTTCGTACAGATAAGAACACTGAGTCACAGTAAATTTAATGAACTTGACCAAGAGCATATAGACAATGACTGGCAGAGGTGGGTTGCTAACTCAGGCACTATGGATCCTGGGGTCTATACTCTTTTGGTGTAGGATTAAATCAACCAAAGGAGGAAAGAGTACCAAGTCTGCTCCTAGTTCTTCTCCTCATGGACCTAACTACTTTTCTTCCAACCCAAAGGGGTTTATTAGTGTGTATGTTATAAGATGAACCCCAAGGGATTTTGAATTTTCTATTCATAGCACCAGGGAATTATTTTATCCATAGTAGTGGCATAAACCCACAAACAACTGTTCAGCCACGTCTACATGTCCAGAGGGATTTGAGACATTTCCAGTGACTCATATGCTTAGGTGTCATGAAGATGACCTACATGAATGAAGCACACCTGTGGCGGGTGGGGGCACTTACACCTGTCTAACAGGGGCAGCTGCTGCCCAACTCAAGCTACAGCTACCAGTAGGAAAATAGGAAAATGGCTCTCATATAGACAGAACTTCCTTTTTTTTTTTTTTCCAGAAGAACTCAGAAATATAGATGAAATCTCTTGATTTTTAAACATTAGTGACTTAAAAAAATGGCAATACTCTGCAAGCTAAACAGAATACACCTGGAGTCCAGTTCTGGTCCTTGAGCCACCATTCTGAACTTCTGACCAGAATGAAAATTAAGAGGGTGGTCTCCCAAGTGCTATGAATTGAGGAGCATTGGGAAAGTGGCCTCATTCCCCAAAATATCTTCCCCTGTGTAGCCTGACTCTCCACTCTTTTTAATTTGTCCTCCAAGTTAAAAAATTGAGTTCTCTATGTTCATAAAGAAAATATGGCAGGGAGAGATAACCCACCAAAATCCATCAACATATTAAGAAAAAAGTGATCAGACACTCCAAACCCTCCAGCCAAATGGAGACACGGTCAAAACCACCTAAATCAGTTGGAAGCGGGAGCCCAATAGAACCAGATTCTGTCTTTGGCCCTGGTGCCTCGGACTTCCCTTAGGAGACACCACACTGAGCCTGCCCAGGCCTCAAGCCCCTCTCCTTCACTGCACTGGACCCCACTAGATTTTATGAATTAGGATACCTTTACTTGTGAGTAACAAAAACAACTCAAAGTGGCCTAAGCAAAACAGAGCAAGAGTGAGAGTGAGAAGGGGAGAGTGAGAGAATATATTGGCTCTAGAAACTAAAAACGGATACCCCTAGGAAATCTAGGCCAGATGGGGCTGGACCCAGGACTCCGTGTGTCTCTCCCTCTCTCAGCACCACATTTCTCTGCGCCGGCTTCATTGTGAGGCCGGGTCTCCCAATTAGGTGGCCAGGGTGGCCAGCACAGCTCCTGTTTTACCACGTACCCACTTGGCAACCATCCAGAAGCACTCCCCCCAACACTTCCCAATGGCCCCAGCAGAGTCCCAGAGCTGACATTCTGGACTGCCTGGGGCCACCTGTCCATTTCTGAACCCATCACTATGGTAGGTAGAGGATGGAGTTCTCATATTGGCCAAACCTAGGTACAGATCATCTCCCCACTTTTCCAGAAGCCAGAATATAGGGTCAACACTTTCTAAAAATTCATGGACTCACGATCCAATGGGTAGACAAGCTTCAAAATAAAAATATTGAGGGGCTGTTACCACAAATGGATATTGGGCAGGTGAAACACTACCCCAGATTTTATCCAAGGGAGACCTGGACAGTTACTCAGTCTCATTGCATCTTGACTAATAAGGAAATGTGAATCCAGTGGCAAATGAAGCAGTTTAAGAGATTTTCTTCTCTGTGAAGCTGATCTCATGAGTTCCAGTCCTGCTCGGAGTCCCGGCCTCTGCCCCTGGGCTCCTGCAGGGCCCTCAGACTCAGGCTGTGGTGCTGAAGCCAATCTTACAGGGGCAATGAAATGTCTTCCACGGACAGAGCTGCTTCATTTTCTTCAAAGTGCTACCCCTGAAGTTTTCACTGCTATTGTTACTGTTCAATCAGCACCCTTGTGAGCATGTGGAGAAAACAGGTTCAAAACACAGCTCCAGAGTCTAGTTTTCTCTCGCAGGCCTGACTATCTACTTTCTTAAAGAACTTCCTGGCTGGTCTTGGCTATAGACTAGGGCTTAGACTTCTTACTGTGGCCTTTATAAGACCCTCTGTGATCTGGGCCCAGCCTGCCTACGTCTGTTTTTCAATAGCACTCTCTCTGCATTACACCACTATTCTGGCTACAACCCCAAACTTTTCTTCTCCTCCACCTTTACAGATTCTGTTCCATCCCTGGCATGCTTTTCCTTCCAGCTGCCTACTATTGAGATCCTACCTACCTATGAAGGACCTTTGTCTCTTTTTTTGCTGTCTGGTACCCAACATCATTTCCTTCCTATTAGGATGCTGATCTCCCCTCAGGGAATTCCCCATGCCTTTGATTCTGATAGAAAGGAGTGATGCAGTCTGAATGCTTGCATCTCCCCCCAAATTCACGTGTTGAAATCCTAACCCCCAATGTGATGGTATGAGGAGGTGGAGCCTCTGGTAAATGATTAGGTTACAAGGGCAGAACCCTCATGAACAGGACTAGTGCCCTCATCAGAGAGGCCCTAGAGAGGCTCCTTGCTTCTTCCACCATGTAAGGACACAGTGAGAAGTAATCATCTATGAACCAGAAAGGATGCCCTCACCAGACATCAAATTTACTGTACTGCTGCCTTGATCTAGGACTGCCCAGGCTTCAGAACAATGAAAATTAAATTTCTCTTTTTTTTATAAGCTTCCCAGTTTATAGTATTTAGTTATAGCAGCCCCAATGGACTAAGAAAAGTGGCCAATCCTGAGTTCTCTAAAGAAGTCAAAGGCAAGATCCTTCTACCCCACCCTGGCTCACCCAGCATCTGGTTGTCTGACTCTGCTCAGCCTGTCATTCACTCTGTTGTAGGACTTTGGTTTTTAGAGAGTGATACAAGGACATTTAGGCAGCAGTGAGGATGAACAGGCCTCTTCTTTCTGTCTCTCTCTACTTGGATTTGTATTCATTTTCCATGGCTCTTGGTTCTGCCCATTTTCCAAATCTGGTCACTTCTGCCTTCTGGCATTGCTGATCCCCTTCCCACACATTCCCCTTTTTTGTTTAAACTAGCCAGAGAGAAGCTTTCTGTTGCTTGCCACCAAGAGCTCTGAGTGGCATACCCCTGCTTTAAGGCCCAGCTCATATCTTACTGCCCATATAAAACTTTCCTTTGATCTATCCCCTTTTCTACATTCTTATAAATTCTCTAATCATTGAAAAAGCAAATCACTGGAATCAACTCTTATTTTGAGTTATCCACTTACAAGTCTATCCCTCACATCAGACTGTGAGTTCCTTGAGGACAGGGACTGGCATACAGTAGGTACTTAATAATTGTGTGTTGAATGAGTAAATATGGGTTCAGCTGAATTATGGCAATTGATTCTTTCAGGAAATTGCACTGCTACAGATATTTATATAAAATAAATATATTTGTTTAAGAAGGAACTGAAGACTGCATGGGAAAAAATTCATTATTACTTTATGTCTCATTTTGATCAGTCTGGCTAACCTTTTACTCTTCTACCTTTATCTAGGCATTAAGAAGCATACATTAGAGATTTATCAGTTTCATTTCCTTTCTTCTCATCCTGCCAGCAGGGCCTTAGAGACGATAACAGCAATCACACTTATACAGCTTTCACCATCAACCATGCCCTGGACCAGCTGCTCCACATGTGGTATCTCATTTAATTCTCCCCAGTAAGGTAGCTAAGTGTGATTATGATCCCATTTTATGGCTGAGGAAACCAAGATTCGGGAAGCTCAAGTGGTTTTCCCAAAGTCACAGAACTAGTGAGACATGGAGCTGCTGTGATCCGTGTACATTTCATCACTTCCTATCCTCTTAAATGATTCTCTCAAGCTATGAAATGTCTATAAGATCAGAAGAAATGGAAGGAGAAGCAGGAGGCTGAATAATCCTCAAAAGAAGATAATTAACTCTTAGATGGATGAGAACTATCTGCATATTTTTATACTTTTTAAACTCTCTCTAGAAGCATCTCACCAAGACTGTCATTAGAGTTTATTCATTATGGAAACTTCTAATTCATTAGATTTCAGTTCATTTTTGCTGACATAGATTTCACATCCCCAGTGTTTAAAACACCAGGCGAGGATCCAGAAGTGAGAATGCTGTGGACATAAAGATGAACGCTTTAAATACCAGTCTGTACAGAACTCCCGCATGGTGGGGGGCCAAGGCTATTCATATCCCACTGCTAGACAAAGAAATCCTGGTGGGGCCAGCACTGTACTCTGAGAGCACACCGCAGAAACAGGATGACTTCCAAAATCAGGGGAGCATCCTCACAGGGCAAGAGACAAAAAGGATGAGTAGGGAAGGAGCAAAGCAGGGTGGTATTGAAGAACGTGGATTTTGTCCTTAGCAAAATGCTAGCAAACCAAATCTAGCAACACATCAAAAAGTTAATTCACCACAATCAAGTGGGCTTTATTCCTGGGATACAAGGATGGTTCAAGATAAACAAATCAATAAATATGATTCACTACATGAACATAATTAAAAACAAAACCATGTGATTATCTCAATAGACATAGAAGAAGCATTTGATAAAATCCAACATCCTTTCATGATGAAAACCCTCAACAAACTATCAAAAGAACATCAAAAGAACATATCTCAAAATAATAAGAGCCATGTAGGACAAACCCAGAGCCAACATCATACTGAATGGGCTAAAGTTGAAAGCATTCCCCCTAAGAACTGGAACGAAATGAAGATGTTCCATCTCACCACTTCTATTCAACATAGTACTGGAAGTCCTAGCCAGAGCAATCAGGCCAGAGAAAGAAATAAAACGCATCGAAATAAAAAAGAGAAAGTCAAATTATCTCTGTTTACTGACAATATGATTCTATACCTAGAAAACCCTAAAGGTTCTGCCAAAAGACTCCTAGACCTGATAAAGTACCTAAGCAAAGTTTCAGAATACAAAATCAATGTAAAGTTAATTATCAGTTGCATTTCTATACACCAATAAGGTTCAAGCCAAGAACCAAATCAAGAATGCAATCCCATTTATAATAGCTGCAAAAAGAATACCTAGGAATACACCTAACCAAGGAGATGAAAGATCTTAACAAGGACAACTATAAAACACTGCTGAAAAAATCATAGATGGCACAAACAAATGGAAAAGCATTCCACGCTCATGAGTTAAAAGAATCAATATCTTTAAAATGTCCACATTGCTCAAAGCAATCTACAGTTGACACTATTCCTAACAAATTACCAATGTCATTTTTCACAGAATTAGAAAAACTATTCAAAAATTCATATGGAAACAAAAAAGAGCTTAAATAGTCAAGGCAATCCTAAGAAAAAAGAATAAAGCTGGAGGCATCACACTACCTGAATTCAAGCTGTACTACAAGGCTACACTAACCAAAACAACATGGTATTAGTACAAAAATAGACACATAGACCAATGCAAAAGAATAGAGAGCCCAGAAATAAAGCTGCACACATGCAACTAACTGGTCTTCAACAAAGTCAACAAAAATAGACAATGAGGAAAGGATACCCTATTCAATAAATGGTGCTGGGAAAGCTGGCTAACCATATGCAGAAGAATGAAACTGGATCCCTACCTCTTACCATATACAAGTATTGACTCAAGATGGATTAAAGAGTTAAATGTAAGACCTCAAACTACAAAAATCCTAGGAGAAAACCTAGGAAATACTCTCCTGGACATTGGCATAGGTGAAACACGTATGACTAAGTACTCAAAAGCAAATGGCACAGAAACAGAAATTGACGACTTGGATCTAATTAAACTAAAGCACTTCTGCATGGAAAAAGAAACCACAAATAGGGTAAACAGACAACCTACAGAATGGGGAAAAATATTTGCAAAGTATGCGTCTGACAAAGGACTAATCCAGAATCTAGAAGGAACTTAACAAGAAAAAAAAAAAACCCTATTAAAAAGTGGGTGGCCGGGCGTGGTGGCTCACGCCTGTAATCCCAGCACTTTGGGAGGCCAAGGCGGGTGGATCATGAGGTCAGGAGTTCAAGACAAGCCTGGCCAAGATGGTGAAACCCCATCTCTACTAAAAATACAAAAATTAGCCAGGCGTGGCAGCAGGCACCTGTAATCCCAGCTACTTAGGAGGCTGCGGCAAAGAATTGCTCGAACACGGGAGGTGGAGGTTGCAGTGATATCACACCACTGCACTCCAGCCTGGGCGACAGAGTGAGACTCCAACTCAAAAAAAAAAAAAAAAAAAAAAAAAAAAAAGTGGGCAAAGGACATTATCAGACACTTCTCAAAAGAAGACAAACCAGTGGCCAAGAAACATGAAAAAATGCTCAGTATCACTAGTCATCAGAGAAATGCAAATCAAAAACACACTGAGATACCATCTCGCACCAGGCAGAATGGCTATGATTAAAAAGTCAAAAAATAACAGATGTTGGCAAGGTTGTGGAGAAAAGGGAATACTTATACTATTTTGGTTGGAATGTAAATTAGTTTAGCCCCTGTGGAAAGTACCATTAGACCTAGCAGTCTCACTATACATACCCAAAGGAAAGTAAACCCTTCTACCAAAAAGACACCTGCACTCATATGTTTATCACAGCACTATTCACAATAACAAAGACATGGAATCAGCCCAGTGCCCATCAACAGAGGATTGGATAAAGAAAATATGGTACATGTACACCATGGAATACTACACAGCCATAAAAAAGAACAAAATCTTGTCCTTGCGCAATGTGGATGCAGCTGGAGGCCATTATTCTAAGTGAATTAATGCAGAAACAAAAAACCAAATACCAAATGTTCTCATTTATAAGTGGGGCTAAACATTGTGTACTCATTGACATAAAGATGGCAACAATAGACACGGGGGTGTCCAAACGTAGGGGGACAAGGGTTGAAAAACTACATAATGGGTACTATGTTCACTATTTGGATGCCAGGACCATTAGAAGCCCAAATCCCAGCATCACACAATATACTCATGTAACAAACCTGCACATGTACCCCTTGAATCTTAAAAAAAAAAAAAAAAAGAGAAGAGAGCATGGATTTTGAAGCCAGCTGTCTGGATTTGAATCCTGCCTTCAGTGGTTGCTAGCTCTGGGATCTTGAGCAAGTGTCTGTTCCTCTGTTTCTCTACCGGTAAAATGGGATAATAATCATGGTAGCTTCCTAATTAGGGTCTTGTGAGATGAGATGAGTTATTATGTGTAAAGTCTTAGAATAGCAACCTGACACTGAGTGAGCACCCTATAAGTGACTGATAAACTATCAATCACAAATGTAGGATGAACAGGCAGAGAAAGGTGCAGAAAGGTGTTCCAGCCATGAGACCACAGCTCAAAGCTAGGAGGTTTGCATGGTAAATGGAGACCAGATCACTGTCCAGGAGGCTGCAGCATTGCACGTACACAAGATGGGAATTGAGGAGGATGTCTAGAATGGAGATGAGCTAAGCCATCCCAAAATGCAAATGATCCCATGTATGCAAAATAGCAAGTTTCCCAAGCAGTAACTCCTATCTGGAGCCAGAGACGGTAGCCAGGCACACCATGGATCTGGCTCCTACCACCAAATAGGTGGTAATAGACAGTAGGAGAGAGCCGAGTGTTTCTAAAAGTAAAAACCTGGAGAAAATAATTTTGACATAAATTTTCACAATGCACTCATAGAAGGAGAAGGAGGCTTTGCTCTCTTCCAGGCAGCCTGCACATGTCTGCAACAGCCCTCGTAGAAAAAGTTGGCAAGAAGACAGGGCACAGAATCAAGAACCCTAAATCACTACTCAGTGCTTGCTGTGCACCCCTCAATGAGTCACTTAAGATTTCTGGATCCCTAGCTTCTCCACCCTCACAATGTGGGCAAAAGCACCTTTCTCTGCTAGGAAATTGATGACATAAAACCCTTAGCAATAAAGAGGGTGCTGTGTACAAGCTGGAAAATAATACCGCATGTAAATATTCCCATAGCCCTTCCCACCACCACACAATTCCCACAGCTGTGATTAATCCCTTCTGAAAGCTCTGTACACATATCACTCTCCCTGCCCCTCTCCCAAGGGGGCATGGTTAATCCATTCTGAACTTCTCAATTGCCCTAGGACTGTTTAAACTTGTAAATGGTGGTTCTGTGATTTGAACTGGTGCAGGGTTGCAAGGTCTGGCACACCAAGGAGCCACAAACCCACAGAACAGATGGAGAACAGGTTCACCCAGTCCCAGACACTCTGCAGGATCATGAGAGGGGCAACTGAGACAGGTGGAATTTCATGCTCTGATCACAGGTGTGGCAAGGAATGGCTGCATTTTCTCATGTGGGAAACTTCTTTTTAAAAAATTGTGCAAATGGCCAGGCACAGTGGCTCACACCTGTAATCCCCACTCTTTGGGAGGCCGAGGCGGGCGGATCACCTGAGGTCAGGAGTTCAAGACCAGCCTGGCCAACATGATGAAACCCCATCTCTACTAAAAATACAAAAATTAGCCAGGTATGGTGGTGGGCACCTATAATCCCAGCTACTCGGGAGGCTGAGGCAGGAGAATCACTTGAACCCGGGAGGCGCCTGGGGTCAATATACACAAACTTTGTTTTGTGCACAAAATTATGTAAAATATTGTATGGCCAGGTGCAGTGACTCACACCTGTAATCCCAGCACTTTGGGAGGCTAAGATGGGAGGATTGATTGAGCCCAGGAGTTCAAGACTGGGCAACATAGTGAGACCCCATCACTACAAATAATTTTTAAAATATTAGCCAGGTGAGGTGGCATGCACCTATGGACCTAGCTACTCAGGAGGCTGAGGCATGAGGATTGCTTGAGCCTGGGAAGTCAAGGCTGCAGTGAGCCGTGATCGTGTCACTGCACTCCAGCCTGAGTGATAGGGCGAGACCCTGTCTCAAAATAAATAAATAACTAAATACAACATTGTGCAAAATTACCTGCAGGCTATGCATATAAGGTGTATATGAAACATAGATAAATTTCGTATTTAGACTTGGGTCTCATACCCAAGATATCTCATTATATATATGTAAATATTCTAAAAATCTTTTTAAAAATCTGAAATCTGCAACACTTCTGATCCTGGACTTCTCAAATAAGCTCAAATAAAGGATATTCAACTGCATAATAATGGAATAGTGGGAACTCTGAGGGAGATAGGAGCCCAACTCAAACTGGTTCAAGCACCATTGAGGAAATATATTGGCCCATGAAGCTAAAAAGTCTAGAGGTAGACTTTAAGCATGGCTGGACCCAAGGACTCAGACAACCCCCTGAGAACCAGCCTCCCTTTAACTCTTTCCTTCCTTTTTCTTAGTGTTGGCTGCTTTCAAGTGGGCTTACTTTCCCGCATGCTTATGTCCTACCAGCCCCACATCCAGTAGAGAACTCCTCTGTCTCAGTTGTTCTAACACAAAGTGCCTGTGTAGATTTCCATTGGCTTGGCTTAGCTTGAATCAGTCACTATTTCCAAGGCTTAGAATGCTCCCACTGAGCAGGCTGGGGTTCACCTGCCATTTCATGGGGCTGGGTTGGAGATTAGCCCTTTCTTGCACCAGGAAAATAGGTGTTTCTCAAGTAAAGTTGGGGTGCTATTACTGGAAGGAAACAGACAGTTGTGAGACTGAGAAAACATACAGTGTTTATTAAACATACTAATAATTCTCCTTTATTAAGAATCCCAAATAGGCCAGGCATGGTGGCTCACACCTGTAATCCCGGCACTTTGGGAGGCTGAGGTGGGTGGATCAGCTGAGGTCAGGAGTTCAAGACCAGCCTGGCCAACATGATGAAACCCCATCTCTACTAAAATATAAAAATTAGCCGGGCATGATGGCGGGTGCCTGTAATCCCAGCTACTTGGGAGGCTGGGACGGAAGAATCGCTTGAACCTGGAAGACGGTAGTTGCAGTGAGCTAACATCGCACCACTGCACTCCAGCCTAGGCAGCTGAGCAAGACTCTGTCTCAAAAAAAAAAAAAAAAAAAGAATCCCAAATAGATCTGGCACCATGCTCGTTACCTTGCAGTATCTCATATAATAATGGTCAAATACCCCTAGCAAGGTTAAATTGTTTGCCCAAGGTCACAGAGGGAGTCGTGGGAGAGCCCAAGCTGTTTGACTCCAGAGTCAATACTTGCAAGTGTTATATGTTCCTGGATAGATCATGGTTTACTTGACCAGTCCGTATTGTTGGAAGCTGGTAAGATCAATGGGTTGAGGATCCTGATGGAGCTAGAGAATCTTTGACATTGAACACCAGAAGGAGTGAAAGAGAAGATGATGATCCGGGAGAGAGAGACGGATAAAATTAAGATTATAGAAGGTGGTGCAGATATTGAGAATAATAAGACCTAGGGTATAACCATGGTGGTGGGTAGCTGAGATATAAGATCCTTGGAGGTGAGGAGATCAAGGAACTGAGAAGCAAGGACACTGAAAAGTTTACCTATGTGGACACTGAAATCATCAGAAACTAGTTCAGGAGTAGTGATGGAGAGAGTGGAAGTGGGCCAGGAACTAGAATCTGTAGGACATAATAGGAAGTCACTCAGGGATCTGGTAAAGACTGGAACCAGAAGAGGTAATGGGTGGTATCATCTGTCACATGACCTTCAATGCTGGTGGCCCTCAATAGTGCCATGTCTTGGTTAGAGCAAGAGGGTAAAGGAAACTAGAGAAATTAGAGAAAAGGTTTTGACCTTATATAGGATTTTGCTGATAATTATCAATGGATTTTGGAAGACACACTGGCAAATGAGAAGATGGGAGATGAGGCAAAATCAAGGAATTATGGAGCTTGGGAGTTGGGACCTTCTTGTAGGAGCTGTTAGAAAGACAGGGATAAAGAGCATGGCCTGATGATCCCAAGACAGAGAGTACAGTTGAGGCTGTGAGTTTTGCCAGGGAAGGAGAATGGGTGTTCTGGGTCTCCTTTTCATGCCTTCCAATGAAGGTGTCTGATTATTCTTGCTTATGGGTTACTCAGTCAGCCCCCGTTCCAGTTTTCTCCTCCAAAGTAATTTCCTTAGGCCTAACACATCTTCACTTTGGCAAGGCTGCAGCAGAATATCTTGACCAAAAATAAAACCTTAGAATCAAGCTCTGGACAACACAGGAAATGTAATCTGTCATAGGAGCAGAGTAAAAAAAAAAAAAATGAAAATCAAGATAACAAAATAAAAATAGGAAATATGAGAGTTGTTTAGATAGAAAATATAGAAAGTCTGGTTTTTTACCCTTAAGAAGTTGTTTTTTTAATAGAGGTAGAATTCACATGCCATAAACTTCACCCTTTGAAAGTGTATAATTCAGTAAGTGTTAGTATATTTACAAGGTTGTGCAATCATCACCACTATCCAATTGCAGAACATTTTCATACCCAAAAAGAAACTACATACCCATTATCAGTCACTCCCCATCCTCTTCCTCTTAGCCCTTAGTAACTAGTAATCTATATTCTGCCTCTGTGGATTTGCCTATTCTGGACATTTTAGTAAAAGGCAAAAGATTTATTCATTCTGAAGGGAAACCAGAGATGGACATTTTATAAAAATGGAATCATACAATATGCAGTCCCTCGTGACCAGTTTCTTTTCACTTAGCATAATGTTTTCAAGGTTCATCCACGTTGTAGCATTCATCAAAACTTCATTCCTTTTTATGGCCAAATATTTCATGATATGGATACACCATTTTACTTATCTATTCATCAGTTGATGGACATTTTAGTTGCTTTACTTTTTAAGTATTATGAATGGGGGTGCCAAGAATATTTGTGTGCAAGTTTCTGTGTGGCCATGTTTTCAATTCTCTTGGGCGTATACCCACTCTTAAGTTTGTGTCTAGTTGGGGAAGAAGGATTCTGAGGAACTAAACTGAGATCTCATAAATAATATGATATTGTCCCATCAGAAAGTATATCCAAAATAATGTCTGCCCATTATTATGGAAGTATGAAGTTCCAGACCCTTAATAGAAAGCAAATCTTACCTTGAGCTGATCACTTGCCTGCAGAGTCTAGAGGAGGATGAAGGAGTTCTTTGTTTTCCTACTGAATTGCATTTCTCACCATGCAAAGTTCCACCTTGCACAGGCCTCCAGCAGCCCATCTGGGAGATCTTAATACTCTTCTTCATTCCCCACACAGATCTGCCTTGCAGTCAACCATAAACATTTATTTAGGTGCTGGAGATCCAGCAGAGAACAAAATAAACATAGTTTCTGCACTCGGGGAGCCTACGGTCTAGCTGAGAAGAGAGATTAACCAAATGCTTACAGGTAACTAAGCCTGCTGGGATGGTGCTTGGAACAAAAAGAAGAATTGGACAAACAAGCCTGGCAGGGAGTGGAAATCAGGGCCAGGGTATCCAGGGTGATGTGAAGGACTTGCTCTGGAAGCCTTGATTCTGCTTGTCTCCCTGAATTGACTGCCTTTATTTTCACAGGGTAGAACATGGGCAGCTCTGAGTTCTCAACCTTCAGCTCCAGAGGCAAAACAGAAAGGAACTCTTCTCACACAGCTCCATTTAGAAAGTCTCAGGAAAGGGTCTGCTTGGACCATGTCCTGGGGAAGGAAATGAAGTATTCTTTTTTTTGTTTGTTTTTGAGACGGAGTCTAGCTCTGTTGCCAGGCTGGAGTGCAGAGGCACGGTCTTGGCTCACTGCAACCTCCGCCTCCCAGCCTGAAGCTATTCTCCTGCCTTAGCCTCCTGAGGCACCCACCACCACCCCAGCTAATTTTTATATTTTTATTAGAGACAGGGTTTCACCATGTTGGCCAGGTTGGTCTTGAACTCCTGACCTCAGGTGATCCGCCTGCCTCGGCCTCCCAAAATGCTGGGATTACAGGCGTGAGCCACTGTGCCCGGCCAGAAATGAAGTATGCTAACTGGTCAACTATGTTGTTAGAAGTGCAGGATTCTAGAATAAGAGGAGGAATAAGCAGACAAAAACAATAAATGCCCAACACATGGCCAATCCTAATTTTCTTGGTTAGGATTGGGAAGGAATGCATGACCAGAAGAAGTGTCGATTCTGAGAGAGATTAAGACAGGAAAAATGAGCCAAGCTAGATTATGTAAAGCCTCTTATGCCATAAAATAAATTGGGACTTCATTTCATTGCCCTTGATAAGCCATTGAAAAGTTTTAAGCAGAGGAGATATATGCATTTTACGCTCACCAGCTTTGAAGGCAGGAAGAGGGGTTAGGGAGATTTTGAAATTATTTATGTGAGAGATGATGGGGGTCTGAACCAAGAAAGTAGAAATTGTGAAGAGAAGATAGATTTAAAATATGTTAGGGGGACATGCTTAAAGAGCTCAAAGATGCAATGGATGAGAGAGAAGGAGAGGGAGAGTCAGGCATACATATGTTCCCATTTGATAGGTATTAAAGTTCACCTATAATGAACTTTAGGCTCAAGGCAATTCAAAATTATGCCAGAAAAAGCAGGGTGCTGCAAATACAAAGCAAAGTAAGGCATGATCCTTGCCCTCAAGGAGCTCCCTAAATGTTAGGAAGCTAAGAAAAGTATATGAGAAATGTATAGTGTAAAGTTAAGTAAGTCAAACAAAATAAGTAAAATTGGAAGAAAACAATGCTCTTATTGGCTGGCTAATGAGGCTGGGCATTATACAAGAAAACAGTTGAGATAGGTTTTCGAGAATGAGAAGGATTCTTACAGGTAGAGAGTTGGTAGGGGATATTCCAGACAGAGAAAATAGCATGAGCAAAGTTATGGTAATGGGGAAGCACATGACATATTTGAAAAGCATTCAGTGACTCATTTGACTGGATGTTAGGAAATTGCGAAAGACAAACCAATGAGATGTGGATACAGGGAGGGGTGGAGGATCTTTTTTTTGCAATCTTCCTCACATGTCTAAGCTATTAGTGGAAAGAGGAGTTTAAGTAAAGAAGACCACTCAAGGGAAAGATAAGTTTTGTTTGGAACATACTGCATTTGAGGCAACTGTAGGACAACCCAGTGGAGATTCCCAGTGGGCAGTGACAAATTCTCGTGTGTATTTATTATGAAATTTAAGGGCTAAATATATCGTATGGATGTTTAGAACATATATATATATGCATGCACTTATTTACATGATGCATTAAAAAATAATTTGAGTGGCATATACAAATATGCACAACAGAATTTTAAACACAGAGAAACTAGATAAAGGAAAAATGAAGGAGAATTGAATTAAATTTAATCCATAAGGTTAACACATAATCTTCATTCCATAGGTCCTGTAAAATGCTAGAGGTGGATAGTAAATTTGGCTTTGGGTTTCCTAGCAGCCAAAGCAAACAAGGAATCATGATCAGTTGTGAGATTTCTAATGGATGAGAAATACATTTTTGGAAGTCTTCCAGACGAGGCAAGAGATGAGGATGCTGATGTGTATGAGATGGCTCCAAAAGAGATGCCTGATGCTCTCCACATTCAAGAGCACATGCCATCTTGAACTTAGAGGCAGGAATGTGATTGTTTTCTGTCCAGTGAAAGGTCTTATTTCCAAATGAAGCATTAAAGAGCCAGTGTGCAATTCTCCATTTACCCTTCCTTCTGCCACTTGCCTGAGACCGCCAAAAAGAAGAGAATATAGAGAAATGAGGGAAGAAAAGACAAAGGAGAACAGATGGTTTGGCAACATCTGATTTATGGCAGAAAGAGAAGCTGACAAAAAAAAAAAAAAAGAACAGGGCTGGGTGCGGTGGCTCACGCCTGTAATCCCAGCACTTTGGGAGGCTGAGGTGGGTAGATCATGAGATCAGGAGTTCGAGACCAGCCTGATCAACATGGTGAAACCCCTGTCTCTACTAAAAACACAAAAATTAGCCAGGCAAAGTGGTGGGCACCTGTAATCCCAGCTACTCAGGAGGCTGAGGCAGGAGAATAGCTTGAACCCAGGAGGCAGAGTTTGCTGTGAGCCGAGATCGTGCCATTGCACTCCAGCCTGGGTGACAAAGCCAGACTCCATCTCAAGAAAAAAGAAAAAAAAAAGAAGAAGAAGAGGAGGAGGAAGAAGAAGAAGAGGAGGAAGAAGAAGAAGAAGAAGAAGAGGAAGAGGAAGAGGAAGAGGAAGAAGAAGAAAGAAGAAGAAGAAGAGGAAGAAGAAGAAGAAGGAGGAGGAGGAGGAGGAGGAGGAGGAGGAGGAGGAGAAGGAGGAGAAGGAGAAGGAGGAGAAGGAGAAGGAGAGGAAGAGGAAGAGGAAGAGGAAGAGGAAGAGGAAGAGGAAGAAGAAGAAGAAGAAGAAGAAGAAGAAGAAGAAGAAGAAGAAGAAGAAGAAGAAGAGGAAGAAGAAGAAGAAGAAGAAGAAGAAGAAGAAGAAGAAGAAGAAGAAGAAGAAGAAGAAGAAGAAGGAAAAAAAGAAAACAAACAGTTATATACTCAGAAGGGAGAACACGGGACACAGTATCCCAAGAACTAAGACAGACACTTTTTCCAGAGGGAGAACCTTAGTGAGATTAAATATTTGGCCACAGTCACACAATTAAAATGTGGTAGAACTAGAATTTGAGTCCAGTTCCTAATGGCACAGAGAGCTATGCTCTTAATCGATAGATTATGCTTCCTTATGAGAAAAAGGAAACTATAGACTACCGCTTTCTAGCTGTATAACCTAGGGCAAAATTAACCTACAGTTCACTCATCTGTAAGATGGGGATATAATAGTACCCCCTTATGCAATATTGTGCATATAATAATATATCGCCTACAATGTACAAGGGTGTACAGTTCTGTGCTTTGAAGACCGAAATTTACAAATGTGACTTTTACATTTTTTTTTTTTACCTTTTGAACCCTAAGGTGTCAGCAATAGGCACATTGCAGAGAAGGGAAATGAAGTCTTAGGCATCCATTCCCAGAAACCGCACATCTCCAGACTCTGCAGTCCACAGAAGTTCTGAAATCCAGACCTCGGGCAATACTTTCCCTTGCCTTCATGAGAGAGATGGAATGAAATCACAGTGCTTGCCCAGATCCAATCCTGCAAGAGCCCAAGGACAGTCTCTTGTTAGGAAAGGAAAATAATTTTATTCCTCAACCCCTTGGATAGCAGTTTGAGCAAAAGCCCTGTTTTATAAAACAAAGGCAGTGATTTGGCAAAAATGATTTTTTAAATTGGGTGCTTAATTACAAGAAACACTACCAGCTATACACCAAGCACTGTGCTGGGGGCTCACATGCATCTCTTTTGTCTAAGGCTGTGCTTTGAAAGTCATCTGATACCCAGGTGTGGTTCCATCTTTCCTAATGTCTGTCATGCTGCCTGGCTTCCTTCAGTGACTACCAGCTCACTTCATCTGTCCTTGCTCTACTTAGGTCCCCACTTAGGTAATGGCTTTGGAAACTGGTAAATTTCTGGAACTTGTTTGCAAGGACACTTTGTATTAGTTTAGTCCCAGGTTGGAAGATGTCTGAAAGATAATTTAGATCTATGACATTTTCAGGGCTGGCCAAAGTGGTCTTCCTGACTGTATTAAATATTTCAAATGACAAAGATATTTCACTATCTATCAAAGGAGAGTATTCTTTCAAGCAGTGTCCTCACTCAGGCCATGTGTATTTCCACATGCAGGCTTTGCCATGGAAGTTCCTTCTTCTCGAAATGTTACCTTTTCTATCCTTCCATACACAGTCTAGTCATCCTTCATCCCTACACATAGTGGTTTTGTTCTCCCCTCAGCACAATTCTATTATGCTCAATGTCTATACAACAGGGTTAATTGAACATCTACTACATGCTAGACACTGTTCTAGTCTTTAGTTAGAAAGACAAATATGACAGTTCTGCTCTCAGAGTTAAGAGCACAGTGTTGGAGTTAGACTGAGCCAAGATAGAACCTGTTTACAAGATGTGTGATGTTGTATCAATTATTGGCCACTCTGAGTCCCAATTCCTTATTTGTAAAATGGGCCATTTATTTCTACCTCAAAGGGTTGATGTGACGTTTAGATCAAGTAATGAATATAAAGTTCTCATAGGAGCATCTGATGCAAAGTAGGCACTTTGTAAATGGTGGTTGATAGGTATTAGGACATCTGAATGCACTGTTGTTTTACTTGGAATTTTCCTAACTGCCCAGTTAACTCACATGCATTTTAGATCCTGGTTTAAGCATCACTTGCTCAGAGAAGCCCCCATCCCAGACTTTAGGGCAACGCCCTGAAATTAGAGTATTGCCTAATTTCATAGTCTTAGTAGTGCGGCTTACTGTCATGATAGCACCACCAGAGCTGTGATGTCACCATCATTCACGTGATTTTTAATTTATGTCTGTCTTATACCCACTTCCCACTGCCCCATTCCAATCAGCCTTCTCAGGACAAAGATTGGGTCTATTTTTACTGATGGTTCTAACCCTTGGATCTCAAACAGTTTCTAAAACAAAGTAGGCACCCAGTAAGTGTTTAAATTAATAAATAAGTAAATGAACACATACATAACTTGTCATATTAAACATATTCTAATGACACCAAATGAAAATTTCAGCCTCCAAGAAACCAATTAGTATAACAGTTACTAAGTGGCTGGCATGGGATCTGAATGGGAAATAACTTTGTCCTGACATTCTGAGCAAGAAAGTTTGAAGAAATGTGGAAGAGCAGAAGAGACTTACAGCTCACTAAAGTAGCAGCTTTAAGATAATAATGACTAATATTCATGTAGCACTTACATTATGCCAGGCTGACTTTACAGATAAAGACTTTGTGCATATTAACACATTTAATGTTTCTGCAACACAACGAGGTTGGAGCTATGCAGAGGGGTTAAATGATCTGCCCTAGGTTAGTGTGATGGGGTCATGTTCACTTTGGCATCTCATTACTAGTATTTGGGTCTTCTTCTTCATGACCTTCTAGATTCTGGATAGTTGAATACTTTAGCTCATCCCCTGGATCCCAAATGACAATGTCTCTAACCATTAGTAAATACAGACTTTACCTCTTACTTTCCTCCATGTAGTTTGATTACCAATGCCCATGAAGGCATTTGCACTCAAGCAGGTAACCTTTGAATATTTCTATTTATTTTATTGCTACTCACATCCTAATGGGGAAGACCCAAATACCCTCCTTTCACTCAAAGATTCTTTTCTAACTTGAACAGATTTGTCTCAATTGCTTACTTGCCATTCTTTGTAGAGGCTCATGAAATCATCTGGTGTCTCAAGGTCATTTAAGGTAATTCCTCCATTGAATTCAGTAATCTACTGAATAACATTCAAATAGAGTGGCTTTCCAGCCTCTATTTGAACGCTGCCAGTGATGGATAATTCATCAACCTCAAGATAGTACATTCCATTATTTCCTGTTGGAAAGATCTTTCTTTACCAAAGCTGAAACTTAACTCCCTATAATTTTTCCTCATTGGCAGTGGTGTAACAAGCGGTGGAGGGGCAGTGAGAGCTGTCTGTTCCAGCAGGAGGGAACGTTTTATCACTAAAGTGTTTTAGAATTTCCAGTATGCAATGCTAATAAAAGAACATAGACTTTTTGTGAGTTTTATCACTGTTTTCAAATTCTCCACTGACAATACACTGCCTCATTGCCTGTGCTGGGGAGGAATTCTCCCAGCAGGACTCGATGGTCCTAATCCTTCTTCTGGGGCCACACAGTATAAGTCCTTCCTCAAGACAGCTCTTTCTATGTTGAAAGCGGCCCATGTGGCCCACCTGTAAATCTTTCTTTTATCTAGTTTTTCCTAATATGCCTTTATCATCCTGATTATCCTTCCCTGAAGAAACGTGTTTCAATTGATAACATCTGTATCGCTTATAATGCTTTCAAGTTGCCTATCACAGGAAATTTACTCAAAATGGCTTAACCAGTAAATAAGGTTTATTGGTGTTGGTTTGCTTCAAGTAAGGCCTTTGATCCAGAGGTTCATGATGGTATTAGGGATGTGTTTCCATTTCTCTGTAATTTTCTCAGCCTTTTTCTTGGCTTCATCTTCAGAATGACTTTCCTTTGGGTAGCAAGACGGCAGCCAGAGCTTTTTGGTCTTCTTGTTTCTCATTTTCCTCTCAGGAGGAGAGGATATTTCTTCTTTAACCAAGGAACAAAACAATCCTGGGCTTCTCCCTGTTTGGTATCTCTTAGGTCACATGCCCAAATTGTCCACTCTCTCCTACTGGATGAGCACAGCAAAGGGGTAGAAGGGACATTGGGAGGTGGATTCATTTGCTAGGGCTGCTGAAATAAGGTACCACAGAATGGGTGGTTTAAAGAACAGACATGTGTTATCTCCCAGTTTTGGAGGCCAAAAACCCAAAGTCAAGGTGTCAGCAAGATTGGTTTCTCCTGAGGGCTGGGAGGAAAGGATCTGTTCCAGTCCTTCCTGCTTGGTTTACCAGTGGCCATCTCCATCTTCTGCCTGTGTCTCTTCACATTATCTTCCCTCTGTGTTTGTCTCTTTCTCTCATATGGCTTTATTTTATAAGGATATAAGCCACAGTGGATCAAGGGCCAACCCTTTTCCACCATGACCCCATCTTAACTTATCACATTTGCAACAACCCTGTTTCCAAATAAAGGCACATTCTGAGCTACTGGGGATTAGGACTCCAACACATCTTTTTCATGGAGGACACAATTCAACCCATAACAGAAGGTAACCACGATGTTGGTTAAATAGTCTATCTTAAAACTGGGCACCTAGAACGAAGAACAATCTGCATGTGTGGCTTAACTTGTATAGAGAAGTATAGAGTGGACTTAGTCTCTGACTATGGAGGAATCAATATCCTTGACTTGTCATCTAGTTAGCCACCCATCTCCAGACAAGATTATGCCAATGTCACATAATAGCATTGAGAGAGCCCTGTAATGTTTTCAGCAACAGCTTGACATAATGGCAGAAACTTACATTATGATTGCATCAATGAAGCACCATATTGGAATCACTGAGGCAGTCAGCAAAGGGGGAGACTCAAGCATTAACGTCACTAACATCCTGCTCACGAGACCTGCATGTAGTTAGTCTTGATCTTTTGGGGTAAGATCTGACAAATTTTTTCCTGCCATAGAGGTCATTCATTCATTTATAGATTCATTTAACACACATTTCCAGGTACTTGTTCTATTCAGTACTCTATGCTACATGATAGCAGTGTCACTTATTTACACACCTTCAATGCCTTCCACACCTCCATGCCTTTCCACATCCTAACCCTGCCACCTGTAATGCACTCTTGCTTCATCCGTCAAGGCCAAGATGTTTTTGCTAAGTCTTCCTGGGCCTTTCAGCTGGTTGAAATTATCTCTTCATTTTCCCATGGGACTTTGTACTAATGCTACAGCTCAGTTTTAGGACTTACCACATCCTAATGCAATCATTTACTTGAAAGAATGACTCTTCCCCATCCCTTCTTGACTGGGAGTTTCTTCTAGTTCATGGATTTTTTTTTTTTTTTTTTTTTTTTTGGAGACAGTTTCACCATTCCCTAGGCTGGCACACAATGGAGGAATCTCACCTCACTGCTACCTCCACCTCCTGGATTTAAGCGATTCTCCTGCCTCAGCCTCCCAAGTAGCTGGGATTACAGGCATCCACTACCACACCCAGCTAATTTTTGTATTTTTAGTAGAGACAGGGTTTCACTATGTTGGCCAGGCTAGTCTTGAACTCCTGACCTCAGGTGCACCGCCTGCCTCAGCCTCCCAAAGTGCTGGGATTACAGGCATGAGCCACCACACTTGGCTCTAGTTTATGGATTTTATGGGGTTTTTTGTTCTTTTTAAATCATGGTAGGATCTAGTACAGAGTCTGACAATAGTAGATATTGGTGAAGATTTGTTAAGAGAATGGACATCCTGGCCTCATGGAGCTCACAGTCTCAAGGAGGAGAGAAAGGAGAATTGGACAATTGCAATAGAGTATGATAAGTGTTATAATGGGGAAATATAGAATTCCAGGAGAAGAACAGCTAATCCAGACACAGAGGGTCAGAGAAGGCTTCTCAGAAGAGGTGACTCCTAATATATAAATGCCCAGTCTCCTGTGTTAAAGAAAGTTTATAGGAGGCCATTGATTTGGACTGAGCTCCTACACTAGGCCCAACAGACCAAACCAAAATGAAGTCACAAACACTAAAATTCCATGTCACCCAACTGAAACTAAGTTGTTTATCTGACCTTATGAAAAATCAGAAGAGAAAGAGAATAGCCAAATCCCCAAACAGGCCAGTTTTAGCTACCATCCTAAGGAAGTCCTCTCTGCTTTAACCCTATAAGAAAATTAACTTTGAAATGACCAATTTGCTTTTTGTTCCTGGTTTCTGCCTTCTTTAGCCCTTTTCTGCCTATATAGCCTACTTCATCTGCTTAGCTCATCAGAGTGCCTTTTCTAAATTTGTAGAAGAGACACTGTCCTGATTCATAAGTTGCAAATAAAGCCAATTAGATCACGTGTGTAATTTTGTCTTTTGACACCTGTAATGTATTGTCTGACGATGCCCAAGTGCTGGAGAGGATGGGGATCAACTCCATGCCTTACACATTGCTGGTGGGAAGTCTGAACTGGTACAACCACTAAGAAAAATCACCTGTTATTATCTTGTAAAATTGAATGTCCACATATTCTGCCACTATGACTCCTGGGTATATGCCAAGGACAAATCACTCATTCATTCATCCATTTAACAAACACATATTTGGCATCTACCGCATGCCAGGCCCTGTGACAGGGGCTGGGGACAGAGAGATGAGTAAGACACAGCCCCTGCATCCAGAGGCTCCTAGTCCAGTAGGAAAGACAAATAAGTAAACTCTGTGGTGGGGGAGACACTGTCACAAGGGCCGATCTGTGCAGAGGTGATGGAGAGGAAGCGGTGAATTGTGCTGTGGTCACAGGCCTTGGTCTCTAGTGGGGAGTGTATGGGAGCACTGAATTTGGAGTCAATGGGGAGGTGGTAATAAGGGCTCCATTGCTTGGGAGCAGGGTGAACTTGAGCAAGTTGCTCAGTTGCTTTGGGCCTCAATTTCCTCATGTGATAAAGGAGGCACAGATCAAGGTAGACATGTGCTGCATAGAAGACCAGAAAGAGCTGTGTGCATGCTCATGATTGTTCCCATGCTGAGCATCTGGGGCTCCAACAGGTAGAGATATTGCAGCTCCAGGGACTGAAAGGAGGACAAGGGTGGGAGCCCAGCCAGGGCTGGAGGGTGAAAGCAGCAAGGGCTGATCAGAAAATTATAAACCCAAGAATTGGGGCAGTAAACCAAGTGGGGATCTGACCCAGGATCATTTTATACTGATGATCATACCAGACAACAGTCACTGAGCGCTATGTCCTATCCTAAGCACTTTGCATAAATTAATTCACTAACCTCACTACAGCTCTAAGAGGTAGAGCACTTATTATCCCCATTAGACAGATAAGGAAACTGAGGTACAGAAAGACCAAGCCCTTTGCCAAGGAGGTCACACAACTGTAAGAGTAAGAGCAAGGATTCAAACCCAGATTGTCTGACTCCAAAGGCTGGGCCCTTGGACACTCTGCTCTATGATGCATCAGGAGAGTAAGTCCAGGGTGAAGGTGCCACGGGGCAGGTGGGTGGCATGGAGCATGAGGTCCTGAGATTTCACCTGATGCCAAGGAGTAAGTGAGGCTGGGTGTCTGACAAGGGAAAGAAGAAAACTACCAGCAGAAAGAAACGTAAGGAACAGAACAAGGCATTGGAGCTCAGCTTCACTGTCATCAGTATTCCCAAGGTTAAGTCCACTTGGAAGAGTATTTGCCAGACTCGACAACATTAAATAATTCCTAATATGTGCCAGGCCCTATGCTAAGCATGTTGCTTGTATTCTCTTGTTTACCTTGCACAACAATTCTGTGAAAAGGGTGTCCTCACTTTATAGTTGAGACAATTTGGCAGTAAGATTAAATAATTTACCCTTGGTTGCAGAGGTAGAAACAGCTGGGACAGGAACGTAGCTTTGTCCGATGCCACCTGTCCCAGATCCCCTTGGCTCCCTTTTATGATTCTGAGCACCATTCTCTAGCTTCTACCTTTTTGTGCTAATGGACTGTACCCAAGGCTTTCTTCCAAGACCTGCCCTTGAGCAACTGGAGCTGCTGTGCCCACTCAGAGCAGGAAGTGTTTGAGAGCTTAGAGCCCGAGGCAGCCCTGAGCCAGTGGCAGTGTGAGAGCCCTGCTTCTCCTGGTGAAGGCACAACTTCTGCTGCAGAGCTCCCCTGCAGGGTCAGGCTGCTGCTGGGACATTGCAAAAATCACTCATCAGCCAAAGGATGAAGAGTCCTTTTTATGGTTCAAGGTCAGGCTGCTCCTTTGTTTAGCTTCTTCCTCTTCCCTGTCCCATGTCTCCCACTCCTATCTTGGGCTTTCCTGGGAGTGCCTCCTTAATGAGTGAGTCATCTGTCCTTTTCACTGTGTTTGCTTTGGGGATCCCAACACAGGACACCCCTTGGCCTCTTAAACACCATCCTGTGCTCATAGCCTCATGTTCTGTGAGCTGCTCCACACTCCCACAGGGAGCAGAGGCCAGTTTCCACCCCCAACCCTCTCCCACTGCCTGGATGCTCCACTGGACTTCCCTTCTACAAATTCCTGGGGCCATGCTCCCAGCCAGAGCCCAACATCTGAGGTTTGTGCCAACTTCCAAGCAGGGTACAGGCTGAACAGGCTTGGGCCAGACTTTGCTGTTCCCAGACGTGAGCAAGCCCAGACACAGCCTACCTCCCAGGGCGTGGGACAGTGAGTTGTGGAGTCAGAGGCGGTTTTCAGGGCCCTGTTGAGACTTGTGGGTGATGTTGAGCCAGATGTGTTGGATCAGCCCTGGTGTGTCTGGGGTGAGAGAACCAGACAGACCACTCTTCAGGGAAGCAGGCCAAACCAATAAATAAAGGCTCTGCACAAAAGAATAGGTCTTGGACTAACAAGTTTCCTGAGGAATGAGTAATACGGAGTGAGAAACAGTCACCTAAGGTGCATTGAGTCCAATTTCTCCCATCATTTGGCTGCAGCTCACTGAAGAAAGATGCTAAACCCAGTGATCCCTTTTAGATGCTGACTCAATGATTCCCCTATCTGGCTTTACGTGGACTCAAGACTCAGGACTCATTGTTTGCCACCTCCACTCTTTTTTTTTTTAACTTTTATTTTAGGTTCAGGGGTACATGTGAAGGTTTGTTACATAGGTAAATTCGTTTCATGAGGGTTGATTGTACGGATTATTTCATCACCCAGATATTAAACCCAGTAGCCCATAGTTATCTTTTCTGATCCTCTCCCTTCTCCCACCCTCCACCCTCAAGTAGACCCCATTGTCTATTGTTTCCTCCTTTGCATTCATAAATTCTCATCATTTATCTCCTGCTTCTAAGTGAGAATATGTGGTATTTGGTTTTCTGTTCCTGCATTAGTTTGCTAAGGATAACAGCCTCCAGCTCCATCCATGTTCCCACAAAAGACATGATCTCATTCTTTTTTATGGCTGCATAGTATTCCACGGTGTATGTGTACCACATTTTCTTTATCCAATCTGTAATTGATGGGCATTTAGGTTGATTCTATGTCTTTGCTATTGTGAATAATGCTGCAATGAACATTTGTGTGCATGTCTTTATGGTAGAATGATTTCTATTCCTCTGGGTATAGACCCAGTAATGTGATTGCTAAGTCAAATGGTAGTTCTGCTTTTAGCTCTTTGATAAATTGCCATACCGCTTTCCACAATGGATGAACCAATACACTCTTATCAACAGTGCATAAGTGTTCCCTTTTCTCCGCAACAGAAAAATAACAGATTGCCAGCATCTTTTTTCTTTTTAATCATAGCCATGCTGACTGGGATGAGATGGTATCTCCTTGTGGTTTGATTTGCATTTCTGTAATGACCAGTGGTATTGAGATTTTTTTCATATGCTTCTTGGCTGTGTGTATGTCTTCTTTTGAAAAGTGTTTGTTCATGTCCTTTGCCCACTTTTTAAGGGGATTGTTTTTCTCTTGAAAATTTGTTTAAGTTCCTTATAGATGCTGGATATTAGACCTTTGTCAGATGCACAGTTTGCAAAAATTTTCTCTCATTCTGTAGGTTGTCTGTTTACATCGACCTGACCTTCTTACAACACAAAAAGGAAGGGGAGGGAAAGGGCAACTTGACCTGAGATCTAAAGAGTGGTCAGGATCCATCTCTGTGAGCTTCAGTCTCCTCCTCTATGAAGTGGGCCTCTCTCTCCGTCCCTCAGCTTTTTGCCACCCTCCAAAGCTTCTCTCCATTTCCATTCATCTTTTCCTTTAGCACCTCCTTCATCTTTCCCAAGCCCTCCGTCCCCCATCTCAGAGCGTGAGGAGTCCTTTTGACTGTCCAATCTCAACTCACTCACTCATTTTGCCTGGTCACTTCCTATTCATCTTTGAAGGCTCAACTCAGGCCATATCTTCCCTGGGAAGCCTTTTTGATCTTTTCTCCACTGCTTAGTTAGGTTGGTGCCCTTCTCTCTGCCCTCCTTCATCACCTCAAATTTCTCTGTAGTTGCATTACAGGTTGAGCATCTCTGATCCGAAAATCTGAAATCTGAAATGCCCTCAAATCCAAGACTTTCTGAGTGCCAACATGATGCTGTAAGCGAAAAATTCCACACCTGACCTCAAGGGACGAGCTGTAGGCAAAAGGCAGTCAAAACTTTGTTTCATGCACAAAATTATAAAAGTGTTGTGTAAAATTACCTGCAGACTATGTGTACAAGATATATATCAAACACAAGTAAATATCGTGTTTAAACTTAGGTCCCCTCCCCAAGATATCTCATTATGTATATGCAAATATTCAAAAATTTTAAATCATCCAAAATCTGAAACACCTCTGGTCCCAAGTATTTCAGATAAGGGGTACTCAGCCTGTACCCCTTTGTGTGTGGATCACTGTGACTAGATTAGACCTTGCACACCATGGTAATGTTACTGCATCTCTGAAACTCCAGGACCTACCACAGTATCTTGGACAAGATGAGCACTCACTAAATATTTGTTGAATAAACACCCACCTTGGAGGGGTGTTTGAAGATTAAACAAGATAATAGATGTGAAAACAAACTGTAAATTGCTATTACATTTATACTGTTTTCCATGTATATTTTTATGTTATACAAATGAACATTATCATATGTATTAATAATATGATTATAATAGTAATATGTGCCAAAGTCTGGGAAGAGAGATTTGTTCAAAGTTAAATGTTGAGATAATGATCAGAAATACACATCTCTCTATATAACTGTTTATTCATCTCTAAATTCATATCATGAATGACAGGAACTTATTAAAACTCCTAGGTCAAAGATGACCGTTCTGTAAATTATTTGTCCAGTAAGGTGGAGGGGTGCTGGCCTAGGGAATGAATATCACCATCTCTGCCTTGCATGTGTTGAGAACTTTGGACCACTGGTTCTTACATTTGCCATAATAAATTCATCTAAGAAATCAGCCGATGGAAGGAAACAAATGCCATAGGCCCTTCCCTTTATGTTTATTCTGTTTTCTCAGGACAGGCAGTGTCAACAGGCTGAACCTGTGTCCTCCATGCTGGGAGGGTGGGGTGCCCGAGGAGGGGGTCATGAGAGTAGGGGTGCTGCTGATCATGAGGGCAGCCCAAGCTCACTGTCACACCCCGTCAAAAGTCAGCCTGCCAGGTACAGCTGCCACTTCTCCCGGTGTGAAATTCTGCCTGGTAAATAAGTGTCTCCTTCCTTATCATAACAAACACTCAAGGCCAGCCAAATCCAGTGCACAGTGATGCTTGACACGTCTCTCACCTCCTCAGCCAGGACAGGCCTGCTGTCCTTCAGATACATCAGATCACCCTTACTCTGTCCAGAAGGACTGCTAGAAACAGATCCCTCCTTCTGTCATTTTCTTCCCTCTCTCCCTCCCTCCTTCCTTTCCTTCCTTCCATTTTTCCTTCCTTCTTTCCTGCCTTCTTTTTTATTTCTTAATAAAACTTTATTTAATTTTTTGAATAGGTAATACGTTCTCAAGGTTGCAAGAAATAATTATGAAAAGACAAAGTGGAAAGTCTCTCTCTTTTGATGGTCACCTAGAAACCTCGGTGCCCACTGTATATCCTTGCAGAGATTTTTAAAAACTGTGCCTACAAACATATTTACATGCTGATAGGATTATATATCCCTGACTCCTGGAGTCCTTTTTAAACAAAGGTAAATATTTGTAGAGTGATACATAGTGTTCTGCTTCTTAATTTTCTCAGTAAATGATACATCTTAGAGATGTTTCTATATGAGACTATGAAGAGCTTTCTCTATCTTTTTTTAGAACTGTATAGTTTTCTTTTTGAGACAGAGTCTCACTCTGTCACCCAGGCTGGAGCACAGTGGTGCGATTTTGGCTCACTGCAACCTCCACCACCTGGGTTCAAGCAATTTTCCTGCCTCAGCCTCCTGAGGAGCTGGGCTTACAGGTGCATGCCACCACGCCTGGTTAATTTTTGTATTTTTAGTAGAGATGGGGTTTCACCATGTTGGCCAGGCTGGTCTCAAACTCCTGACCTCAAGTGATCCTCCTGCCTCAGCTTCCAAAAGTGCTAGAATTACAGGCGTGAGCCACTGCACCTGGCCTATAACTGTGTAGTTTTCTAATTCATAACTCATTTAATCAGTCCTGAACTACTGGACATCTATAATGAATGTTGCAACAAATAACTTTTCAACTGTATATCTGTAATTAGAAGTGGAATTGTTGGGTCTAAGTGCAGATGTGTTTACAGTTTTGATAACTATCACCAAACTGCCTGTCATAGAATTGCACCAACATACACTTTCACCAATAATGTATAAGAAAAACAAATTTCTGAAACGTTAAAATAGAAATAATTTGGCTAGGTGCAGTGGCTCATGCCTATAACCCCAGCACTTAGGGAGCCCAAGGCAGGAGAATCACTTGAGACCAGGAGGTCCAGACCAGCCTGGGCAACCTAGCGAGATCCATGTCTATACAAAAAAATTAAAAAATTAGCGAGCATGTAGCACACACCTGTAGTGCCAGCTACTCGGGAGGCTGAGTTGGGAGGATTGCTTGAGCCTGGGAGGTCGAGGCTGCAGTGAGCTATGGTTGCTCTACTACTTTCCAGCTTGGGTGACAGAGCAAGAGCCCATCTCAAAAAACAAAAAAGAAAAAGAAATTATTCTACTACCAATTTTCATGTATTAAGCTAGCACAGTGGTGGTGTTACATTTTTATCTTAATCTCCACCACAACTTTCAAGGTAGGTTATTTTTGTTATTATCAGAGGGGCAATCCAAGAATCATTGATAGTAAATAATATTTGACTCTACTATACCCTTTTGTACTACTCTTGGTCTCTTGTCTAGAAGTCAATAAGTCAACAAGTATCCACTATGATCATCCCAAGAAGAATACTAATAGCCAGCATTTACCGAACACTGAATTACGTCGGATACATTATCTTGCTTAATCCCTACAGTAGCCCTGCTATGGTTTGAATGTCTCCTCCAAAACTCATGTTGAAATTTAATTGCCATTATGATCGTACTTGGATGTGGAACCTTTAAGAAGTGATTAGGCCGTGAAGGGTGTGCCCTCGTGAATGGGTTAATGTTGTTGCAGGAGTGGGTTATTGCAAGAGTGAGTTGTTATAAAGGTGAGGCCAGTCCTCTCTTGCTTGCTGTTGTAATCCTCTGCCTTCCATTGTGGAATAATGCAGCATGAAGGCCCTCACCAGATGCCAGCACCTTGATCTTGGACTTCCCAGCTTTCAGAATGGTGAGAAATAAATTGCTTTTCTTTATAAATTACCCAGCCTGTGGTGTTCTGTTACAGCAACACACAACAGACTAAGACAAGCCCCATAACACAAGCTCTGTTATTATCCTCCATTTTTGATCATGAAAAAAACTAAAGCCTGCAGAGATAACAAGCCCTTGGCTCAAGGTTACACAGCAAGCAGGCCTCAGTCCCAGAGTTTGACTGCACAACGCAAGCCTTGGGCAACACTAAATGGAGATCATAGCTTAGGAGTTTCTAGAACATGCAGATCTTGGCAATCAGCACCTGTAAAACCCTTCATCTACAGGTGGGGAAACTGAGGCCCAGAGGAGAGGAGAAGGGGCCTGTTTAGTGGGTACACTGGGTTAGGACGCCCTACTCTTGACTCCCTGACAGTGCTTTTTTCTTTACACCTTGCAGTCACACAATGCCTGTGACATTCTTAGCCCTGGGTTGGTACAGAAGTGTAGATGGCCTGTCCAGGCTTCAGATCTGCCTGTCCAATGAGATACAAACAAAGGTAGCATAGGCACAGCTCACAACACAGCTGGTAAGAACCAGTGTCTGGCCAGGAGCCCTGTAGCCCGCCTGGCAGGTTCCAGCCAAGGAATCAAAGACCCTGGCTTCTCAGGTCAGTTCTCCTACACACTTGCTACCACTTAATACAATTATAACAAAGGCCAATATGTATTCAACACTTACTATGTGCCAGGCACTATAATTAAGCACATTGCTTCACTTAATTCTCACAATAGCCTTCAGCTCAGAGAGATTAAGTGACTTGCTCAGTGTCACAGTCAGTTAGTGGCAGAGCTGGAAACTTGAACTCATATATTTTTGAGGTTAAAACCCATGGTTTTTAGCGGTAGGATAGTGCAATGGTTGGGAACCCTATTTTTGGAGTCACGGAGACTGGTTCTCCCACGAATTATTTGACAAACTGGGAGAAATTAATATGTCTGCACTTCAGTTTCCCTCACTGTAAAAAGAAGATTAATGTTGTTGTTGTAGAAGGAATGGGTTATTGCAAGAGTGAGTTGTTATAAAGGTGAGGCCAGTCCTCTCTTGCTTGCTCTTGTAATCCTCTGCCTTCCATTGTGGAATAATGCAGCATGAAGGCCCTCACCAGATGCCAGCACCTTGATCTTGGACTTGCCAGCTTCCAGAACTGTGAGAAATAAATTGCTTTTCTTTATAAAACAATTTTATTTACCTATTTTATCAAAGAAATATCTGTACACTCATGTGTACAGATTATTCACATTAGCCAAAATTATTCTCAATAACTAAAATGTGGCAACAACCCAAGTGTTCATTGACAGATGAACAGATAAGCAAAACTGGATATATACATACATGGAATATTGTTCAACCTTAAAAAGGAAGGATCCTTTATAGAGGTTCATACACACACACACACACAAGGAAATTCCAGTATATGCTATAACATAGATGAACCTTGAGGATATTATGCTAATTGAAATAAAGCAGTCAAAAAAGACAAATACTATATGATAAAGCTGGAGTGGTCAACTTCACAAAGACAGAAAGCAAAATGGTGGGTGCCAGAGGCTGGAGGGAGGGGGGAATAGGGCGTTATTGTTTAAAGTGCGTAGAATTTCAGTTTGGAAAGAGGAAGAGTTCTGTGGATGGTGTAGTGACAGTAGCACAACAATGTGACTGTACTTAATGCTCCTGAACTGGACATTTTGAAATGGTTAAAATGGTAAATTACCTGTATTTTTATATATTATATATATATATGGTACATGATATTTATATTTAACAAAACAATTTTTTTAAAGAAAATAATACCTGTTTTAAAGAGCTATGAGAATGAAAAGAGACTGTGTTCATCTAGCGCTTAGCACAGGCCCGGCATGCAAGAAGTACTGAATGGGCGGAAGCGATACTTGTTATCCCTACCATTGGTCACTGCTGTGTGTTGCATCTGTTGTGGGTACCTGGGAGACTTCAGGCCTCGCATCTATCACAGGTGGGGAGTTTCTGTTGTCTTGCCTGCTTCACTGGGTGGTTGTGATGAGCAAAGGAGATCTTGTGTTGAGATGCTTCATAACCTTTTATTTTTTTAAAAAAGTGAGGCTGGGCACAGTGGCTCATGTCTGTAATTGCAGCACTTTGGGAGGCAAAGATGAGAGGACTGCTTAAGTCCAAGAGTTTGAAACCAGTCTGGGCAACATAGTGAGACCCCCTTTTTAAAAAAAAAATTAAAAAATAAGCCAGGCTTGGTGGTGCAATACACATGGCCCCAGCTACACAGGAGGCTGAGGCAGGAGGATCACTTGAGCCCAGAAAGTTGACACGGCAATGAGCTGTGTTCCTGCCACTGCCCTCTGGGTAGGGTGACAGAATGAGACTCTCAAAAGAAAAAAAAAGTGGAGGAATGATTGATCAAGGTGTTATTAGCACATTTCTTAGCTAGCTGAACTTTTTGTCTGTCTTCTCTTTGCACTTCGTATTTATCCTATCACTGCACTTGTCACCTTCCCCGGGGGTAACTTCTTCAGGCCTCTCTCCCCCTCACCTGTCATGAAATCCTCAGGCAGGATCTTCCTCATTTCCACATTCCAGCACCCAAGGCAGCACCTGCACCCACACGGAAGAAGCTTCATTTATTTTTGCTGATCTCAGCTGTTCTGGAGGCTTGAAACAACTTTTTAGATGATTTTAACCAGAAGATCTTCTGAGGACTGAAGGCAAGAGGTTTGGTTGTGCTTTACAGATTGGCGTCCCCTCCTAGGTGCAATTCACCCAGTAAATGCGTAATTATCTATACCTGCGCAAATGCAGGCTCCTTGATTAACAAGCATCGCCCTCTGGGGAAGAAAGGGAAGGGAAGGAAAGGGAGGGATAACTCAGGGAAAGTGGGAAAAACTCTCCTGGACCTCCCAGGAAAAGGTGACTTCAGGACATGGGCTGCCTGGTTGTTTTCAATGGTTTTCATTACTTAGTTTGAGCTCCTGGGGAGTAAATGTTTCTCAGGCATATTTTGGGGATCTAATTCTGGAGTCCTTGAGCTCGAAATAATGCAATAAAATACCTGCTCCGTGGAAGTGAAGATGGCTGCTTCGCAGGCTACCGAAGCTCTCTGTGCACACCCTTCACAGACAGGAGCTTCCAAGAGGTTAGGTAAGGTGTCCAAGGACTCAGAGGGAAAGTGTCAGAACCGGGACAACAGCATACAGTTCCTGGATAGGAGGGATCCCACAACCTGACTGACAGGCTGAGTGTTGCGATAAACTGAGGAACAAAGTCTGCTTCTCTGGAGCAGGTAGGCAGTTTGCATATTAAAGTACCAAGTGTACTGTAATCCCAGCTACTTGAGAGGCTGAAGCAGGACAATTGCTTCAACCCGGGAGGTGGAGGTTGCAGTGAGCCGAGATTGCACCACTGCACTCCAGCCTGGGCGACAGACAGAGTGAGACTCCATCTAAAACAATAAATAAATAATAAAAATACTAAGTGTATTCATCCTAGAGTTTCTGCACCTTTCACGATGGTTGAAGCAGCTAACTTTTGGACTGAACTTGCCCTCCAAACTCCAGACCAGAAATACCACCTATTTGTCATTCTTCCTTTTGACTCATACTAATTCCTCAGCATGTCCTACAGAAGAGTGTTGATAAGCCAGGAAAAAGAGGAAGAACATATGATGAGGTAGCATGAGGGGCCTTCTTACTCACCAAATGTAAAGGAACAAGCTTACTCAGCCAGTCTTCATGATTAGCAAGGGACTTTCTCAAGGAAGAAAAGAAAATGGCCACCACAGTGCTTTCCCCTCACAGTGCACAATTTGCTGATGAGTTCAAAGTGTCTCCGTAACTTCATGCCATTTCTTCTGGTAAGGTTTGGGGGCAGTCAGGGAGGGGTGGTAATTAGTGTTAGATGGGCATACCGAAATAAGGCATGGAGAGGATAACTGGTTTGTTCAGGGGCACATGGCAAACCCGTGAAGTCAAACTCAAGTGGCGTCAGAGAGCGCTCAGGCTTCTTCCTGCCTCTAAAAGATTTCACAAGGCCAGGAAGCCAGCAGCCCTAGGGTTAAGTGAATGGGAGGCAGCTCTGGGACCCACCCAAGAGCAGTTTCTGGTCAGGCATTCCTGGCAACTTGTGGTACCTCGGTCCACCCACGCCTCCTCCACGATGAAAGCTGATAGGCAAGGCCAACGGTCCTCTGGGGCCAGGCAGTGCCTCCAGCCTGGTTTAGGGGGCACTGAGAGGTCTCCCTTCTAAAAATATCTCCCTCCCTTTTCCTGCTGTGGAAGCTGAAGTAGTCACATGCAAGGCTTACTCCCGTGGTTTGAAGCATTATAGTCCTAGTAGATCTGACTTAAAAAATAAATGCCGTTATGAGTGGAACGAACAAGTATTACCACACTGTAACATGGGACTTGGCATTTACTTATACCCCTCTCTAAATCCAAAGAAGGATTTGAGAGTATCACACATTTATTTCTCAGATGAGCCAGCTGAGGGAAACAGACCCTGCCCTGGCAAATCCATGGGGCAGCTAGAGAAAACCTTAACTCTACCTAGGACATTTCACTCTTCTGCCCGACACACGCCAAAGCTTCCCATTGCACCTTGAATGGAATCCGAACCCAGGATCTTCCCAGACTGTCCCTGACCCACTCAGGCCCTTGCCTGACTTGCCTCTTGCATTCCATACTTGTTCTGCCACCTTGTTCTTCACACTCCCACTTCACCACGCAAGTACAGCTGTCCTTCCTCCCACTGGGACTATACAAGCTGCCCCTTCTGCCGGTAAACCTCTCCCCTGCGCTCCTGGTTCCTCTCTATCCCTTAAGCCTTGACTTGAAATGCCACCGTTTTAGTGGCCTCCCTGACCGTGCCACCTAAGGAAGGGGTTCTCTCTTGTCTTTGAAAATACGCTATTATTTTCCTCCACAACATTTCATATAATTTGAATGTGCGTGTATGTGGGCACGGTCTCTCATTATTTGCAGGTTCTGTATGTGTGAATTTGTCTAATCCCGAAAATGTATTTATAACTCCAAAATCAACACTTAAACCACTGTCAAGGTCATTTGCAGACACATGCAGCGCTGCAAAAGATTTGAGTCACCCAATGTACCCATCCCCAGCTGAGATCCAACAAGGAGACACTTTGCCTTCCTGTTTCTGCTCTCATGCTCTCATACTCAAACAAGTGTCCTTTTCATGGTCAGTTTAGTGCCAAACATTTATAAAACAATTTGGTGAAAAACATTTAGGCCGGGCGTGGTGGCTCACGCCTGTAATCCCAGCACTTTGGGAGGCCGAGGCAGGTGGATCACAAGATCAGAAGTTTGAGACCAGCCTGACCAACATGATGAAAACCCTTCTCTACTAAAAATACAAAAATTAGCCTGGTGTGGTGGCATGCACCTGTAGTCCCAGCTACTGGGGAGGCTGAGGCAGGAGAATCATTTGAACCTGGGAGGTGGAGGTCACAGTGAGCCGATATCACACATTGCACTCCAGCCTGGGCAGCAGAGAGAGAGACTCAAAAAAAAGAAAGAAAGGAAGGAAGGAAGGAAGGAAGGAAGGAAGGAAGGAAGAAAGAAAGAGAAAGAAAGAAAGAGAAAGAAGAAGAGAAAAACATTTAGAAAAAGTTTTTTTCTCAGCTCACTGCAGCCTCCGCCTGCTGGGTTCAAGAGATTCTCTCGTCTCAGCCTCCCGAATAGTTGGGACCACAGGGACGTGCCACCACATCTGGCTGATTTTTGTGTTTTTAGTAGAGATGGGGTTTCACCATGTTGGCCAGGCTGGTCTCAAACTCCTGACCTCAAGGGATCCACCCACCTCAGCCTCCCAAAGTGCTGGGGGATTACAGGCATGAGCCAGCGTGCTTGGCCCACATTTTCAAGATTTTCGTTGATGGTGTCACTGCTTATTTCAAATGGCCCCAAGCATAGTGCTTAAGTGCTGCCTAGCGTTCATGAGCATGAGAAGGCTGTGTTGTGCCTCACAGAGGAAATGTGAGTATTAGGTCATATTCACTCAAGCATCTTGTATTGCTATTGGTCTTGAATTCAATGTCAATGAATCAACAATGTGTATTAAGTAAGGTGTCTTTAAACAAGAACATACATAAAACAAGGCTACGTATTGATTGATTGATGAAACCAGAGGTTCACAGGAGCCTCACCCTATATTTACTCTAGGATCAATGGTTCAGTATTCACTAATTCAGTGTTTGTAGTGACTTTATAAAACATAGCTACTGTGAGAAGCAGAAACACCATTTGACCCAGCCATCCCATTACTGGGTATATACCCAAAGGATTATAAATCATGCTGCTATAAAGACACATGCACACGTATGTGCACTGTGGCACTATTCACAATAGCAAAGACTTGGAACCAACCCAAATGTCCATCAATGATAGACTGGATTAAGAAAATGGGGCACATATACACCATGGAATACTATGCAGCCATAAAAATGGATGAGTTCATGTCCTTTGTAGTGACATGGATGAAGCTGGAAATCATCATTCTCAGCAAACTATCACAAGGACAAAAAACCAAACACCGCATGTTCTCACTCATAGGTGGGAATTGAACAACGAGAACACATGGACACAGGAAGGGGAACATCACACACTGGGGCCTGTCATGGGGTGGGGGGAAGGGGGAGGGATAGCATTAGGAGATATACCTAATGTAAATGACGAGTTAATGGGTGCAGCACACCAACATGGCACATGTATACATATGTAACAAACCTGCACATTGTGCACATGTACCATAGAACTTAAAGTATAATTTTTTAAAAAAAAACATAGCTACTGTGAAAAATGAGAGCCATCTGTATTTTTATTTTTATTTGTTTATTTATTTTTTTGAGACAGAGTCTAGCTCTGTTGCCAGGCTGGAGTTCAGTGGTGCAATCTCGGCTCACTGCAACCTCCGCCTCCTGGGTTCAAGCGATTCTCCTGCCTCAGCCTCCTGGGTAGCTGGGATTACAGGCATGCACCACACAGCTAATTTTTGTATTTTTAGTAGAGGCAGGGTTTTACCTTGTTGGCCAGTATGGTCTTGATCTCCTGACCTCGTGATCTGCCCACCTCAGCATTCCAAAGTGCTGGGATTACAGGTGTGAGCCACCGTGCCCAGCCCATCTAAATTTTTGTAAGTTTCTTAGGACTGCTGTAGTAAATGCCACACACTTGGCTTAAAGCAACAGAAATGTCTTCTTTTCTAGATCTGGAGGCCAGAAGTCTGATATTGAGGTGTTAGCAGCAGGCCGGGCTGCCTCCATAGAGAAAAATCCTTTCTTGCTTCATCCTAGTTTTTAATGGTTTGCTGACAATCCTTGGCTTTCCTTGGCCTGTAGCTACATCTCTGCCTTGGCCATCACCTGTCATTCTCCCTGTGTGTGTCTGTCTTCATGTCCCTTCTCCCTTTCTTGTAAGGATACCAGCCATACTGGATTTAGGGCCCACCCTACTCTGGTATGGCCTCATCTTAACCAATTACATCTGTGAAGACCCTATTTCCAAATATGATCACATTCTGAAGTTCCTAGAAGGACATAAATTTTGGAGGAGGACCGTATTCAATCCAGTAATACACATACATGAACACATAGTGTTTATTTAATTCATATATTTTTCCCCAACCAGAGAGCAAGTTCCATGAGACGAAAACAATGGCTTTCTTAGCATCCTTTTATCCACAATACCAAGACCAAGCTGATACGTGGTAGGAGCTCAGTAAATACTTGGTGAGGAAAAATGGATGAACCAAAGAGTGAATTTCAAAATTCATTAAATGTTGGAGATTCTTGAACTAGCAGTGATCCAACTCTCCCAGAATGCTAGGCTTCTGATCTATCAGGTCAGACTGAGAAAGAGGCCAAGTGGGTGGGCTTGCTGCCTCAGCTCCCTCTCTACTCCATTTCAACCAGTTACCCTGCTGTATCTGTTTTATATATTCTGCTTCTAGGCAATATTGTTTCTATAAAAGTGCCTTAAAGGGTTTTAAAAGTGTTGGCCGGGCAGGGTGGCTCACGCCTGTAATCTCAGCACTTTGGGAGGCCAAGGCAGGCAGATCACCTGAAGTCAGGAGTTCAAGACCAGCCTGGCCAACATGGTGAAACTCCGTCTCTACCAAAAATACAAAAAATTAGCCAGTGTGGTGGCAGGTGCCTGTATTCCTAGCTACTGAGGCAGAAGAATCCCTTGAGCCTGGGAAGCAAAATTTGTAGTGAGCTGAGATTAGGCCACTGCACTCCAGCCTGAGCGACAGAAAGACACTCTGTCTACAAAAAAAAAAAAAAAAAAAAAAAACAGAAAAAGAAAAAAGTGAGGAAACCCATTTTATAGATGAGGAAACTAAGATCCAAAGACCTGAAGATGCCTGCCCCTCATCACCAGTGTGTCACCAGTCTGTCATGGTGGAAGCAGGGCTAAGACTCAGGTCTTTTGAGCCTTATTCCAGAAGTTTTGCCTTTGTGCTTGCTCTCCTGCCGAGATATACAATGGGAGTACTTTGGTGTTTGCCCTCCCCTGGGACCCTGTTTTTCTATCCGGAGCAACTTCTGAGAGAAGAGAATGGAGTCTTTGGCACGTGCCCCTTCCCCATAGCTCTGAAAGACCCTTTGTGCCAAGTTCCTTGGACATTCCACAGGCTAGTTCTAGGCAAATCCATCTGCCAGCAGGTCACAATCCTTGCCTTCAACTCTGAGCTGAGATATTTTGGCCTTTCTGCTGTTAAATGAACCGTTTGCTTTCTTGGAAGCTAAAGCCAAGTGAGGGAGGCCAGGCTCAGAAGACCTGGGGCAAAGCGCTTGGGCTGGGCTGGGGTGAGCTGGGGTGGACTACCAGGGGAGATGGGTCTGTTTTGCAGACCTGGCTAGAGAAAAAAACGAAAAAAAAAAAAAAACAAAAAAAAACTGTGCTGATTATCTCCCAGCCCCAGCTGCAGAAATGCCTTAGCTCGGCAGCAGCAGATTATAAATAGCCCAGAGTCCACTCCCAGCCGCCTGAAAACAAGGATATTTTTTTCGTGTTAGAAGAACGGGGCTTTAGAACTATCCTGGGCCCCCTTCTCAACCCCACCCCCAAAGAGCTGTGATTTATGTCTTAGCACCATTACTGGGACCAAGGATCACATAGCCCCGATAAACAATGATTAATTCATTGCCAAGTTCTATGAAAAAGAAGGCATTCCTTTGGAAGTCATCTCTTTTACTTTGGCACAGACATGCTGACCCATGAGACCAGAGGGGCAGTTTCACTGCAAGTTCATTGCCCTGGGTTTCATAAGGCCCTCTCTGCCCTTGCACATTAAGGGGCTTGGGAATGGCAGGTGGCTCACTGACCTGGAGGACAGGTGGGGGCAGACTACTGGAGAAGAACTGGTCTGAACTTGACTGTTTGCTGAGATGCTCTGGAATGAAGAAACCAGGGATGCTGGACTTGTTCGTTCACATTTGACTTACTCTCTCTGGAGGGAAATCAGCCTTTATCTTGAGGAAATCAGGAATTGGATCTCAATGCAAACATCCTAGAGATCTTTGGACCAATTGGCTCACTCACTGGGACCTTAAGTTTGAATGGCAAGTCCTAATGTACAAAGCACTTGTCATGTCCTGCTTTCATCTGACCTCTACAACAACTGCTTTGCTTGTTTTGTTTAGTTTTCTGAACTCAAAGATAATCCTTGCTTATTGTAGAAAAGGTTAGGCATTTCGGAAAAAGAAAAAAGAAGAAAAAAAAAACCCACGCAAATCCCAACACAATGAAACAGTAATATTTTCATGAACATCCTTCCAGACCTCTCTTATTGGATATATGAATGGATATGAATTTACTTACATGGGACTGTGTTATTGTATTGGTTGGGCAGAAAGAGATGGAATACTCAACTGGGTAACTGAGGAGAGTTTAATAAAGGAACTATTTACATAGATGTGGGCAGAGGTTAGGAAAACCAGCAAGGAACAGTGTAGTACATCAGAGCTAGCAATGGGGGAGAACCATTAACACCCTTAGGGCTGAAAGACTATTAGAAGGAGTGGTTATTGCAAATCAGAGTCTGTCAGAAAGTGTAGCCTTCAGTGCAGTCACAACCAGCCCTAGAAAACCAGCACAGATGGAGTCAGAGGAATAAACACTCTCGCCTCACTCTTCTCCCAACCTCTAACAAGCTGATGTCTCCCACTGGCCAACCCAACCAGAGTTAGAGGGCATGGAAGCCCATTGGCAACAGTAATAGGAGAGGCAAGTAGAAAATACCCATGACATCCACTGTAATGCTGCTTTTATCATTCAGTGGAAAGTCCAGGAGAAGTTTCTAACTCAATGAATATGGATTCATATCATACTTTTTTGTGGACCTTATATGAGTGTGCCATCGTTTTTTGTTTTTGTTTTTGAGATGGAGTCTCGCTCTGTCACCCAGGCTGGAGTGCAATGGCGTGATCTCAGCTCACTGCAATCTCCGCCTCCCAGGCTCAAGAGAGTCTCCTGCCTCAGCCTCCCAAGTACCTGGGATTACAGGTGCCCACCACCACACCTAGCTAATTTGTGTGTGTGCGTGTGTGTGTGTGTGTGTGTATTTAGTAGACATGGGGTTTCACCATGTTGGCCAGGCTGGTTTCGAACTCCTGACCTCAAGTGATCCACCCACCTCTGCCTCCCAAAGTGCTGGAATCACAGGCTTGAGCCCCAGTCCCCAGTCGAATGTGCCATAGTTTTTTAACTGATCCCTTATTGATGGATCTCCAGCAAGTTTCTAATTTCTCAAGGGCACAGACGATACTGCAATGAGCAGATCTGTAAGTACAAAGTCTTTGTATGCTTAGGATACTTACTTTTGTTTCCTCCTAGATATTTTTTTAGAAATTAAGGCTCAGAACTGAAGAGATTCACGCTAGTCACATTGTTGAAAAAATCTTCTCATTTTTTCAACAATGAACATGGAATACTTCTGTAGTAGAAAAAGGAATAATAAATTTTTAGCTTTAAAATGCACCCCCATGAATATATATACCCTACTGTGTACCCACAAAAATTAAAAATTAACAAAAAAGGATGCTTCTTCCCTTGAAAGTCGTGTCACCCACATGGCTCTGAAAGGGAGGGGACTGGGTAGTCACTCCTCCCCAAGGGCAGCCTCCTCTTTCATTCATTCTTTCATTCAGAGCAGGGCCTCAGTGGGTCATGGGGGATATGGGGTGTGCTGAGTCGGGGGCAGGGACTGAGGAGAGTCAGGCCGGGGCTTACGGCACTGTCCCAGACAGGGAAGACGCCACAGTGAACTTCAGGAGGGGAAGAGAGGAAGTGCGCTGGACAAAGAGGAAATGATGTCACAGGACACCCTTTTGCTGTCTTTGCTGCCATCACCTAAGAGGTGGACACAGCTCCAGAGGACTTACGGTGGAAAAAGGGGGAGGAAATGGCCTTGAAGGTCAGGGGGAGGGAAGTGAGTGTGAGGGGCAGAGAGTGGCAGCCTCTGCCTCTCCCATGCACTTCCCGTTTGCACCTGAGCCTGCTCGCCTGAAAAATGGAGGGGATGCTCCCTCCCATGCAGGCCTGGCACTTCACAGGTGCTCAACAAATGCGTGTTTCTTCCTTTCTCGCCCAAAAGCTAGAAGCCAAGCCAGTCTCCTCACCTGAAAAATGGGAACAGCAAAATATCCTACCCTAGAGGGTTGCTGGGAGAGCCGAAAGCATCTATCCACGCGAAGCACGTGGGACAGAGCCTGGCACAAAGAAAACGCTTCCCAGTAAGCATTCGCGTTGTTATTATTCATTGTGGCCCACCTGGCACGGAGCATGGGCGCAGTGGACATTTGGCAGAAGAGTTAGTGATGTGTATTAATTACCAAAATAGTAGGATAAAATGTGATTCCAAAATGGCCCAAAATCAACAGCACACAAAGGACAAGACACGCCATGTAGCATGCTGCAAAAGAAAGGTTTCTGTGACAAGCAGCCTAACAAGGAGGTACGGGTGGGCCTGAGGCCAATACCCAGGAGGGGTTAATGCACGGGACATAAAGCAGAAACAGAGAAGGGGGCTATGGAGTCCCAGTCCCAGATCCAGCAGTTCTTTTTTTTTTTTTTGACAAAGTCTCACTCTTTCGCCGTGGCTGGAGTGCAATGGCACGATCTTGGCTCACTGCAACCTCCACCTCCCAGGTTCAAGCAATTCTCCTGCCTCAGCCTCCCAAATAGCTGGGATTACGGGCATGAGCCACCACACCTGGATAATTTTTGTATTTTTAGTAGAGACAGGGTTTCACCATGTTGGCCAGGCTTGTCTTGAACTCCTGATCTCAGGTGATCTGCCCGCCTCGACCTCCCAAAGTGTTGGGATTACAGGCATGAGCCACCATGCCCAGCCCCAGATCCAGTGCTTCTTGGCTGTGTGACTTTGAACAAGACCCTTACTCTGTCTGGCCTTCAGGTCACATTTTTGAAGTGGGGATAAATAGCCCAGTTTCCATAGTTACTGTGAGGGTGCAGAGGGGGAAGGTGAAGCGTGCTCCAGGTGCCCAGGGAGAGGCAGGCTGGCTGCTAGGGTTGTAGTATTCTTACTGCACTAGGCAGCACCATCCTGGGGCTCTCATCTGCAGTCCTGCTGCAGGATAGCTCTTTACCCGGTAAGGTTCCTTTGAGCTTCATGATCCAGAATTTCCTGGTCTGGGGAGCTCTGTCGGGCTCAAGAGTGGAGAGCTGTCCTGTGCCAGCAGAGCCCGGCTCGGCTGAGTTCCAGGGCTCTGCTGAGAGCCCATCTGCTGGGTCTGCCAAGGCCAGAGCGATGAGATGGAAGTCAGGGAGGGGGTCTCGGGGTCTGAGCTGTGTGCCAGGCTGGGCACTGACTTGCTGCTTCCCGTGGTGTCCCCACAGGCTCCATCAGCCCACTGCCCCCTCTGGCCTTCCCTCAAGAGCAGCCACTGGGCCTCGGTTGCCATGGAGACAGTTTCCCTCAGAAGCTTTGCCTCCCATCTTCTTTTCTTTTCTTTTTTTTAAATTTGAGACAAGATCTCGCTTTGTCACCCGGCCTGGAGTGCAGTAGTGCAATCACAGCTCACTGCAGCCTTGACTTTCCAGGCTCAAGCAGTCCTCCCACCTCAGCCTCTCAAGTAGCTGGGACTACAGGCATGCACCACCATGCCCAGCACAGGTGGAAGCCAGGATCTTAGAAGATTGTTGTAGTAATTCTGGTGAGATGAGGTGGTGGCTTGGACCAAGATGCTCATGGCCAGTGATGACAAATTGGTGGACACAAGACCTACTTTGAATGTACAGTCAACACGCTGCTCACCAGGAAGTGGAGTGCAAAAAAATGTCGTCAAGAATGACTCCTAGGCCAGCCACGGTGGCTCATGAATGTAATCAGCACTTTGGGAGGCCGAGGCGGGCGGATCACCTGAGGTCAGGAGTTCAAGACCAGCCTGGCCAACATGGTGAAACCCTGTCTCTACTAAAAATATGAAATTTGCTGGGCATGGTTGCAGGCAACTGTAATCCCAGCCACTTGGGAGGGTGAGGCAGGAGAACCACTTGAACCCAGGGGGCGGAGGTTGCAGTGAGCCGAGATTGTGCCACTGCAGCCAGGGTGACAGAGTGAGACTCCTTTTTTTGTTTTGTTTTTTTTGTTTTGTTTTGTTTTGTTTTGACAGAGTCTTACTCTGTCGCCAGGCTGGAGTGCAGTGGTGCAATCTCAGTTCACTGCAACCTCCACCCCCTGGGTTCAAGTGGTTCTCCTGCCTCAGCCTCCTGAGTAGCTGGGATTATGGGCACCTGTTACCATACCTGGCTAATTTTTGTATTTTTAGTAGAGACGGGGTTTCACCATGTTGGCCAGGATGGTCTCGACCTCTTGACCTCATGATCCACCCGCCTTGGCCTCCCAAAGTGCTGGGATTACGAGACTCCTTTAAAAAAAAAAAAAAAAAAAGAAAAAGAAAAAGAAAGAAAGAAAGAAAAAAGAATGACTCCTAGACTTTTGGTCCCAGCCAGATGGTGGTGCTTTTTCCTGAGATGAGGAAGAGAAGGAAAAAGAAAATATTTGGAAACAATACAGAGTTCATCTTTGGACATGTTAAATTTCAGGTGTTAAATGAGAAAATGCACATTTTGAGGTGTCTCCTAAAGAAAATGTCAAGTAGACGTTTTGATAGTCTTTGAATCTGGAACTAGGGGAGAGATTGAGACTGAAGATAAGGAGCTAAGAATATGTATAGGTCCAACGGCCTGAGTGCAAGTCCTACACGGTGAATATAGAACCCTTGAGGACTGAGCTCTAAGGCCCTCTGGCATTTATAAATTACAATGAGAAGGAAGACCAGTAAAGAAGTCTAAAACCAGTTCAGCAGGAGAAAAGCAATGAAAGAATGGCATTCCAGAAACAAAGGAAAGAAAGTTTTTATAGAATCAGTGGAGTAGGCAGAGTAATGACCCCTGAAAGATGTCAGGTCCTAATTCTCTGACCCTGTGAATATGTGACCTTACATGGCAAAGAGGCATTGCAGATGTGATTAAGGTTAGGGACCTTGGAATGGGGAGACTGTCCTGCATTATTTGGGTAGGACTTAAAAGCAGATAATATTGCTTGGTTAAGGTGAGAGAGAGAGACGACTACTGAAGAATGGACAGAGGTATTTGGTGTTTCTGGCTTTGAAGATGGAAGAAGAGAGCTACAAACCAAGAAATATGAGCAGCCTCTAGAAGTATCTAGAATCTGGAAAAGGCAAGGAAACAGATTCTTCTCTAGAGCCTCCAGAGAGGAATGCAGCCCTGCCTGCATTTTAGCCTAGTGCGACCCATCTCTGACTTCACCCACTGAACTGTAAAATGATAAATGTGTGTGGGTTTTGTTGCTGTTGTTGTTGTTGTTTTTGAGATGGAGCTTCGCCTTCTTTCCCAGGCTGGAGTGCAATGGCATGATCTCGGCTCACTGCAACACCCACCTCCCGGATTCAAGCGATTCTCCTGCCTTAGCCTCCCGAGTAGCTGGGATTACAGGCGTGTGCCACCAAGCCCGGCTAATTTTGGATTTTTAGTAGAGACGGGGTTTCTCCATGTTGGTCAGGCTGGTCTCAAATTCCTGACCTCAGGTCATCCACCAGCCTTGGCCTCCCAAAGTGCTGGGATTACCTCGGCCTCCCAAGGTGCTAGGCATGAGCCACCACACCCAGCCAAATGTGTATTGTTTTAAGCCATTAACTTTGTGGCAATCTGCTGCTGCAGGAATGGAAAACCAATACAATGAGGCAACGATGAGCTGGTCAAATCACCATTCAATTCCAGCAAAAGGAGAATGAAAATTCTCCAGTGGTTTGGGCAGGATGGAGATCCTTGGAGACCTTCATGGCATTAAATAGTAGTTCAATGAGGATGAAAGCAGATTGGAATAGACTGAGGAGAACCTGAGAGGGTGGGGAGTAAAGTCTGGGAAAAGGCCCATCCTTAGAGGAAATTTGTTAGGAAAGAAAGCCAAGAAGTGTGTATGTGGAGGGGAGGAGCAGAGGTGGGTGTGGGCTCAGGGGAGTCTGCTCTTATTTCTTAAGAGGGGAGACAGTGCTGCATGCTTGTATGCTGGTAGGGATGACCCAGGAGAGAGGCACAAATGTGATGAGCAAGACAGTCTGCAATCCCTCCGGAAGTCCTCTACCCCACCCATTGAGTGCTCTGCAGCCAGGAACACAGGTGGAAGACGGGCAAAAGACCAATGCCTCAGCCCAGCCTTCCATGGAAGATGAGGATCTGTCCCAAACAGCGGGGACACAGGAATCCCACCTGGAGCCACTCCCCTTTCCGGGTTTGATTCTGTAGCCCCTTGACCCATCCTTTCCATAACCTGTATCCCAGGGGCTGTGAGGTCTCTTGGGCTTCCGTTTGCATGCTTCCCTGAGCAGCAAGGCTGCATCGATCTTGTTCTTTGTGTTTCCCAGCCTTGTTGAGATACAACACACTGAGGGCATTTGATAAATGCTTTGTTAAATGATGATAACGCCACCTTTGTTGAGCACTCACTCTGTGCCAGGGGCTTTACTAACCACAGGTGTGATTTCACATAATCCTGACAAGCACCCAATCATCCCCATTTTATAGGCAAACAAGTTGAAGCCCAGGGTTACACAGTGGGTAGATGGCAGGGTCAGGATTTGAACCCAGGCAGTCTCGCTCAAGAGGCCCCTCCCATAATCAGCACACCACTTGCCCATGGCAGATAACAACTGAAGGTTCTAAGGGAGCCCAGTGGAGGAGAGCTGAGGCCTTGGAGATGACACCTGAGCTTAGGTTTGAAGGATGAGGAAGACTTAGCCAGTGAAGAAGGTGGGAAGAGATCCCCTAAGTGAAGAGGATAGCGTAAGCAAATGTACCAAGGTGAGAGGTTCATGCAGAGTGACAGGAAGCTCCCGAAGCTGCTTCCATGTTGCTGTGTAATCGGAATGTGGAAACGAGAGGGGGTGTAGGGTGCAAGGCCCAGCGAAGGAAATCTGCTTTATTTTGTAGGCAATGGAAAGCCCTGATGGAGCCCGGTGTAAACTATGCAGGGCGCCAGAGCCCCCACTGACAGCGCTGGCGTCCACATGTGGTCACAGGGATACAGCGGCAGCAACCCAAAGCCCTAGCCTGGTCCATCACCCTCAAAACTGCCTCTGGTTTGTCCAAGTCTACCAGGATTCAAGTTCATTTCAGAAAAGCAGTGGCCAGAAACCAAGGCCTGGAGGAGGCTGGGGAGGTGTCAGGGAAGGGATCAGAGGCCAAGCTCTGTGTTTCCTCAGACAAAGAGAGAAAGCAGGCTGAGAGATGGCGGCAGCATGTGACACCTGGGCCACAGGCCTGGGCAGCAGCCGCGGTAGCCAAGGGGATAATGGCTCTCTTTGTCCTGCGTGTAAATTCTCCGGAAAAGAAAGGATTCCAGGGCCTGCTTCTCCGGCTTGCACAATGCTGGCTGCCTGGGGCCCCACTGTGAGGGCCTGCCATGGCATTCGGGGAGCAGTGAGGCCCCTTCTCTGTCTCGTTCCTTCCAGGCTTGCAGAAGCGGAAAGTCAGGCTGCTGTGCCAGACATTCTGCAGGGGGTTGGGAGGCTGGGCTGAGGCACAGCCTGTGCCAGAAGCTTTGTTTCACAGCCTCGAGGAAACCAAAGACTCTTGAAGCTCTGAATTAGAAAGAGTCTTAGACAGCATCCATGCCAGCTCTTCCTAATACTTGTCCCACCCCCTACCTTCTCTGCCCACGACTCCCCACTCCCCTGCCTTCAGCAGCCAAGAATGGTTACAAACACAGCCTTTGGAGTCAGAGAGGGCTGAGTTCAAATGCTGACAATGCCACTCACAAGCTATTTCATCTCTATGGGCTTCAGTTTCTCCACCTGCAAAATGGACATAATAGCACCTACTCACAAGATTGTCAATAGGAATAAGTGAGAAAATGCATGTACCATGCTTAACATGGACACAGCCTCCAGAAGCGCTCAATAAGGGTAGACAGTCCAGTAGGTCACCCAGCCTGTACCTGATTTCCTCCAAGGGCAGGCAATCACTGCTTGCATTCCATTTTCAGACCAAGTTCAAATCTGTCTCTTATACCCTCATGGGTGCTGAGGGTAAAGGGGAGAAGGCCTACATACATTAAACATTTCCTATATGTTACTGTTGCCGTAAAGTACTCACAGAACTTAAGGGCCTGTCTTAGTCTATTTGTGTTGCTATAAAGGAATACCCGAGGCTGGGTAATTTATAAAGACAAAAGGTTTATTTGGCTCATCGTTCTGCAGGCTGTGCAAGAAGCATGGAGCCAGCGTCTGGTGTGGTAAGGGCCTCAGGAAGCTTCCATTCATGGAAGGGGGAAGGGGAGCTAGTGTGCAGAGATCACATGCCAAGAGAGGAATGGGGAGGGAGTGGCGCAGAGGTGCCAGGATTTTTAGCAGCCAGCTCTCACAAAAACTAATAGAGTGAGAGCTCATTTATTACAATGCAAGAATGGCACCAAGCAATTCATGAGGGATCAGCCACCATGACACAAACACCTCCCATTAGGCCCCACCTCCAGTATTGGGCATCACATTTCAACATGAGGGTTGGAGGGGTCAAATACCCAAACCATAGCAGGGCCTGTCCAGGGCCACACAGAGGAAGTGACCAGGATTTGAGCCTGAGTCTTTCCAGCCTTCTGCACCATGATGCCGTAAGGGAACACTTCATATATGTGAAAACAGCTCCACAGCCCCCTCAGTGTCTTCTCTTCCCCACAGAAAACATCTCCTAGGCCTCAGGGTTTCGTTTTGTGTTCTGCCACCATCCTGGCCCCTATCCTCTTGACAGGCTCTAATTTGTTACTGTCTCTCTTAAATAAATAGCTTGCAGACTTATTCCAGCTGTCTTCTGACCAGTGCAGAATAGGAATGCACTCTCACCTCGTTTCTTCTAGGGGCTATGTTTTTGCTAATAACACCTAAGACGATGTGGCCCTTGGACCATTCACATTATGCTGATGGCTCTCTCATACTTATGATCTTCAATCGACAAGAATAATGAGAGTCTTTGTGCTCTGAACAGCTCGTAGCAGTCATTGCAGATCGTCATTGCAGGTAATAGAACCTTCTTCAACTAGTTTAAGCAGTCAAGCCTTTTATATATTTGGTGGCTCACAGAATCTCCAGCAGGGCTGAAGAGTCAAGCTTAGAAGAGACACACCCAGGAACAACTCACCAACCACTCCTGACCCGGCTTCTCCACTGGAGACACCATTGCCATTAGACAAGAAGGAACCTGCACACCTTGCTGATGCTGGTGTAGCACTGTCGCTAGAACCTCTGCCTCTGCTCCTCTTGGTCTCCCACACTCAGTACCTCCTTCTTCACCTTGGTCTCTTCTAAGACTCCGTGGGTGCATTTCAGGGATTAAATGAGTTAATAGATGTATAGTCAGCCTCCAACATGGCTCCAGTAATTCTCACCTCCTGGTATTGTGTCCTTGTATAGGCCCCTCCCACAATGGATAGGGCTGACCTGTGTAACCAACAGGATGTTGCAGAAATGACATAGTGTGACTTCAACACTAAGTCATATAAGACATTGCAACTTCTGCCTTGCTCTCTTGGAGCATTCGTTGTAGGGAAAACCAGCTGCCATGTCATAGGGACACTTAAGCAACGCTCTGGAGAGATCTACATGGCAAAGAACTGAGGCCTCCTGCCAACCCCCGGCACAAATGAGCCAGGTGTGCAAGACATCATCTTGGAAAGGGATCCTGCAGCCTCAATTGAGCCTTCAGATGATGCAGCTCCAGCTGATATCTTGGCTGCAACCTCATGAAGGACCCTGGGCCAGCACCACCCAGCCAAGCTGCTCCCAGACACCTGATCCACAAAAACTTTGTGAGATAATAAAATAAAATACATTTTAACACTTGTTGCTTACATTTTGGGAGAATTTGTTATGGAGTAATAGATAACAAATATATAACACAAGTAAAGACTTAGAACACTGCCTAGCTCAGGGTCAGCAGTCCTTAAATGCTGTCATTATATTTTATTATTTTATTTTATTATTTTATTTTATTTTATTTATTTTATTTTTGAGACAGAGTCTCGCTCTGTCACCCAGGCTGGAGTGCAGTGGCATGATCTCGGCTCGCTGCAGCTTCTGCTTCCCAGGTTCAAGCAATTCTCCTACCTCAGCCTCCCGAGTAGCTGGGACTACAGGCGTGTGCTGCCACGCCCAGCTAAGTTTTTGTATTTTTAGTAGAGACAGGGTTTCACCATGTTGACCAGGATGGTCTTGATCTCCTGACCTCGTGATCTGCCTGCCTCGGCCTCCCATAAATGCTGTCATTATTTTTATCTTCACTGGCCTCTGTGTCAAACGTCAGAAGCTGTCACCTCTACAACCTGGGGAGCCTGGAAAATGAAAAATAGTGATGATTGCCCTTAATCCTCCCAGCAGCTCTATGACTGGGCACACTAGTGTCTTTTTACAAATCCTGAGAGGTTGAGTCACTTGCCTTGGGTTCCAGAGAGAAAGGTTCAGGATTTGAGCCCCAGCCTGCCTCCAACCCACCATCCAATTCTGTCCCATGTACAACAGGCACCAAGCACAGGCTGGAAGTCACTGTGGGAAGCTCCCAGCTTTGTGAATTGTCACTTCAAGTCTCCATGAGGATGGTAGGGAGAAGCTGGAGGATGAGCAGAAGCAGAAAGGGAGAGAAGCCCAGAATTGTAATGAATCCCAGGAACAGGGCTTTTGACATCAGCACTCAGCCCTTTGGGCAGAGGTGTCCTGAGAATCCAAGGCAATTTGGCTGATGGGAAGCATGGGAAGCTGACAACTCCTTATCAAAGATTTTTCTGGATTAAGGTTGCAGGCTGTCTGGGAAGCTACCAGTTTTTCTCCAAGGAAGCCCCCAGGGCTCCCTCTCAGGCTGAGCTGTTTCCTCCACGCAGAAACTCAGCTTGTTTCTTTACCACATTAAAGCTGCCACCACTGGCTCTCATCTTGGGGAGCCATGCTGTCCCCATCCCAGAGCTACCTGTGGAGTGGAATCTAGCCTCCCCTCCGCACTTCTTTTCTGTCTCCCAGAAAAGAAAGAGGCCTATACCTAGGCCTCTGTCACTGTAGGGTTTTTCTTGGTGATTGTTACAGGGTGGGGAAGGAAAATATAATAGACAATGGAAAGAGCTTTAAGAACTGATGGCCTAATAGAGTGGAGTAATGGGGAGAATAGAGGTTTGAAGATAGACCCACCTAGACTCAAACTGTGATAAAATTCTATCATTGATATGGCCGAGGTCAAATGACACAACTTCCTGGATCCTCAGTTTAGTCATCCGAATAATAAAGATAATCCTTTACAGAGGGTGATTCAGCAAAAGCTCTCAAAATCTAAAATGCACACACTCAGCCAGGCGCAGTGGCTCACTCCTGTAATCCTAGCACTTTGGGAGGCCAAGGCAGGCGGATCACCTGGCATCAGGAGTTTGAGACCTGCCTGGCCAACATGGTGAAACCCCATCTCTACTAAAAATACAAAAGAATCAGCTGGGCGTGGTGGCACTAATCTGTAGTCCCAGCTACTCGGGAGGCCGAGGCAGGAGCATCGCTTGAACCTGGGAAGCGGAGGTTGCAGTGAGCCACGCCACTGCACTCCAGCCTGGGCAACAGAGCGAGACTGTCTCAAAAATAAATAAATAAATAAAATGCATGCACTCTTCCACCACCAAGAAACCGCCCTACAGAAATAACTCTCGTCTACAATCAAAATTCAGTGCACAAAGAGTTCCATGACAACAAAAATTTGTCAATTTTCACCCATCAGGAAATTGGGAAATGAATTATGGAGCATCCATAAGATGAAATTGTTTTGCAGTTGTCAAAAAAATGAAGTAGGAAAAGGGAATATGTCAACAGCCCTTTCTTCTCCTCCAGTGGTTTCATGTACAGTCCTGCCTTACCCCGGTTGTCTTCCTTGTTGCCTGCAACCATGTCTTCTCACTGTATTTGGCCCCACATCTAGAGGAGCACCTTGAAACCAGTGGAGGGTCCACAGGAGCTGGTGAGTAGTGGAATGCCACAGAGCTGAGTTCCCTGCTACATAAAAGCTGATCTTCTGACCCTCCTGAAACCCAACTCCCTTTACGGACAGGCAGTGGCAGCATGGCAGTGGAACCCAGGCCTCCCACTTCTCAGCCCAGGGCTCTCGCACTTCCCCAAGCCCTCAAGCCTTTCCCATCAGTGTCCAAACTCAGGGTCTCCTCATCACTGTCCTTGGCTATTGCCACAGCCTTAGCTAAGGTGTCTTTCTGCCAGTCTGTCCTCTACATTGTTGCCAGAATATCTCTTAAAGCACAGCTCTGCCTTAGTCTAGTTTCTGGGCGGTGACAAAGGAAGTCCCACACCACTAGCCAATCTCACATTATCTTCCATTAACCCCTTTTAAGAAGAGCCTTTGGCGGGGCACGGTGGTTCATGCCTGTAATCCCAGCACTTTGGGAGGCTGAGGTGTTCGGATTATCTGAGGTCAGGAGTTCAAGAATAGCCTGGCCAACATGGCGAAACCTCATCTCTACTAAAAATACAAAAATTAGCTGGGCATGGTGGCACGAGTCTGTTAATTCCAGCTTCTCAGGAGGCTAAGGCATGAGAATCGCTTGAACCTGGGAGGCAGAGGTTGCAGTAAGCCAAGCTCACCGCATTGCACTCCAGCCTGGGCGACAGAGTGAGACTCCATCTCCAAAAAAAAAAAAAGAGAAGAGCCTTTGCTCCAGCCACCCCCATGCCTAGCAAACCCATGTCACAGAGCTGGGTTCCCTGCTACATAACAGCTCTCACCTTTGCCTTTGTTTATACTTTTTTCTCCTCCACCTGCAAAGGGGATTCTTCCCTCGATCTGCTTTTCTGCTGGGACCCTTTTCCATCTTTTTATACCCAAATCCTACTGATCCTCTCACAGGTGACCTCCAGGAAGCCTTCCCTGGTCACAGTCCTTCCCTCCATTTCTCTTACCCAGTGGCCCGGAATTCCGCCATTTATGGGACTGATCTCTGCCCTTAGGCAGGGAGAGTAATCACCACAGAGGGTTTCCCTTCCAGTCTCCACCCCCGCCCCTGGGACCTGGCATTTCCTAGGCAGCAGATGCTCAATAATGACTTGAAAAATGATTAATGAGTAAACCGGAGCAATGGATTACTACAGGAATAATTTCCAAGTGACTGCAAGAGTAAATGAATGAATTGGCCTGAATTCGTGAAGGAATGATTAAAGCTGACCTTGGAGTCTCAGGGTCACTGGTTCTTTTTTCCCCAGATAATTGAAAGCCAACCATGCAGGGTCCCTGTCGTGGTAAAGAAAGTCCAGATACACACTAAGTTTGCAACTTTCTGGAGATTCCGTGAGGACATCCCAGTTGAGAAACAACATAAACAGTAGCCACACATATAGATGTCCAAATAAACACAGAGGACATATAGATGTCCAAATAAACATAAACATACGGTCACTTTCACTTATAATTTTTAAAACATAATTTACAATGAGACATGGTTTTTTTCTTCTGTTACATGTGTAATGCTTAATTGGCAGAGGAGGGGAAACAGGTAGTCCCCTGTACTATTGGTGGGAACATTACCATATCTAACATTTGTGGAAGTCAACCTGGAAATGAACTTTCAAATTTTTAACTTGCAAATAGGTGTGCCCTTTGACCTAGCAATTTCACTTTAACAATAAATCCTAAAGAAATAATTGGGCAAGAAGACAAAGATGTATGTACAAGAATTTTGGCTGAGTGTGGTGGCTCATATCTGCAATCCCATTTGGGAAGCTGAGGAGGGTACAGTCTTGAAGTCAGGAGTTTGAGACCAGCCTGGGCAACATAGTGAGACACCCCCCCCATCTCTACAAAAACTAAAAAATCAACCAGGCGTGATGATGGCACATGCCTGTAATTCCAGCTGCTTGGGAGACTGGGGTGAGAGGATCCCTTGAGCCTGGGAGGTTGAGGTTGCAGTGAGCTATGATTGCACCATTGCACTCCAGCCTGGGTGACAGAGTGAGACCCTGTCTCTAAAAAAAAAAAAAAAATCTTGTTTCTAAGAACAAAAAGTAGGAAATAGTATGTCTATCATTAACACTAAACAATTTATGCTTTATCCACACAATGAAACAATCAAATCCTGTATAACCATTCAAAAGAATGAGGGAGGGCTTTCTGCACAGACAGGACATGATACTCCATATCATTAAGTGACCAAAGCAGATGAAAAATCATATGATCTTTTTGATATATGATTAATAATTTTTATATGTGAATGGAAGCAGTGTGGAATTCTACGCACCAACATGGTTAAGATTGTGAAAGGAAGAAACACTTTTGTGTTTTTAAATAAATAATCAGTGATTACTTTTATAATCAGAGAAATACATGATAGAGACAGCAGAGGGTCTTGGTTTGGGTCTCAGCAGCCCTGTTTCTGTTTTCCCTGCTCCTGGCCTCTGCTCAGTCACCGCCCAAGGCCTCACTCCCTGGAAAAGGCTGCCCCAGCCCACTTTTTTTCTTTTCTTTTCCTTTCTTTCTTTTTTTTTTTTTGAGACAGAGTTTCACTCATGTTGCCCAGGCTGGAGTGCAAAGGTGCAATCTCAGCTCACCACAACCTCCGCCTCCTGGGTTCGAGCGATTCTTCTGCCTCAGCCTCCTGAGTAGCTGGGACTACAGGCATGGGCCACCACGCCCGGCTAATTTTGTATTTTTAGTAGAGACAGGGTTCCTCCATGTTGGTCAGACTGATCTCGAACTCCTGACCTCAGGAGATCCACCCACCTCGGCCTCCCAAAGTGCTGGGATTACAGGAGTGAGCCACTGTGCCCGGCCCAGCCCACTTTCTAGAGCAATGGAAACAATGGTATTTTCTACAGCAATGTCAAGAGCAACCTCCAGAATAAACCATGGGCTTATTTCAGTCCCTGCACAAGGGAGTGACGGTGTGAAGCTCCCACAGCTCAGGGAAAACGGCACTGGGCAGAGCCTTAGTGACAGGCATCCTCTTCCGGGCCTTGCCCATCTTTGTTTCAAGGTCACATTGCCTGTGGCTACTGCACTAACCACTCTTACAACTCACTGACTTCATCCACAGCCCCAGGATATGAACTAACAAGGCTTGGGCAGAGTCTCAAATCAACCATACTAGGGGAAGGGGGAAAGGGTGTTATTTAACCCAAAAGCTCCATGGAAAGGAGACAACATAGTAAAGCAGTATTTGCTAACATCTGCTATTATTATTATTATTATTATTATTATTATCAATTATTTAGAGACAGGATCTCACTCTGTCACCCAGGTTGGAATACAGCGGTGTGATCATAGCTCCCTGTAGCCTTGACCTCCTGGGTTCAAGCGATCCTCTTGCTTCAGCCTTCTAAGTAGCTGGGACTACAGGCATGCACCATCATATTCAGTTAATATTTTTTAAATTTTTTTGTAAAGACGGGATCTTGGTATTTTGCCCAGGCTGGTCTTGAACTCCTGGCCACAAACAGTCAATGGCTTTGGATATAATCTCTATGAGCTTCAGGTTTTTTTCATCTGTGAAATGAGATAGTGATTCCTATCTTCTAGGATTGCTGTGTGGAATAAATAGATTGTGCATGAAAAATAATTAACTCAGTGCCTAGAAGACAATAACTGATCAATAAATAGTCATTGCTATATTAATCTTATTGCTGTTACACTTTGGTTTGTAGAAGGTGACGTGCCTTCTTTACCTGCCCTCTCATCATGCCAGCTAGCCTGTTTCAATGGGGAGAGTGCCTGGCACCACAGGGAACTTCATCAGCAAGCACAGGACCCCTGACAAGGAGTTGGCCGTCAGCTGATTAGAATGTCAAGGACGAAATCCAACTCTAAGCTGCCTGAAGCTGTCTTAGGGAGGAAGTGAAAGAACTGCAAGTGAGAGACACCAAAGCCTCGAATGGGTTAAATTGTGTCTCCCCACCAAAAAATGTTCAAGTCCTAATCCTCGGTACCTGCGCATGTGACCCTATTTGAAAATAGTGCCTTTGCAGACGATCAAGTTAAGATGAGGCCATAAGGGTGATCTCTATACCAGTATGACTGTGTCCATATAAAAAGGGGAAATTTGGACACAGAGACAGACATGCACATGGGGAGAATGCTACATGAAGGTGAAAGCAGAGATCAGCGTGATGCATCTACAAGCCCAACAACACCAAAGATTGCCAGCAAACCACCAGAGGCTAGGAGAGAGGCATGGGACTGATTCTCTTTTGCAGCCCTCAGAAGGAAACAACCCTACTGACACCTTGATCTGGACTTCTAGCCTCCAGAACTAGAAGAGACAACACATTTCTGTTGTTTAAGTTACCCAGTTTGTGGTGCTTTCTTATGGCAGCTCAAGTTAACTAATACAGTGGGGTATACTAAAGAGAGGACAACCCTCTCCTTCTTGCCAACTGTGTGACCCTTGACAAGTTACCTACCCTCTCAGGGGTGAATTCCTTTTTTCTATGTAATGGAGTTTTTGCTTTTGTTTTCAAGACAGGGTCTCACTCTGTTACCCAGGCTGGAGTGCAGTGGCGTGATCACAGCTCACTGCAACCTCAAGCTCCTGGTCTCAAGCGATTGTCCCACCTCAGCCTCCCGAGTAGCTGGGACTACATCACGCACCACCATGTGGTGTTTTTTTTGTTTGTTTTGTTTTGTTTTGTTTGTAGAGACAGGGTTTCTTCATGTTACCCAGGCTGCAATGGAGTTAATACTAGTGACTACCACAGGAAGTTCAGTGAGATGCTTATGACACAAATGCTCAGCATATCACAAATGTCCAAATTACTCACCACTGGAGATCATAAGAGAAGGCCATGAAATTCATGCTAAGTTGCTTCATAAGTATGTGTTTGTTTCCCCTTCAAAATTCTAAAATCTTTGTGGAGGAAATGATTCATCATACGGAATCTCCAACAACACCAGGACAGTTCTCTGAACTCCATAAATGCTTAATAAATGTTTCTTAGTGAGGTGTGTTCCAAATTAGGATTTTATTAGAGTATTTATTAGGGTAAGTTCTATCATAAGAGCTTTTTTTTTTTTTTTTTTTTTTGAGATAGAGTCTCGCTCTTTCGCCCAGGCTGGAGTGCAGTGGCTCGATCTCAGCTCACTGCAACCTCCGCCT